>NC_070633.1:22111600-22477430 GCF_947347685.1 Pleuronectes platessa
GTCACGAGGCAAAAGTACAGGAGTGAGCACTTGCAAATTTTGAAAGACCGCAAAAACAAAACACAAAAAGAAGAAGAGTTAAGGAAAATGCTCCAGTTCTTTTGTGGCCTCTCTTGAGCTGGTGGGTGGAGACACATGCTCGAGGCCACCGGAGCCAAAGTGACCTAAATGTTATAATGAGGAGGATTAATACGAGTGAGCATCTTATTTCATCTGTGGATACAAAGAAATATGTATTTTCCTCGATCAGTATTTTGTATCGAGGTGAATTATAGATTTTAATAAAACATTTTCTTATCTGAAATTTGCAGCTGAGATCATTTCCAGATCCAAGCTCGCCTACCCATTAATTTTCAAAATAAGATGCTGTGCCGTCGCATGTCACCGAACTAATTACCCGTGATGGATGTTAGACACGTTTCTGACAAGAACTAACAACTGTGTTGATCACTGCCTGAGAGTTTGCTGCCCCCCCCCCAACACGCCGCGCTTCCATCATGTCTGCGGATGCTTTTGACTAAATAAACCCATAACATGCTGATGAATTATTCAATTTTGACTCAGTGATGTATGAAGACGGAGTTGCCAAAGAGGGATGCGGTTAGCACTGCTGGCAGAGCCCCCCCCCCCCCCCCCCCCTCCCGCAGACTCAACATCCAGTCAAACCAATTACCATCCACACCCCTCCAGCTCGTGAGCTCCATGTGACGAGCAGGAACAGAAACGAATGCAAACATTAGTCTGGAGGAGCTGCAGTGCAAAAGATGGAGGGGAGTAGATTTGTCAATTCACTGCGGAGCTCAAAGTGATTTCCAGTTGTTCCAGTGTCTATTCTAAACTGGGACTGTGACGACCTGAATCTCACCGACCAGACGAACTGCAAAGAGTTACTCTCTCTAAAGAAAACAAAAGTAGACCAGAGGTTGAAGTGAACACTGACTCCCTACCTGGTCCACCTAAACAAACATGCTCCCTCAGCGGCTTCCAACCTGTAAACACAAACAAGCATTTTGCAGCCAAATGGATTTTGGCCCAACTCCATCTACTGATCCCTTTGGGTGTGGAACTTAAATTCTGTTCAGTACTGAAATGATAAATTATTGGACAGGTATTTAAATGGCAGCTTTAGTAAACTCACCAGTTAAAGTATGGTTTGTTTTAAACGGAAATGCAAAAATGACACTGGTTCTTAAATCTGAAGGTTTGATGGTTAACAGAACTCCAAACTTAATATTCTAGATTATGGATTTTTGTTTTTATTGTAGGAACCAACTGATTAATCATCAAAATGATCTACCTAATAATTCATCATGAAAATGTTTATCATACATTACTGATACTAGAAAAAGTAGCTTAAACTCAACCAACATGAACCGAGATGATTAAAAGTTTATTATTATTTATATTATTGTTTACTACAAGGTGACCATGACACATGGTTGTATCCGAGGTGAGGAAAAAGCAACCTGTCATCTATGTTGAAATGTTTTATTGATTTGTTTTTATAACTAGAACCAGAAACATACTACATTCATATTGCAGAAGAAGCAGTGAATCTGATCCCGTGGGACTCACTCTGCTGCTGCTGTGAAATCTGTACACAAACACCCTCTTCTCCTGAATCTCACTTTTTGAGAGAGAGAGAGAGAGAGAGAGAGAGAGAGAGGTGCAGTGAGTTCTTCTCCAGGTTTTCTTTCCTTTCGCAGAAATACCGGGGGTCATGCACAGAAAGAGCCTCACACTTGTGTTGTTTACAGTGTTGTGGAGCCTCCCGCTGTTTTCCAGCTGTGGGCTTATTTTGATGTCAGTGTGAGAACACTGTTACACAGCTGAGACAGATGAAGGTCAGCCCCCCCCCCCCCCCCCCCCCTCGATACTCTAATATTTCAGGCGTGTTTCAGCAGAAGCGGTTGCTCATCTGTGTATTAGTGTGATAGAAAAACAATCTTTAACTTCACTGCATTGAAATGTTCATGCTGCTTTTTAAACCCCGTACTTGAAAGATAAAAGATAATTTTCATCAATTCTTTATTTTTGTTTAAAGAAACTTCTTGAGCATCTCCTGTCAGATTTATGATGAAACATAACAATAATCTAATTGTTGAATAACTCACATCTGAATCTTGCTTTGAATGGAGCCAGCGTGAACATGTTTCCTTTCACAAATCAGCAAAGTCCTTTATCACAGAGAAGATTTTTCTATTTCTCATGAAAGATCCTTAACTTACCTAAAGAAGAGTTGAGAGAATAACCACAGCTTTGTATTTTCATTTCTCCGGTCTCTCCGGCATTAGAGGGCAACGATAAGGATCTAAGATAACTACATGATTGATGAATTCAGTGACGATGGGCGCTACACACAGCTCAGTAGGTGGGTTTGGGTGAATGATGAAACTTTTATTTTTTTTTGGAACACAACAGAGTACTCGAGCTGAGATGACCAAATAAAACACAATATATCATCTGAATGCTATAAAACACCTTTTCAATATATATATATGTTTTATTCAGGGGGTGGGGGGGGGGACTGGTAGCTATCTCACGTAAGCAGTTTCCTCACACGCACTCCACCATGAATCATCCTCTCCCCGGCTTCTCTTGCTCTCTCGTTGCATCCCCACAGTTGTTCCCGCCCATCGCTCACACTTTTAGCTCAGCTTTAGTTAAACGTCTAATTTTCTTGACAACACGCTCGTACCCGTGAGCAGCTGCTGTTTAATGTGCAGAGCAAACGATTTCTGGGGAAACGTATCCTCACAGGTCTGATTCCCGCTTAAGTGGGAGACAACAATGTCAACCTTTTTCCAATATAACGATGATAACGTGCGGTTGCTCCTGGTTTCATCATTCAGTCCTCATGGCGGAGAAATGTTCCTGTCGACCGCTGCAGGCCCGCCCCCCGCCCCCCCCCCGCCCCCCCTCCACCGTCTTCTTCTGGACACCTCTCAGAGCCGAGAGCGGCTTCGGCCTTGTTTACATTACGTAACATAACTGAAATCCCTCTCAGACCCATTAAACCACACAAACATGTCTGGATCCCGTCGCCTCACTAACAACACAGAGCAAACAGATGAACCCGTTAAGACTCACGGATGCTGACCACCAGGGGCTCAATCAACTGGATGGTGATTGGTTCTACGTACACCCCCGACTCATTTTGCACCTTATTTGTATTGCACCTCAGAAACACTTAGCAATTATGAAAACCTTTGCAAAAAAACTTGTGCACCTAAATGCACTTTCAGCCGTGGCGGAATACGAATAAGAGGAACCGACCCAGTGTGAATTATTATCAATAATTTACATTCAAACAGACAAGTTCACTCCACGTGGCCCTGTTGGTCTGTGGCTCTGCTCTGATCACAGCTGAAGGTATCTCCTCAGAGAAGCACTCATACACATCTGTACTTTAACTAAAGAGCATCTGAACTACACCTATTCAAGGTGCAGTAACTCAGATGAACTGTATCTGTGAAGGTTTGAACAGGACCATCTCCCTGCACCAGATTCTTCCTCAAACCACATTTACAAAGACAAACAAGCGAAACGTTGGTAGATTCCTCACAGCACGACCCAAGTTGAGCCACAAGTTGAGTCAAAGATAGAGGTTAGAGAGTAATATGTGATAATACAGCTTTAAAAATGTCTCAAACCGAGTAGTTACAGAGAGACACATGTGAGGGATCCCTCCTCCAGGACAGGGAGAAGTGCAGTAGATGCTGCATGTAACCTTTGAGGATGCCTCAAGCCTGTTGGCTGAATCTGAAGATTGTTTTTTACTTCAAGTAAGGGGAATCAATCAGACAATAAAACCTAAGATTTATGTTAGATATTAAAATATAATGTACAGCACAGGCAACTTACCAGGAAAGTTAGAAGTTAAAGAAGTTAAAAATATTGAATTTAAATCTATGATTAATGCAAAAAGAGGCAGCGGATCAACAGCACTCACACAAGTTCAAGGTAGTTGTATTTCCATGAATATTCCTCGCCAGTTATGAAAACTACATCCAAGAGGCACATTTCTTAACTCTCCACTGCCTCCGTTAGCTAATTCAACTTTAATGCATTAGCACATTGCTTTGCTTTCATTTTCCATCACACACTCACAGCAGCAACACAAAAGAAGCCACAGGGCAGCGTATTGTTGTCTCTCGCTGTTTCGTAACGTGGAAAATAGGACAGCTCCTTCCAAACCCGTAGAAATGAGTCACACAGACACCGTTCAGCGCTGCAGCCTTCAGAAACTTCTGTCACGCGTCTTCATATCGAATTAAGAAATATAATCCTGGTGCCACAGCCAATTAAATACATGCCTTGTAAGTTAATAATAATACTTTTTATTTATAGGGTACTTTTCAAAGATGCTCAAAGAGGCTTCAAGTTAAAATAAGGAATGAGGAACTTATTCATGTCTGCAGCGTGTTCCTGAGCTGCACACTCACATCAGTCACAGCTGTATGTCATGGTTACAACTCTGTGATACCGCGGCCTGAGTATCGTAAAAGATGATGCGATTAAAACCCACAAGCATCACAGCTGCAACACGACTGGGAGCCGAGCCGGTTCCACTGGGCTCAGTTCGCAGGTCATTACAGCTGATCGATGGAGAACAGGGTGGTGACTGGAGAGTCTTCTGCAAGGAACAATCAATGTTTCCTCTTAGCCAGGTAAATGTGGGGTTCATTGACATATAGCACTGAAAAGTAAGTGTTTTGAATAGAATGTGTGTGGGAAACTGTGTTTAAAACAGCACCTGGGAGGTACAGCAGGTTCCACAGGAAGACAGGAGGGACGAGCTGGAAGGAATGTAAATACAGGCACAAGGGGGTTAAGTGGTGTTCATTCTTGTCGCCCTATATGTGGCTGGAAATAAACAAGTTCAGAGGCAGTGATGGTGTCCACCTGCAGCTGTAAATAAGGCTGTGACAGAGGACCGAGGAGCAGGGGTCGGCCTTTTCTCATACGACGGATGAGACACAGTTATCTGGAATTGGGTTTGGTCACTTCACGGTTGTATGCAGGAGGAACAGGCCGCAAAGCACTGTAATAACTGTTTGAGCAAACAAGTTGTTGACAATCGCAGCTGGGATAAAAACAAATCAACATATTGGTACATAAGCTCTGTAGCGTGCAAGACGGGTATGCAGACGACTGGAAGGAGATATTACCCCGCTTCAATCAGGCCTCTGGAGGATTCAGGGGATGACCTTTCCCTCAGAGGCATACCTACCCCATGTCACCGGACTCATGTCTGTCAGTCAAGGTTGACCTTTACCTTCTATTTTGGTTTGGTCATCTATTTACACCACTGGTGAACATAGCAGACCTGCAGCCAAGCTCTTACATCAGGGGGGGGCCATGCTCTTCTGACAGGGGATCAGATCCTGGAAAGTCAGAGGGAGAACGCAAGAGGCCCGACAGGACACTGTGTATGTTCTTATAATCCCATGTGGGTCAGTAAATCAGTGTTGGATAATGAAGTGTGAGTGAGTTTTCTTTGGAGTTATGCGTTGATCAAGTGATAAAGGCGAAGAATCACAACTTTTTTAGTGCTTGCGTGTTGGAGATCTGTTTCATGTTTTGGTCCATTGGTCACGCAGCTTCATAGTTGCCATGCTATATATCTAAAAATAGCTTTGCAGTCGAGCAAAGGACATTTCAGCGGAGGATCAAAGTCTAAAGCTGAGATAAGGTTGGACCGAAGTCAAAGTCTCAACTTTCTTTTCAAGCAGTTTCATCCAGGAACTTAGGTGCTATCAAAGCATTTCTATGTCCCTCCTCTCATGCAACAGGTTGTGTTCCTTTAGATTAGATTTAAGATTTTAGTTTTATCTAAACTCTGTGTTCTTCCATTATTTGCAATGTTCTCAGAGCCATTCTGTAAATTAAACTTTTCTTCAGACTGATTTGTATCTAAACCACGACTCTTAATATAAACAAAAGGTGAAAGTTGGTCAGTTCTCCTACTTTTCCCCATTGTTTGAGGGAAATTGCTTCTGACTGGAAGTGGAGTTGCAGTGGACTACGTGCTCAGGAACCCAAAACGTCCTGGACTCTACCGCTAATGGAAAGAATATGTAGAACTCATGTTGTGTTAAACCTACTTTGACATTTTAATCTTCCAATAATTTGGCTGACTGCCTTTGTGTTGCCTTGTCGTTTCCTTTGTGGTGACCATGTCCATCCGTCAAAGCCCATCAGCTTCCGTCTGGATTGGCTGCTTGTACTTTGTGCTTTGTGGTGGTCATGTCTGTCAGGATGAACTCCTTCCATGTGGAGGTCAAAGTGCGGCAGACGATCTTCAGTGGAGGAATAATCCAGCCTGTGTAATCGAATGAAATAAATATGTAGGCCACGTTTTTTTTTTTCACCAAATAATAATCAGTTCAGCTGTGAGTCCAAATGAACCTTTGTGCAAAGAAAACTGGGAAATTCCCTCAAAGCGTTCTTGAGATATCATGTTCACTAAAACATAAGGTCACTGTGAACTTGACCCTTGACCTTCAACCACCAAATTCAAATCAGTCTTTCTTTGAATCCAAGCAAACATTTGGAGCAAATTTGAAGAAATTGCTCTGAGGTGTTCTTGAGATATTGTGTTCACAATCAAGAAAATGTGTGTGCAGATAGACAACCCAAACTGATAATGACTCTGGCTTTCTACCATCACTGGCACAGAGGCATCCAAACTAAAGGATTCAGGTTGAAAGCTGTTCAAAATCCCCAAAAAGCTTGAAACGAAACAGACTTTTTTAGATAAAATTGGTAAATTGCAATAGATAAAATGACGGAGCAGTGGTTAGAAATGTCATCTCCCGGCTGGAAGGTTCTGGGTTCAACCTCTCAGCGTGGAGTTTGTCTGTATTGGTTTCTCTGGTTGCTCCCCCCCACACACACAGACATTCCAAAGACATGGACACGCAGGGTTATTAGAGACTGGGAATTGCCCGAAGATGTTAATGGTTGTTTGTCTCTGTGAGCCCTGCGATACGCTGGCGACAGGTCCAGTGTGTAACCTGCCTCTCTCCCAGTGATTGCTGGGATTTGCTCAACACCCAGCAACCATCAAAGTTTTAAATAGATTTGTTCTTTAAAAGATTGTATTGAGGAAAAAACATATATTTAAATATGTTTACTGATCATTTTCACCTTAAAAACAATCTTGTTATATCTTATATATCTTGATGATGCAAATGTTAATGTTTTTCAAAAAAACAACTTGTATAAAAGTGTAAATACATGGAAGAAAGGACAGTCTGTTGTTTACAAAGTCCAAAATCTGAGACACAACCAGAAAAAATGGCTCCTCAACCTTGTCTCCCATGTACGTTTCTCTAAACATTTTAAGGATAATCACCTCTTAAGGCCATAAACAGCATGGGCGGCTGCACAAAGCGTTTTGTATTCACCCAGACCGACCGACCCAGACAGCCATGCAGAACCTTATTTACTCAGCAGCGGAGGATGAACGGAGGTTAGGCCACAAGCAGGGCAATCCAGCCACAGGTCGGCCCTCGGGGGGGGGATGGCTAAAGATTAGGATTTTGTGGCAGAGTGAGCAGACGCTTCTCTGGGACAAAGTCAGTGGACGACCTAAGTTTCAATTTTGTGAAACAGAAAGAACAAACACTGCAAATGTTGGACACACTGACAAAACAACTGATAGTCGAGGATTTCACACATTCACGGAGCAATTTCCTTCTAAACTCGGATCTTTTCAAATTAAGAGACAAGCCTGCGATGGCATGTGGGGGGGGGGGGGGTTGGGGGGGATGTGAGAGCCAATCTCAAACACTGCCCTCAAGGTCAGGATGTGACAGGTCAGGCTTGGTATGTGACCATGAATAAAACAGAAGCATGGCTCATGGTTATATTAAGGGCGGTTTGGTCAAAGAGCGTTTCTCCGTTCGGTTTCACTGGTCGGAGAGAAAAAGGTCGGAGTGATCACCACGGTTGGAGTCTGACCTTTAATTGGCGAGACAGCTATTAATCTTCCGAGCTGAGATCAGGCTGAGGTGAGAGGTTAGAGAGGGACAGGCTCCGTCGTATAAAGCCTGATAAATAAAACGGATAAAAGGGTTGACATTTGCAGAATTCACCACAGATATCACGCAGGTATATTTTTGCAGTCACTCTACAAGATATTGATATTTTTTAAACCCTTGTCCGTTTGTTGGTCTGTTTGCTCGTTTGTAAGCAAGATTACACAAAATTACACAGCGGATGTACATGAAACTTAGTGGATGGAGGCATTATGGGTCAGTGTAGTGCATTTTGAATTCTGGTGTGGATTCAGATCAGGGGGCGTATCTAGAAACGCCCACTATAACCATTCTAGATCCCAGTGTTTTCCTTTGTTTACCGCTGCCCCTTGTCTCTCCTCTCTAAGCTTTTTGTTTCTATCTACCTTCTACCTGCATCATCATCAACTCCACCTGGAGCAGCCGTATTAGCACAGGTCCCTCACCCCAATCCAACAATAGCATCTCTATGTGTTGACATAATGGTCAGCGCCGTCTTCTCCTTCTCCTTCTGCACGAGCTAATCTTTTAATTGACCTTGACCTCGGATCACAACTTTCTGATTTCAACAACAACAATCGTGAATTTATTTTTGCGATCTCCTCTGTTCTTCAACTTTAAAAGACTTTACGCTGGTTCAAGTGAGGTGGATTTGCAGTCGGTCGGTCGGGGTGTCGTCTGAACACGGTTCCTTGTTAATCCATGCCATAGATGGGCACAGTTTATTTTTAGCTATCATCATCTCAATGCTTTAAGAGTCACTAGGGGACTAAATGAGTATTAATTCACTACTGCAATTAATCACCTACAAATGTTCTGTTTACTACTGTTTAAGTAACAGCACATTTATTTTAAGTGAACTATGCGTATTTGTGTTTTCTTGAGAAGGGTTCCAACACTTCATTAAATATCACTGCGCATCTAATGGGTTGGTATGTCTCGGACTAACACTTGAGCCTCAGTGACCAGAAGTAAACTGTCCCAGTGGACTGAACTGAGAGGTGCCAATCTTATTATCCAACCCTCAGCAAGAATATAAATAGGCATATAGGAAAAAAGGCTTTCATTCTAACGAAGGTGTCAGACATAAGACAGAGTCAGCACGTCTGTAAATACTGAAAAATCTCATGTTTTCTTTCTTGTCAAGGGATTTAATGACGTTAAGAAAAGGATATAGAATGAACAAACCTTTCAAAATCATACAGTATATATTGTAAACAGAGATTTAAGTTATGAACAAGTCTGTGGCATAAAATGAATGAATAGTTAAGGGCCTCCACTATAAAATTGGGACATGTGACATCAATATTCATTGGGTGAGCATCTGGAGGACGAGTTTGTAGTAGGAGACACACTCTGTAGCCAAAGATATCAGTGGGCTTGGAGAGCAGCGACAACAGTCTGGCTGCCAGCGACAGAAGTCCTCATCTTTTCATTTCCTCTCTCTGTTTCCCCTCCACACATCTACCCGCCCCATCTCCACCTCCCTCGTCTTCACATCCTCGCCACACTGCAGAGCCGGCCTCTCAGGTTCCTGCAGCTGGCATGAAAATAAAGAGAAATGCGAGAGAGTTGAAAAGAGGCAGAACGGTACACCAGCGCCTGACTCGGGTACCATTTCAGCTACCAGAATCCATGAGAGGCATTCTAATAAACCCCTGCAATATACATGATGTTTCACAAGACTTCTGACTTCTGCTATGGGGATGAAATTCTGCTTACCAGCGCATATACTCATGAAAAACAGAATGCGGCTGATATTGATAAAAACTGGCATAAATTAATTATCAGATCCAAAAGTAAAAGGAGGCTTATGAATTTTCAGTCCTTGATAAGAACAGAGAAGTCAAATCGACATTTTTAATACTCACGCGTCAGGGAAAAAAGAGAAGTAGATAATATAAATTATATAAAGTAAAGGTTAATCTGCTCCATTTTGTCAAATATGAAGCCAACAATAAAGAGTGACACCGCCGCCCGCTCAGGAAGCTGTAGAGCTACTGGGTGGATTCCACTGGGGAAGAGGAATGACTGCCACAGAGCCAGTTTAACCCTGTGACTGATGTGTCACATTGTGCTACTGCCCTGTGATCTCTCACATCGCGCCTTTAATGGATATGAGAGCGCAGGTACACTGATCTATAACCTGCGTCGCTGCACGTCTCAGAGACACCCAGCAGGTATGTAATCGACACGGAGGTTTAGTCTCTGATGGGAGAGGCGGAGCCTTTTCCTACAAAGTAGACTGATGGTTGGGCTTGTTAGAAATGTCTGACTGTCTTTGAGAAGGCTGGAAAAGTGGCAACACCATCGCGTCACCCATTGGTTTTTGACCGGATCCCGTCTGAGAGCTCAAGGTCCCTGCAGGCCCACCTACACCTGCAGGCTGCTCCCATTGGACGATACCAGTCACGTGGTATCAATGCCCAATGCATATACATGGGAACATAATTTACACAATGTACATCATGCTGTATTGAAGAAGACTTTAAACTAGCGGTTTAAGAAACTCTGTATGAAAATGTTTATTGTTATAAATCAAATGAGAATTAATCAATCATTTCCCCCAAAAATGGGCGGGGACATGACATAAGGGCAAAGTACCCACATGGCTGATGTCATTGAGGACTAGATAGTTCACTCTAACTCACTACACGTGGACTATATAGTGTGTGAATCCATTACAAGCTCTACATAGTCTGTACTCCAACACACTTCAGTCAGACACCTCCTCCAACTTATCCTGACTGGGATTTCTCATCAGTGTTACTGGTCATCAAGCAGCTTGTGTTCGACAGTGTAATTCAGCTCATCGTCTGCAGCCACTACAAAACAATTAAGGCTAATTAACACGAGGAAGCAAAAAACTAAAGCCGCTGTTCCTTTAAATCTTCACCCCCTTTTATAATTTGTTTTTATATCGCGCAAGGCAAAAGAATCAGGAGAAACCTCACTCAAAAAAAAAAAAAAGGGGCAACACCAACACTATGTCATGCAACCCGACCCTCCTGAGCAACGCGACCCAGTGAGAGAGAGAGAGTGAGTGCGCAGCGGAGTCCAGCTGCCCACAGCACGGAGCCCGCAGCCCTCTGGACTTGGTGGGAGGGGGAGAAGTTTCCCTAAAGACGAGCCTGGATCACTGAGCAAGAGGGAGAGAGAGAGAGAGAGAGAGAGAGAGAGAGAGAGAGAGAGAGAGAGAGACGATGCCTTCCTCCTCCAACACACACTCGCGAGCCGCTCAGTGGATTTGCTGATTGCCGAAATTATCTTTCCGCAAGTTTATTCAACGGGACTGAGGAGAGGTTTCTGTTTGAGCCAGAGGATGCTCCCACAGGTCGTTCGGATCCTGTATGTCTTGTCTTTCTGCTTTTTCCAAGGAGGCTTTATCAGGTGAGGAGGCGCGCCTGCCTGTGAGATTGCCTTGTTTCTTGGTGCGAGTTGTTTCTTCTCTTCTCGTGCAACTGCTTTGCATGAACTTTTCATCCACAACTGACTGCTCACACCACATCGTTGACTTTTCTTTTTCTTTTAACTTATTACGCATCGTTTGGAAAATGTCCTTATGTTGGCGCGAAGGAAACAATTGAGGTTTCAGCCAAATAATTAACAAAAATATATCGGATAGGATATAATCAAATGAGGGACAACGACACATGTCCGTTTATAAAGGGTTGCGTTCGGAACGAGGTGCGCGCGGTCTCACACGAGACAACCCAGTTCATTTTTACGCACAGATTTACGCACAGGACTCTGATCTCTGGACACCAACTCTGCAAATCACGATTTCTACAGTTTGTAATCTGGTGTCAAATGCAAATGAGTAACAAGCCAAAAAATAAATATGGCAAGAAACATCACACATTATTGCCTTATTAAAATTGTCCTGGTTGCGAACTACCTGTGGAACTCCTTGATTTTCAGGGTTGCGTTGGTGGCTTTAAATGGCAAATCGAAGACTCCAGTGAATGATGGGATATTAATGTGACGACTAACCGTTTTTCAATTAGCTTAATGGGGAAACAACCCATTCGCTGCTCACTGACACTCGTACCTGACAGATTGCATGGACGCTAAACCTTTGGGATTATTTATCCAGTCAGAGCAAGAAATAAAGGGTGCTGATTCAATTGGAGTAGATTTGGCTCCAGTCAGTGTGTTTCCAGTGTGTCTCAGGGACAGAGGAAACAAAAGCACCTCCCTCTGCTCCTCCTGTCTTCCTCTAATGGTTTTTACCCCATACACACACACACACACACCTCATGTCACTCTCCCCTCCCTCACACCCACAACGAGACCATCTACAACCCAGCTCCCCTTTCTCCTATGTCCTCCCTAATCCCACATACCCTTGCTGCTGTCCTCTCTCCTCCACTGGTGGCCAAAACTTTTATTTGCAGTGAATACTTTCCTTATTTCATGCCCTGCCAACCTCAGGTGTGAGCGGCAGGGAATTAGGATCTGCATAATCCTGGAGTGGAACAGAGCCGTGACTCTGTGAACCCAGGGGCAAATGGGAGCAGCTCTTAGCCTGGAGAGCAAGTCGACTGACAGCACCACCCTCTGAGGAAATTACATGCCCTCCTACCAGCCTCCTTTCCTGCCATGTACGGGGGAATGAGAGAGGGAGGAGGGCAGGTGTAAAAGACAGGCAGAATCTGATATGGGTGTGTGGTGAGGAGAAGGGGGGAGAGATGGAGTGGTGGGGGATGGAAATGGGAATGGAGCAAACTGGGACAAAGAGAAATGCGAGGGTGATTCATTTAGCTGGAGGTGGCGGGGAGATTAGTAAAGTGGAGGACTGGGCTGGGAGATGGAGAGAAATGGTTCACATAGGAATGAGGAGATGAGTTTGAGGAGGAGGGATGGGGGGAGCAGTGGAAAGTGTGAAAAAAAAGATTGTCATCTGAAGTAGTCGACAAACTGAATCGATGCGATAGGTTTCACACTGGATGATTGTCACGAGGAACCAGAAGGAGGGCTGTAATAAATAAGAAAGTTCATATCATAGTCTGCGAGGGTGTTAAGAGAGCTTTGTGGATTGTGTGTGCGTGTGTGTGTGTGTGTGTGTGTGTATGGGTGTGTGCTTGTGTGTGTGTGTCATGTCTTGTACTGTTGCAACGCTGCAGGTCTGTTAGACGTGAATGTCGGCTTGAAAGGAAGCCCTGAATCTGTCTGTTTGCCTGAACCTATTCTGCCGCTTGTTTCTCAGCAGGTTTTTTTTTTTTAAGTTTTCTTTCATGACGGAAAAATACAAAACTAAATAGTCAATTAGCGTTTGATAGCTAATCACTGACAGTCAGTTGAGGGCAACAACATAGTGGTTCTAACTGCTGTACTAAGCTATAAAAAGCATCTGCTTCAATTCAGTGTCTTATCAGCTCCAAACCGAATCCATTCACCACAGAGCCAGTTGGCGAGCGCAGCCAATAATCCTGTGGACTGTTGCCAACAGACCTTAAGACCTAAGTAACACCTGCACTTTATTCTGAAAAAAAAAAAGGTCCAGTAATGTTTGTTGTGTGAAAGGCCTGGATAGTTTGACACGTGAGCATTTCCAGCTCAGAATTTTTGGGAGTTTGCTTCGATGATTTATATCGAATAAATATCGAGATTTGACCAAACGTCTGAGTGTTCACTCAGTCCCTTACAGCTTTTTATTTAATGCTACGGACATGAGATGGTCAACATCACTTCAGATTCGTGAAAGATTGGTCTAATCCTGGAACAACGTTGTCTTAAAGGGATAGTTCACTCAAAAAGGAATATTCACTCATTATCTACTTCCCCCTGTGCCGATGGAGGGGTGGTTGAAACTCGGAGCAGGACATTTAGCCCTAAAAACATGGTGTAAATGATGCTGTTTCGAGTCAAATGTGAATCTCTGGGTTTACAGGAACTTAATGACAACACAGGATCAGAATGGCGGCATGCTGTGTTTGTTTACGTTTGAAGAATCAGTCGCCATATACTTATATTTTGGGGGATTTAGCTGCAACGCTGTTTACCCCTTAAACTCCAACAGTGTTTTGTGGACTCAGACACTTCACCCACCCCTCTGATGGCATAGTGGTGAGTGGATAATGAGTGAGGTTTCTTTTTCGGGTGAACTGTAACTTTAAGGACATCATTCTCACAAGCAGAGCTTCAAAACCTAAGAAACTCAAATAGAGTTTTTACCTCTAAAAGTCGCTGGATGTTATTAATATAACATAAACCTAAAACTCTCAAACAGTGAATTCACAGTGGACACACAAATTGTATAAATATGTTTATCTGCTGTGTAAATTTAACACAATAACAGTGCCCCCCCAAAAATCAATTCAAGATTTATGTTTCGGATTAAAGTTAGTGGATTCTATTGTAAAAAAATTATAAATTTAAAATCCCTTGTTTGCAATTTCAGATTTAAACTTGATGTAAAACATGTTTTTTTTTAATGAAAGTAGGTAAAACATAATGAGCCTTACAAAGTGATTTATTCATACCCCACATCAGCTGCTTTATACCAGTGGTACATCATAACCTGAATTTAGCTCCCAGTTTGAGCCTTTTCCAGTGACTGCACAGTTATTTTTAATTGCAAGTCAGCGAGTGTGAAGGGCGAGAGGGGCAGACAGTTTGGGAGTGGGTCTGGTCAGTGTGAGGAGCCATGGGTGATAACATTTCATAACAAATGAGGTCTCTGAGGACGACTCTCCTTGAACATAGTGAACTCTTTGTTTTTTTCTCAACAATCTTCTCATTTAAGACCTGGTGGCCAAAAGGTTGCAACTCTTAACGGGAAACATAAAGCAACAGAACTTTCTTCCTCAAATGAAGACAGATGTGCAAAGGATGGCTGCAGTTCAAACCTACGTTGTACTAAAGATAAACAACTGCCTAGAATTACTTTTCCAAAGTATCTAAAGGGTTTAAAACAGCTAAATCAGATCAGTCAAATCAGTGGAGTCTATATGATCTGATGTGAATGTGGCATTGAAGTTAATCCATATATTTTTTTTATTTCCAATTCCAACTATTGCCCAATTGCTAACGGTCTTGACAATGAGCTCTGATTGAATAGAGAGCTAAAAAATGTAGCATCATCTTGTTAGCTTGTTAGCTGCGTTGCATCGTCCACTTTCATTTGGCTCCACAGACCATAACGTGATGAAGAATGGTTTCTAGGCAGTTACAAGAGTCAATGGTGCAATTATCTGTAGAGTAAACTGTGTGAACTCATTGACCCTCTAGCCTCCGAGAGCTTGTTAGCTGACAGCTCGGAAAGTGTTTATATAGAAGCGCTTATTGAATGAGATGACGTACGTTCCAGAACAAGCTCTGAGAGAAGTCACTACATCTCAGAACCAAATCATTCAAGCTGTAGGAAGAAAGTGCTTTTCGAATGCTTTTTTTGGTATTATGAAGTTATAGGGCAGGGGAATTGACAAAGGGAAGTGGTTGATTAATTTCCGCCATTAAATAGAACAAACTGCACTTTATTTTGAAAAACTTGCAAATACAATATTTTAATTGACAGCCGCCAAACCATGCCCGTCTACAAACCTAATCAAAGTCAAGTATTGGCAGATTCAGTTTACGTAGGTGATGACAGCAGGATCTACTTATACAAAGGTCTGCTCCCTAAATTATAATCTGAATCCAGAATGTTCACAATGAAACAAACACATGATCCTTAATTCAGACATTCAGGTGTGAAAATGCCCCTAAAGCTGCAGATCAAGTACTCGGAGCTCGGTTTGAAATGTAGCATCACAAACTTAAATCTGCGGTGACTCAAGCTTTCTTTAAGAGAAAGGTTGAGAATGTTAAAAATGACTTGTAGTGAGAAACGCCTTTTAAACAGCAGGGACCTGCATTGATTGCAGTAATTCTCAGAATAAGTAAACACGAATCCAAACTTCAAAAGCTTCGTCGTTGGACGAGGACACAATCTTTCTGTGGCAGGTTTTAATGAAATTCTGATGGCGGTCCCAACTGGTGTAGAAGTATCAGCAACAGTAAAGTAATATCTGGAGGCTAGTAAACAGTGGAGGGAAGAGGACTGCAATTATCCTGTGTCTTCACTTTAAACGTTTAGCAACCCACAAGGAGCAGGAGATGTGTTTCGCCCCAAATAATGTGCACAGAAAAACTTGGGAGAGAAAATGCCAGTTCCACATGGGAATCGGTTTTCACTCAGGATGAAGCTAGTGGAGTTATACATGTGTTTAAATTGAAATGAAACAGAAAGTAAGATAAATAAAGATGAGGCTGGAGCGCACATGCAGGGTTTCTCTTGTTTAATCTCTTCCAAAAGGTAAACTGTGCAGAAAAAAATAACTGTTTAACCTTGAGTTCGAGTGTCACGGACATTTCAGGGGTTCTCTCATCCTCTCTGAAAACACAGGACATCCCCACACGTTAGGCTGAAGCACAGACTGGAGCAGCGAGGAGCGCTGACGACAAAAGGAAGCGTGAAAGGAGGACAGATGGGATGCTTACGTGAGCTAATGACGAAAAAACGAGAGCCAGGCGGGAGACAGGAGTCGAGCAGAAGGTTTGCTCTCCGCAGCCGGTGCCACCGCGAACAGTAGCGCTGTACTTAACAATGAAATATGAAGTCTAGGGATGCGGAGGACAATCTTCAGAAGATAAACAAAAGAGTTTAGGCTTCTGCGCTGATAGGCTCCGAGCTCCCGTGAGGACATGTTGGGGATTTAATTGTAGCTTGTTTCGATGAGAACTTCGAAACAAGTCATTATTTATTCTTCTGGTTCACAGAGGAATGTCAAGATTAGGTTTATCTACAACTAGTTTGATTTTGTGTTTTGGCAGCCGGAGAAAAAGTCACAGCAAAACTCGAACTGAGCCAAACACGCCTCCTGCCATGAGCAACTTTTAATAAAAAAAGGGAGTTGGCGAGCTGCACTTGGTCACACGGTCTAATCTAAAATCCCCGACAAGAGAGCGGAGTCTGACACAGACGGGCCCGTTGCGTCGGTTGACATTAAATCTGGGTTTGGATATGTGGTGGAGGTGACAGCTTACTGATGGTCTCCAGCAGTCAGCCAGCAGCACCTTCCGTGTTCGGCTGACACCCGCAGCTGAGAGATGTGACTGATGGTTCTCAGCCCATTTCAATCAAACCACACGTGACCTTTCGCCCGGTTTTCCCCGTATGAAATGTGCATTACAATCTCCTCTGCCACATCTTAGCACTGTAATTTTCACTGGGACCCTGACGCCCCCGGATAAAGATGGTGATTTGGTGCTGAGGGAATATGTCTCCTGAAACACGCCTGGGATTTTTTTGATTATATTTTCTATTAGGGAGAATCTCAGGAGTTTAAAAGCTATAATCAGTGTCGTTTTAGAAATAGTTTCAACCCGGGTTAGAAAAATGTGTCTTCCTTTTCCCTCACTAAACCATGTGTGGGTGAAATGTCTCCTGAGCTGCCGGATGACAAATACATCATGAAGTGTAACTGATGCACGTCAGCTCAGAGTAGAAGTTTATCTCTTCAGATATGTGGCCAGCTAATGCTAAGCTGGACGAGCCTTAGAATGCATCAGTGTCCGATGGTCATGGAGGGAACCACCAAAACCTTTCAGGACCAAATCAGATCAGATTTATTTTTATGCTTCCTGGCTTCAGACGCTAAAAAGTGATGCCAGGGGTGAAAAAGAACCATTGAGTTAAATGAACGCCTCATGGCCACAAACCTGCAAAATGCAAGTCCAGTTAAAACCATGCTAACCACAGGGCGAGCGTGCAACCTCCACATAGAAAGACCCCGGCTGACCCTCCATTCAAACCGAGAGCATTCTTGTTTTGAAGCAAGGGTACCGACAAACCTTACCGTCAGAATTTCAGTTGGAATATAAAAAGAAATTTCACCACATTCTATTGTCAAATCAATTTCTGACCAAAAAATAGATCCCAGACATGTAGCTGAGGTGGAGGCAGTGTGGAACTATGGTGCTCAGGTGGATTTTAAAACCACAGATCCTCCTGCAAACACTAAAACGCGATTCAAAGGGGGTTTCATTCTGTGCATGAAAACAGCACACAGTGTGAGTCAGTAACACAGTGTGTGACACAGTGGTGGGGTAATGCAATAGAGTGGATCCCTTCACTCTTCTTCTCTGGTCCTGCCAGATTAAAATGGCCACTTATTGACTGGAGCAGCACTTTGGCTCAGAGGTCCGACACTGTAGGTCGTTACGCTCTCTGCAATTAGGAGCATGAAGTGGGCGGCCATTATAAAACCCTCCGTCCTGTCGTTGTGTCCAGCCAAACAGTCCATAATGATTACACTTCACTCTCAGGGAGAAGGTGAAGTTCCATCCACAAACAAAAAAGATGAAAAATAACACCTCATAATAAATGCTTGATGGAAAAGAGACAGAGTTGTGTAGTCAAACTGAAGATCTGGTTCATAATGGAATCAAAATCGTATTAACCAAAGCGTTTAGGGTGACCATGCAACTTACCAGCCAACCCGCGCAGGCTGAAGCCGACAGTGGTGGATGCTATTACACCCAGTAACTCGTGAAGTGAAAGGAACACCTGAGCCCATTAGATTTAATCTGCCAGTTTGATTGTAGCTGTGTGAGCTACAGTTCAGTACGTGAGGGGAGATATTGGAAGTTAGATTCAGGAAATAAGAGATAATGGAGAATTGAAATTAACATATTACATGCTTGAGCTTAAAAAAAATGAGATTGTGTCAAATTGAACTTAATCTGATGAATGATTTAGAACAGATTTAACACACTATCATACCCTGTTCTCAGTCTGACTCAGTTCTAAATGATTGTTTTTACTTATCATTAGTCATTTGCAGATAATTTAGACACTAATTCTCCAAGAAAACATTTAATTTGAGGATTTCAGGCCTTGCTCTCATTGATTAGTATTTCCAATGTCTGTATAGTAACAGTTCACTGACTAAAGAAACCTCTGTGGTCAGCGAAGCAGAGTTTGGCGATTCGGTGGTAAAGGGGGTCAGGGGTCAGGGGGGTCGTTGAGGTGGGATTACATCTGTGTTCATTGGATAACACGGTGGCAGTAATAGGAACCTGTGTAATTCCTCTACACACTGAATGAACTAGGAACTATACTGCCTGGTTTCAGACCTCCTGTAATGTCCTGATCAGACCTGATATTACAGTAACGTCCGTCCTCAGGGATCTGGTTACGTGTGGAGCGGCGCTAGGTTCAGCTGTTCACGCCTGGCATTCGAACGCGTCTCATGTGACCACTTGAGATCGGATATCACTGCCCCTGCTCTATATGCACAAACACATGGGAGTCAATTCTGTTCCCAGTTTACAGATGTGTCTGTCGATGTGTTTGTGTATCAGTGTGAGCGAGAGCGAGAGAGAGAGAGAGAGAGAGAAATCAATGTGCTTTGTGCAGCTCTGCTCGGGAATAAGATTTCAACCATTTGAAAGAAATTTGAATTCACTCCCAATTTGAATATTGTGGCCACAAACAAACATAGGATCACTCACCATTTTGAAATATTGAAAAGCTGTGCAATTAAAGGTTTACTTGTGTGTCGTTTTCCATGTTCTACCAGCAGGAGATCTTAGAGGGGCTTCAGGTTTCTAAACTAAGCTTTGTTCCGTTGGCCGAACACTGTAGGTCTCCATCCTCTGACATTTTGTGATGTAAGTGTTCTGTTTGTCGTTAGTGGGCTGCAGGTCTCTCTGACACAGTGTTAAGCTTATTCAAGGGTAAAACACTCCAGATCATGTACTTCCACAAATCCCTGTCACCCTGACCTCCCTGCATCACTGGCAGACACGTTTCTCCTCACATTAGGGAGATGAGTAGTTGTCCTTGACAAGTGAGGTGCAGAATTCAACTCTAATGATATCATAGTGTGCTAAAAAGAAACAAGAGCTGTCAATGACAATAGCTGAGCCAAGTTTTCTTTTAGAGTACAACACAACAGCTTAAGCTCTGAAATGTGTTGCTGCTGATATTTTGAATCGTGTTGGTGCGCAGTGTCATAGACAGGCTGGTTTTGAAAGGATGCAACTTTGACTCTCTCTCTTTCAAGGATTTGTTTTTCCCCAAATAATTGCAAACAAGGAGAACTCCTGGTGAGTAATCTTTATTTAGATGTCAAAGTTTGCACATTCAAGCTCCTCACTTATTATTTCACTGATCTGTCTCTGGAGCAGGAGGAAATCACTGATTCGTGGATTCTTAGAACAGAAGAGGAGATACTCTGAGTGAGCCTCATTTTGGGACATTTAAACTGACATCATTAAACTTACTGTTAAACCAGATTAACGGGCCCTGAGCTTCATTTAGGTTAGTGTATGGGAGAAGAGCGAGAGAAGCTTCTTGTTCAAATGTGCTCAATGCTGTAATTTCATTTGGGGTCTGTAATGAATAGGAAAATAAATGTGGCCAAAGTGGAAATCTGTGTGTACTTCTACTAATTTATCACAAACGATGCAAGTCTATTAGAATCTGAGCCTTTAATTAACTCTCGCCCCTTTCTTGATTCAATCAATGTCCTGGCAGACATTTGTCTTCCCCTGAAAGGACAGATCGCTGTGAAGTTATATGTCTAGGCTGATAATCATCATATTGTATACCAATTATATCTACAAAAAGTAAGATTTGATGATTAAAATTCATATTTTAGGCCCAAACCAGACTAACATCAGGATGCATGGGTTCAAATCAGGCTCAGCTTAAACTGATCAGGTCCTATCCTGGTCGGGTTAAAGATCTCTATGCGTTAATCATTAGGGCTTTTATAAATATTTAATTCTGCAGTTCATATGTGAATCTAGACACTTCATAGTGTCTCCATTTCTCCATTAAAGTGATTTAAAAACAGGCTGTAAAGCATTCAATTGAATTTACAATGATAAAAGACTGATGTTTTCTCGGCACCACTTTTTGACTTGCCCTCGCTCCTGCCCCTGTCGAGAGACGACACACTTAATGTTTGTTTCTGCCATGAACAAAATAAATGACACTTAACACGACATAGCTGCTGTTAACCATTAAAAGAGGCTTCAAGTTGTTACGAGGCTGTAAAATTCACTCTCAGTCTTTGCTCGGTCAAACGGTTGAAATGGTCATTTCAAGGGAAGCCTGCTAATACCTAAGTCGTAATCACTTCAGACTGGAAGTCACATTGACATTGGGGGAAGATTTGGTGACACCGCGATCAAAAAGAAGAAGTGTGACATTGTGTTATGGCTCTTCGGAGGACACACAACTTGGACATCTGGGCTGATGTTGAAAAGACGTCATTTTAACGTGATTTTGTACTTTTGTACTTTGTAACGCTCACCGTTAGTTACCCACGGCCATACTTTGAGAGCGGGGGGTTTCTAAACATCCATAACAGGACAGGTGACATCTCTTTTATCGTGTTAGACACAATCGGAGTCTGGAAATGTATTCACCTTGGTGCCTGACCACTGAGACTCCAATCCACTTGTCTGCGTGTTCCCTCAAGACGCCCACATCGTTTCCTGGAATAATGTGTCACATGCGGTGTCTCTCCTCTTCGGATGAGAAATGTTTGCTTTCAATAAGTGTGCGCTACGCTCGACAGACGTGTCACGGACTCCGATGATGGCTCTGGGTTACTTGCTGATCCTGACATATTTTAGAAAAGGTTCTTTAATCTTTGTGACACATGTCTGCAGTGTTGTGCGTCTGACACCAACCAAAAACAATTTCAATACCAGCGACTCCAGGAAGGATTTGCTGCTCTGTATACAATGGAGTAATTAAATCCACCTGAAAGAAAGACAGAGAGAAAGCACCTCAGTGTATGTCAAACAGGATTAGTTCGCAGACTGTCTGAACTTGTTTTTCCTCAACAGGCTGAACGATTACCATAACCATACCTGCCTTTGTTCTTTGGAAAAAGTGCAAGACATGCTATGCATGTCCAGCAGCCCGAGAGGCTCTTGTGAATAAGACATCACCCTGGAAAAAGTGCACAAAGCAAACGGAGCAGTACCTGAGTTGTCTCTTGGACCTGAGCCTCTGAGGAAATCTCACAGAGCCAGTGTCTTTCTCGCCTTTGGGTTTCTTTTAATCAGAGACAGAAAACATGAGGACGCTTAACCGTCAGCTTTGTGTTATGGTGCATGAAGTACACTGACTGACAGCGTGTAATGTGGAGTGTTTTGACTGGTGCCATACACAAGGACAGATGAAAACAAAGTTCATCATATGTCTTTCCAAATTGCATCCGTTCAGTTTGCATTGCTGTTTGTTCCTGTTTAGCTCCGGTTTTACTCCCTGATGTTTCATCTTCTTGGTTTGGTTTATTGGTTCTGTGTTTAACTTTTGCTTGTTTACGACCTTAAAAAATAACCAAAAGCAGCCGTTTCTCCCTTTGTAGAGTCGAAGCAACGTCACATAGACGCCTGTACTTCCACACCAACTCTTTAAGGTCTCTCCATAAAAGGTTCTGACCTTGTTGTGTCTTATGGTCGTCATAGCCAAACTGTTGGCAATTTACGATCCACGATTTCCTGTGTTACTGCTCTGGTTCGTCCGTAAGGTTTCAGAAGAGATGCACAAAGTAAAGACAGTGTACGGACAGCAGGCTTCAGCTGCTGAACCTTGAGTACTGCTGTTGCACAACTTATCCTCAATACATAGAGTCATAACACTATATACTGATAGAACCAATTGAGTTTCAGTCTAACAAACTTTCAGTAAAATGTGAAGTAAAGTGTTAATTGGCTTTTACTCTGATATTTATTTGTGATTTGTTGAATATGTGTTCGTCGGAAAGTTGTAAATTTAGATACAAACGTATTATTTGTCCAAATGTCTTTTCTCGTCCTCAGGCTGACAGTTATCCATTATTCGTTTTACTTCTGAGGCAAGACAATCACAAAGGCAGCAGGAGATTGTCACAGTGGTTATCAGAAAACAGAGCTTGTCCATGTCCATCCGTGTAGAATGTTCCAGTAAACATCTGTTAGTGGAGAAGAATGTCCCCAAACAATAATCTTAAATGTCATCAAGCAGTGCAGTCAGAGGGGTCGTCAAACAAACTCGCTCGGTGAAATTATCCATTAGCACCATGAGTGAAACGAGAAAGTGATATTTCACAAAGCGTTGTTGTCGTTAGGTTCCCTCCTCTATGGGCGCGAGTCCGAAAATCCCTGGTAGACTGAGCCGTGGTGGCTCTGTCATGATGCTGTTGTTTCCAGCCAGAGGTTTGATCAAGTGAAACAGGCTGGGGGCTATGCCTACAACCTCCTTTCTCCTCGCTGTCATGTCCAAAATATGGGTCAAGTAGAGTGCAGTGGCTCGTGTGTGTGTGTGTGTGTGTGTGTGTGTGTGTGTGTGTGTGTGTGTGTGTGTTTTTGAGTGAATCATGTGTCTGTATGTCAATCTGCTTTACCTCATCCTCCTGAGCTGACTCCTCACTTCACTGTGCAGACTGACAGAAGAGCCGTTCGGTTGAAGACACGGGTGAACCGAAACCGGGGCCCGGCTCACATCGACTCCCCCGTCGGCCCTTGGATTTCTCATGTCTCTCTTACAATGCAGCGACTGCTGTGGTGCCACAGCCCCTGAGGCAAATGAGAAAGCCACCAGACCTTTACTTCCTCTATGAGGAGCAACAGTTAGTGGTTGACAACCATGTAGCCAGGGGGTGGAGAGAAAAGTCAGACCTGCCGAAGACTCAGCAACGGCTAATTCCTTATATACCATATATAGCTGTGTAAACACCATCTTGTAAGCAGCTTAAAGCAGTTAGCAAACATAAGAAACAGATTATGGCAACTGGAAATGAGCATACGCTATCAGAGGATAGGATTTAAACGGAGACTGATGGTCGCTGACAGCTCGATCCATATTCGTACATATACACGTGCACATAGCAAATGGAAGACATTAATCAGCACAGCTAAGCAGTCTTCTAATTACATGTTTGGCTGTGCTCTGTTAAGACTGCAGTCGACTTCTGTAGGAATCCAGCTGTAGAGATTTTCCCAGAGGCCTTCGAGTCCACAGAAGGAAGGGTGGGATGTGCAGGGATGTAGAGCCCAACATGTGGAGGCAAACACACAGCCCTCTTTTTAGAAGATGATGAAGATGCACACTTGCTTCATTATGTCATGCAATTACCTTACATTCAAGTTTGGCTGCAACGAAGACAAAAAAAAAAAATCCAATCTTGCTTCCCTATCCACAGCGTTTCATTACCCTGCTTTGATCATTATTTTATACCCCCTGCATGTGAACACAGATATTCAGTTTACAGCAAGGTTCATAATGATGGCAGAAATTGGCATACAGGCATAAATCTGCTTTGATTGCTTAGGGGGGGGGAAAGTGTTCAATGTGCAGATGTTAAAAAGATGTGTAAACATGCGTAATAAAGGCCGAGTTGTATTTGCATGAATCTAGATGTGCTGGTCAAAGTGGACAATTATTTTACTGCCTTGCCGAAACGACAAAAAACAAATAAAAACACATCTGGTGAGGATTGAGCTGCGGTCCGTCTCAAGCCCCGGAGCAGACGCGTCAAAGCAATCTTTCCCAGTCAGAACAGTCCTTTGCTGACTCTGTTTCCCAGAGACTGACAGGAGGCAATCCAGGCTGATATCAGATCTAAGACCTGGAAAGGATGGCCAGAATGCAGAGAGGAGAGGAGAGATATCTGGAGGATGGGTGGGTCTAAGGCTGCCTCGTGGTAGATTCATCTCGCTTGGGGGAGGGGGGGGAGCTCCTCAGGTTTATCACTTAGATTGCCATTTAAACCGGCACTGTTGGAAGCCCTGTTTGTTCGTGTGATTTAGTTTTAGGGAGCACCAACAGGAGTGAAATGCTGAACACTTCATATACGATTAAATACATATTCTTCCTACGAAGTCTAATGCTAGTTGCCAGTTGGAAAGGGGGCTTTAGATTATATGACATTGTTTGAGTCAACATTGATTCAAATGTTAATTATGACTCTGGGTTTAAACCAAGAATGTACATTCGAGTGTAATGTAATAACAGCTGCACATTTAACGGGGTCAAAATGACTCAAGGAAGAGTCACTCACCCAAGTATTCAGGCAAGTAGTTAGCTAATATAGAGTGTTGTTAAGACATATGGATTCCATGTGCTAGTTCTTAGCTGTGTCTAAATTCGGGGGCCACATCCTTCGGAGGACTAAGGCCCTGTCCCAGTTCCTCTCCCTTGGCCCTGCCCCTGGATATGAAGGGCCCTTAGCTGAGAGTGTCCCCCTTCCAAACGGAGTGACAAGGGGGGGGCTCAATCTTCCCCTAGGAATTGGGTCACCACTCGCTACGTTATCAGCAGCCAACCAACATTATTACAGTGACAAAAAATAGCAGTTATCAACCATAGTGACACATGTGAATACTGCATGACAGACGGGACAGATGGATCTATTGATCAATACAGTCAATGTAACATTAGTCTTGTCCATAGGAACTTCTGCCCTGCAGTGGAAATGTTACTCGCTACCCAGTGAAACTGCCTACTTGCTTCTTCTGATTTCACCTTTGCTACTGGATTAGAAGATATTCTGGTGAATTAAAAATGTTTTATCATGGTTATTTTGCTAGATTTAAGAGCATTTTACTCATGTTAATTCATGTTATACATTCGTAAAGCATTCAGGACTTTCCGTTGACGCCTTCGATTTTCATGGGGGTCCTGAATATACTGTTGAAGGGCTGTTTGAAGGGCGAGATGGCCACTACCACTACGTCACATAGAGAAATAGGACAACACTAAGCCTTCACAGCCATGTGCAAAATGAAGGGGTAGGCCGAGCGGTGTGGCTTAAGGTGCAGAGGCCGAGATGAAATGAGACGTTGTGCAATTTGATATAAAATAAGCAAACACTACAACCATAGAACTTTCACGGATTTTGGACATTTCTGCATATGCCCATTTGGAATTGAAATCAAGTTCCTGGTATTTCTGAGATAAACTAAAAGCAGATTAGTTGCCAGACACCATGCGGGGGCTGAGCACTTAATTCTGTTGTTGCATTTTGATAAGCGGATGTAGAAATTACGAGTTGGAGAGTGTGGTGTTGTTTTCTTCAGTCTTAATCACACAATGTTCAGCAACCCAGCTGATTAGAGAATTAATCACAAAGCAAATTAAACCATATTTTACACAAATATTACGTTTTTAATCACTAGACTAGAATGTATTGCGAGGGCTTAAGATGACTTAAGGTTGCATGGGAAAGGCCCGGGGTGGAGGTTGGAGTTCAGTGTAGTAGAAACAGGCCATCATGAGCAAATCTGTCATCGAGCCACAGTTCATTGTGCCCTCACCATTACTGTGGCACAAGCCTGGAAGGATGATATCTGCCAGGTCCTCCCGAGATAGCAAGCCTTACTCCCACAAGATTAAAGATTGCATTACAAATTAGTATGCATGAGCGACGGCGCAGAGTTGTGATGTACCGTGGGTTAACGTGGATTAATCTAAATCACTACACCCAGGGTCTGCATTGAGCCGGCTAAACAGACTTTAACAATAAGTGCATCCTACAATTAGCATTGGCACATGGCCGAGCTAATTATGTTCCACTACAAAACAAGAGATCAAAAGATAACACTGTGGAGTATAGATAATTCCGAAGTAGGAATGGAACTGAAAGTAAGTCTGTAAACATCAAAATATCGAGTTGGAGTGAATCCTCTAGCTGCTACTGTTTAAAATACACTAAATCCTCCAAAAAACATTTATAATGTATGCCTATTCTTTTCACCTCCCTGAACACATACAGAGTTGTTTTAAACAAACTACAGTATCCAACGGACGAGGGCATTGTTGGTTAGGTCCATTTCATCGGATTTAGTGACAACATCAACAATATGGGCCACATTTGCCACATTTATCCATTATTTAACAAAAGGTAGCTCATCATCTGAAGTATGTGAGAAGGTACAGTCTTTTGCTTTTCACCCTTCCCTTGCATAATGAAGGATAGAGGTCATAAGAAAATAATGAACTGTCTGTGAAACTCACAAGTAATTTTCAAATCCATCCATCTTCCATTTTATCTATATAGAATATATGCATGTTTGCCCTGTAGGTTTATCCCATGATATCTTAAAACCCCGACGGAACAATTTCTAGAAATCTGCCTTGCAAATGGGACCTCTGTACTTTGAATGCTTAATCTGCACACGCTTTCTCATTTCAGGTCAGTCCTACTCAACTCTGGCTCACTGTTGACACACAGACACTTTGTGTTGTATGTAGTGCGTCAGTGTGCATCTCGTCACCAAGTTAAACCTTCTGGGTGCCTCCGCTTTGGCTACTATGCTTATCTCAAGTTGTGATCTCAGCCTCATCCTTGAGACCCAAATGTCAATGTCCGCCAGCTTTGAACTAGGAAACAGTCTGCCTCTGTGTTTCCATAACTAGAGGTGTCACTGTGCGGGAGTGGAAGGGGTCAAGCTGCTGAAGATGAATGTGCAACGGTGAATAGCAGTGTGAGCCGAATCCAATTCCTCAATGAGCCTAGTGGTCAAATGGGGACAGCAGTAGCCATAGGCCGTCGAATACAGTAGTGTGAAGGGCTAATAGGACAAAGCATGTTATTATATTACCATGAAGCACCTCGTCTTTGACAAGAGTCCATGTAGTTCAATTTGAAAGTTGAGCTGATTGTCCGTAAGGTCGAATTCACAGTGAGAGCTCCTCTATGAGAGCTACACCTAAGGGTCAAGTGGATGTCAAGGGCAATTTGATAAGTGGGACATTAGAGCGACGTGTTTCAAACAGGCAGAGAAAGCAGTTCCGTGCTCTTTCCTATTATGCTAATGACACTGACAAGTTAGTATGCTCATGCAACGGTGTCTGATGGTGTAGCTGTCCCCCAGTGCTCCCTTGTTGGAACCCAGGGAACAGCCACACTGGGAAATGATGAGCTTTTGTGATCACCAGCTCCCTAATGGAAAAGCGATTAAAAAGAATGTGTTTGCACTCCGTGGGCAGGTTCCCCATCTAATTACGAGTGATTTTGATCAGTTACTCCCAAATCTGAAAATAAAGAATAAGATAAGATAACAAAAAGGCTTTGTATTGTGAAAACCAATCAGCCAGTTTTGTGTGTATCCTGAGCAAACATGCATTTAAAATATATAGAGGATTGAGATTGCAGGACAATAAGAGGACACAGTGAATGTTGAAAAACAAATGTGGGTTTCTTGGAAACCTCGCTCTCTCCCTGGTCCATTTATGTCCTCATACATTTGAGATGTATGTTCTACACACAGTGTGACAGCTACAGCTTCTTTTCTGGCTGTGTAAGGTTACATGTCCCTCACATGAATCATGTACCAGTTCTCCAGTTCTGTGGCTCCACATTGTTTGTAGATATAATGGAAGCCTGTAAATGATCAAACATTTGAATTGGTTTACAAGAGCTGTATACCCACTTTGTGTCTTTATATCATAACTGAAACTGTAGACCTTATAAAAAGATGGATTACAGACATCTCTCCCTCCGGTTGCACATAAATGAAATGAAATATCCCGGACATGGCGTGATATCAACGCCCTAATATGACAGAAGCTAAATCAGACAAAAATGTGTTTGATGTGTACTCTGACATTTTGTTTTATAGCCCATGTCCCATCTGCTAACATGGAAAAAGCTGGGTTTGTGACCTATACTGCAGCCAGCCACCGATGTGTGAATGAGATGATTTGGGTAGAATACAGTACATGACAACTGCTAGGAATGTATATTTTTACAAAGCCAGAAATAAGGTGTTGAAGTGAGGATAGATGTGGAGGTCCCATCACTACTATGGGTTTAATTTTCACCAATTAGTGTAGGAATAGTCGGAAATTTAGAAGAAAGATCAAAACGCCAATGAATTTTAAATAAAGTGTGTCCAGCCAGATAAGGGCTCTTTATATTGAGTTTAGATTAACACAAAATACAAACGAGTTATTGAATAATAACAGTTTCTGCGGAAGGGAAATTTTTTTCTTGAGAAAGCCGAGCCTGGGCCATGCCTCCACGTTTTGCATGTTTGCAAAAAATGACGACATGTCGTTTTCTGGAATCGCTGGTCATGTGTTCACACGTTTTTATTAAAATAAATGGCTGACTGAAATGTTCTGTTCGAGGCCAGATGGGGTGGAACGGTAATCAACAACCGACTGGCTCCTCAGATTATTTGCACACACAGTGGTTTGCTGTTGATTGATCTGCTGACAGCACGGTGCTGACAGGTTCGTCTTGAGCAGTGTTCCCCCCCCCGCTCCCCCCAGCAGTCCAGTGAACACTAGTTTGAGTTTACGTGAGCACAGGATGATGAATAACTGCCTCACAAACTCCATCCAGAATAGAAGGGCTGGAAGTTTAAATCTGAAATTACCTTACATGCCAATATATGCAAAGGATCTGGAGATTAAAACCTCGTTTCCGATCTCTGAGTTGTCTCCTCAGAGAGAATCGAGAATTCAAAGAGAGATAAAACGCTCATAAAGGCTCTAAAGGTGTTCAGTTACACTAGCTGGCATAGGCTACTAAAATTTCGAGATACTAAATCGCTCCTGAGCAGCTGTTCCTGTGAGTTTAACTGTCGCACTTTTATAACCAACTCTCTCGCTGTCATACTTTAAAGTCTGTATACACAATTTTGTCTCGGCTTCGTCTGAACTTTAAACTTTACAAAAAGCCAAATAAAACCCCTCGTTAAAAACAGTGTGACAGTCAAGAGTTGCTCTGTAACGGAGGAAAAGAGGGAGTCGTTGCGTATTCTCGACAGCAGTCTGGCACGAATGCTCATATCAAAAGGGATGTAGGGGGAGGGAGAAGGTCAGGCTCATTAAATGTCAGCAAAGAGCATCTTAATAATTGAATCCCACAGACAAAGAAACACATAATTTAGCTTTGAAGAGTTCTGATGAGCCACTTGCAGATACACTTGAAACGACAGATACTCTTAAGAGACTGATTTACAGTACATTAAACCCAAAGGACATAACATCCGAAAAATATCTCCTAAAACACAAAATATGTACTGTTGGTCAATGCAGACATGCACATTTGAGGGTCTAGTTTTCTAACTGGCTGCACTGAATCTGAAACATCGATCAAGAGTCACTCAGGACACAAGTACCCGCTTTGTCAGACAGATCTTTTGTCATGTTTGTAAACAGGTTGTTTCCTCATGCCTCTCCATGATAGAAAGATAAGTCGATATTCAAGAACTGATGCCACCACACACGCACTCACAGTAGAAAAAAGTGTCCAATTAGAAATGCATGAACGCTGATGGAGAGGGAAACATCTACTCCCACATCTGAGGGTGAGAAGTTCAACACATCAGAGTAAAGTGCTTATAATTTTAAAAAGTTGAACCTCTAATATCCATAGCCCAAAATGTATCAGCTAATTATTGGCCATTTTCCCCTCAACTTTTTGAACATGATTACAGTAACTATGACCAAAACTTCCTCAAGGAGGCTTTGCAGATACGAGAGTGCTCACATTTAAAGAAGTTGAAGAAAAAAACTAAAGGTAAAAGTGCAGCTGATGGAAATCACTGAACTTATGTCTTGTCAACACTACTGTGGATATATAAACACTCAAACAAGCATACCCAGCCAGTAGGGGGCGATGAAGTCAACATTAACAATCCATTAAATACAAGAAAAGGAAGCAGTGATATTGGGCGTGGCAGATGAATGTCGGTCATTTTGTTAGGTGATGCTACACTTAGCAGTGCTAACCCAACATTGAGGTGTAAGAAGGAAGATGTGATGTCCGTTTCCCAAACGCTCTGTTGTATATGTACACACGGATACATTTAGAAAATCTGCACTTTGGATGTTTGCAGTATAAAGTCTCAATGTGGCCACAGTGGAAATGTTCTTTCATACAGCTCCAGTCCATATCTGATCATTTACTACCAATGCATTCACAGCACAGTGTCAAGAAACAGCCTAAAAATAGACCTTTTAAACGTGACGCATCTCATTTGTTTCTCCCGTGTTCATCATCATCAACGAGCCGAGATGACTCACACACACTTCTCCACAGATCCAGGCTACATTTCACTAGAATTTGCTGGGGGAGTGTGTGTTGGTTTATGGTTTTGACTTCAGAGAGCTGACTCACTCAGGTACAGTATCAGGGTGATACGGGAAAGTCACAGAATAGACTCGATATGTTGAAATAAAAGATTTTCACACCGGAGATGTCGTGAGATGTGAGCCACGTCGACAACCATGTTCACGACTCATTCTGAAACAAAGCGTTTACCGTCAGTATCGTTTTTGTGTTCGTGACCTTGGTTTGTGAAACAACCACAACCCAAGAGAGAGTGTTTGTTATCGATGACTTGAAGGACACAAGTCTGACCATCAATCCATTTCTCTGTTTACCGTTGTGTGTGTGACGAGTGGAGAGAAATAAGCATAAAAAATGCTTTGTTACTGTTCGTTTATCTGTATTTTCAGCTTGTTTATAGTAAATAGTCCATGTATCTGTATTTTCAGCGTGTTATAACTGTATTATTATCAGCTTAGGAGCACCTTGGAAGGCCGGTGCATTACAGTGGTGCTGTTGATCAGGTTGATCACCTAACCCTGGCCATTGCCGCCTTGGACAATCAGGTGCTTTTAATGACTCTCCTAGTCAGATGTTCTGGAACTTTCAACTCTAATTTCAGAAGACTGTCATGACGCCACAACCAAAGACTTTTCCTACCCCTAACCCTAACCATAGGACGCCTTGCCTAAACCTAACCCTTAATCCCTGAGCATGGCTGTACCCATAGAGATAACCCACCCAACTACTTTAATAGAGACACCGCAAATGACTAAGGATCTAAAGAAGTCGAGCTCGACAGTATAGGATACGGACACAATTGAATACTCCACACCAGTAGGTTTGATAACCTTTAATTTGGAAGTGTATAATAGAACAGGAAGAAAGACCTGAAAAAAGGCATTAATACCCTGAAATACCCCACCCAACTTGGTTAAATATAGTTATCTAATACAGTTATAGTGGACCTCAGCCAGGGGCAGTGTGGAGTGGAGTCAGGGGCCCAGGGAGAGTTGAGCTTGATAATGTAAGAAAGACTGAGACATGTGCACAGCTCCACTGGGAGAGTCCCACTGAAAGTGCTGGACGTGGTATTATATTTAGCCTCTGTAACTGCCGGGCTCCAGGGAGGGAAACTGCTTAATGGTTAGCGGAGACGTTTCGCACTTTACCAGGACTGTTTGTATGTTAACATTGTAGATGACCCGTCACATGAATTTGTCGCGGTTCTCCATTGGCCCTCATGTTGATGCAGCAAGCTGAACACACTTCTAAGTAAAAAGGTTGACGACAGGAGCTCAGATGTCCCCGTCACAAATACAGCACAATAAATAGTTTGCTATTACCAGAATAGAAGTGGTTAGAGACCATATCTCCGCCAAGGCCCAACAGGACGACCTTAAATTCAATCAAGCCGCACACACTCATCAATTCCCTAAATGTGCCTGGTTCTTTTCAACAGGATCCATTGATTATACCCTGGGAAACCAGTGACGATGTTGAAAAACACAAACATCGCCCCCTGATCTGGATCCATACTTAAATGTCCATCAATGTGTGTGTGTGTGTGGAAATCTGTTCTGTAGTTTTAGCATAATCCTGCTAATGACTAGCCAAACAAACAAATGCAGATGAGGTAATTAAGTCTGAAAACAGGAGTTTCTTCCATTGCAAACACAACAGTTGTGAAACCAGTTTGGTAAACACACAGGACTCCTGATTCCACATAAGCACATAACTAGACTTTAATGTGACTTACCAGCAGGTGAGCAGGTCGACGGTCAGGAAGGCCGAGGTATCCAAACAAAGCAAATCCAAAAGGTGAAGTATAAAAAACCAAAACTTTATAAAAATGTTAGAGGGGAAATAATCTCTGGGAAATGCTGGAGCATTAAATCATTAAAGAAACTGATGAGACAAAGTGAACAAAGGGAAACACAGAGTGAACACAGGTGAAACCGCTGAGAGGCCGGACAGGTGGTCCTCAGGGGAGGGACACCAGACAAAGACACGAAGTGAGAGAGACAGGAAATTAAGAACTCAACGTGCAAAGATATAAAATCCAGATATACAAAACCAAAAGACATAAATCATAAGTTCAAAAAGTCCTCTTCAAAGGCCTAAACACAGAAAGTGTTGAAGGCAGTAAAATATTAAATTAGAGAAAGATGAAAAACTGCCTCAAACTGTCACTGTTATTGCAACAAAAAAAAACTTTGAATGCTTAATTAAAACTTGATTGATTCATACAGATGGTTCATTTACATTCAGACGCTGCAGCACAACACTGTCAGTTGATAACATTGAGGAAGTGACAGCCTGTTTCCCTCTGAAGGCTGAGAAGGATTTACGAATCACAGGTGAACAAGGACACTTCAGAATGAAGGATCGGCAGTAAACACAGAAAGAACCACCAAAAAGTAAACAGTTTAAAAAGTTATACCGATTATACTTGTATTCATATTGTTCACCATAGCTGCCTTTTATTGTTAATGTCACATACTTTATATGCTAACGTTTATTTCAATATCTCCTTGTACATAATGCTCAAATACAGTATACTTGTACACTGCACTTTCCTGAAGCCTCCATAAATAATATTCTGTAGTGGAGGGTGTATATCATGTACATATTCAATTTATTTGTATTATATTGCTTATTTTATTCTTCTATATACTTCATGTTGTCTTGTCGACCTCTATTTTGACAATCTGCTGGTGTCACATATGAATTTCCTCAGCGTTGGATCAATGAAGATTATCTTATCTTATCTTATCTATCTTATCTTATCTTACCACTCGCTACTACCCAGTTTTGTGGTCGTCTACATTATTACAAATCTTTGAGGTACAGCTCAGCTTCACTCTCTTATTCCCAAACACGTCCTCAGCAAATTCCCCGATCCCTTGGCCCCTGACAACACAGTTTATGTGACTCTAACTACATCTCAGAGGCGTAAGATCGGTGGATCAGCTTCACACGCGCCCGTGAGAACAGAGGGCATCAGCAGAGCCGTGCCTCGGAGGAAGTCGAACCCGCCACACTTTCAGATCATGACAGATCGTGAACTGTTAACAATCGCATCAAAGGATGTGGTGCAATCAGCGGGAAGGGGGGGGGGGGACCAGTGAGAAATCATAATCTTCGTCTCCGTCTCTCTGTACTTGCTCTCCGGCCTGTTGGTTATTCCTGTCAGCGGCTGCCGGAGCCTCGTTGGAGCTTGGATCAACTTGCCTCTCTCCCCCGTGTGACATTCATAGCATTACAATTGAGCCGTCAATCTGTCCGGCCTCTCCCCTGCTCAGCCACGAGCTGCAGGAAGCACAGCAGAGGGACGAGTTTACCTCTGTGTCTGTTTTGCTTTTCGCTCTCGTCGAGGCCTCACAAGCGTAATAAGTCTCAGACATGATGTGAAACAGATATGATTTTAGTTGCTGGCTGAGGCGAGCCACTCAGATGTCAGTTTTCACCCCCATTTCCCCTTCGACCGCTGGGTATGTTTCTGCTGATGACTGAATTGCTGATGGCTGCTGGCTGCTCATTATTTTGCTTTGCTCCCCACCACCCACACTGCTACTCTCTCATACACACCCACAGTCCTCCTCTGCTGTTTCTCAAATCTTCTCTCTTTTTCCTCTCCGTTTGTGTTTGTTCTCCCCCCCCCCTCACCCTGGGTGATGTCAGACTGAGCTCCTGTAAGGAGGAGATAAAGCCCCCCAGCAGGGCAGCACCTCAGCTGTCGCCTTCTGACTTCCTGGACAAGCTCATGGGGAAGACGTCGGGATATGACGCCCGCATCAGACCCTACTTCAAAGGTACGACCATCAGACCAACACAGTGGCCCCTTGAGAAAATCCACAGGGAAAGAACGTGCACTTGAAAAAAACACACAAAAAAACAAGAGAGCAGTGGATCTGTGCTGTGAAAGCTAAACAGCCGGCCGCTCTCCATGTGAAACGTGCCCAGCGTTGATCTGACAGAAACTCTATTCTGACGTCTGCAGCCTTTTCCCTCGTCGTATATCTTCCGTCAGCTTGTCCTCTTTTCACCCGACGTGGTTTCAAGCAAACACAGTTGGTTCAAGTGACAGGCAGCCATCCCCTCGCTCTGATATCAGCTCAATTCAGAAACATGCAGTAGAAGTCTCTGAGGAATGAACTTATTGCTCAGTTGTTTTGACAATTGTGTTTTAAAGGGGAAATAATTCCTGCCAGGATTGTGTTCTCTGGCCATGTTGCTTTTGCTCCACATGGAAGAGACAGGGAGATGATCGGGGGTTGATGCTGCACAGGACTTTTAACACCAGCTTTGTTTTAAGTAAGGTTTCGCAAAACCACTGACATTGAAGACATGTTCAGACACCAACTCTGGAAAAATTTTGGAAAATTGGGTCAGGACATTTTCTGGAGTTTGCCTTTGATTATCCAGGTCAGACGTGTTTGAAAACAACATGAAAGTGTTCGGAACATTTCCACTGCAGAAATCACCTGATTAGCTTCTATCAGCTCCTGTTCACAATATGTGCAGGAATAAAAAAAACTAAAAAAATTGCTGTAATTGAAGGGGAAGTTCTGGAATCATACACGATATCTCGTTTTCTATGATTTCTCTGCGGGTTTACGGATGTTTGAGTGTGATGGAAATCAAAGTTAATATCCTTGTGTAAATCATACATTATTTGCAAATAAAAACAAAAAACAGAATTCAGATGAGGTTTAATTTGTTTGCTTTTGCACAGTAGTGGCATATAAACATAATTTGGGGACACTGTGATGATTCTCTCAGACACCGTGCCAATTTTTTTGCTGAACATTTTAAGCTGTAATTAAACTTGCAGGAGACGGGTAAAAAAAAAAATTCTCCTGTGCAGCCTGTTACAAACAGCAGAACTGGAGCTGGTATGAGTTGCACTGCAGACACATTTGGAAAGTAACAGTAGAAGTGCTTTAAACTTTAAGAAGCCTCAGGAGATACATGTTATAATTGGTGAGTTTAATGCAGACAGCAGTGTGATGCTTAATCCCATTTCAAGTGAAAGATGTGAAATCCAGTCAGTTTTATTTTTCTCCCCCTCAGGTCCACCTGTGAATGTCACCTGCAATATTTTCATCAACAGCTTTGGGTCCATCACAGAAACCACAATGGTAAGAAGACGTCCGGGGATTTTGATGGAAACGCAAATGTATTTTCTTAAAAAGCAACATTGGAATCACTTGATTATCTGCATGATAATGAACTGATTATTGATTTTGATGATTAGTTGTTTACCTCCAGAAATGTTGAAGCACTCCCTCCTTTCTCTCCCACCAACATTCTGCTAATCCACTCGGTGCCGAAGCCATTCCCCTCATTTCTGTGTTTCCTGGAGCAGAACAGTGCAACCTTCAGAGACCAGTGGGTCACTGACATGCTGATAATGAACTGTCCACTCTGCAATTAAAATGAAAAATTGAGAAAATGAATGTAAAGGCGGGAGGGAGAGGACACAGGTTTTTGGGGGGTGTGGGGGGGTGGCTGCCCTCGAGTCTGCACTTGCTTGTGTAATAACTGCTGGGTCAGCACATTGCTGCAGCGGACTGTTTGAGGTTGTCCAGGAGAAGACCGGGCCGGACATCTGGTCAGGTTAGCACTGAGAATGACAACGCTCATGATGTCATTGAACGCACCGGCGAGTCAGGGCCTTTCTATCTTACTAAATGAAGTGAAGGAGCAAGAAAAAGCAACAATCTACAACGCCTAAAGATGAATTCTGAATTAATTGCAGAGATTAGATTCTAATTCAATTATTCATGTGGGCTGGCTGCAGGCGGGGGGGACTGTGCTCAGTGCTCGGTCACTGCTCTGCTACCAAACATCCGCTCATCAGCAGAGATCACAAAATGATCCACCTCTGAGCTCTCCATCTCACCACTGATGTATTTTTCCATTAACTAACCCCCAGTTGTTCCACAGGACTACAGGCTCAACGTATTCCTACGGCAGAAATGGAATGACCCTCGTCTGGCCTACAGCGAATACCCGGACGACTCCCTCGATCTGGACCCGTCCATGTTGGACTCTATCTGGAAGCCCGATTTATTCTTTGCAAACGAGAAAGGAGCCAATTTCCACGAGGTCACCACTGATAACAAGCTGCTGCGGATTTTCCAAGATGGCAGCGTCCTGTACAGCATCAGGTAATTACAGATCATTTTTGACCAGATAGATCGGACCCACTGATTCCTGGAATAACCGGCCGGAGAACGACATCAGAAGCTTATCAAGGGCTGTGTTATTTTAAAAGATGAATGTTGCTGCAGAGGAGTTGCTTTTATCACATTCTGAATTTTTTGCTTTATGGTCCGAGGCTCCTGCTCCGGCATCCACACCGTGAACACTTTTTAAATTACTTCAATCATTTTACATTAATAAAACATGTCTAACATGGATATTAATTTGTATCTCTGTGCAGATTGCCTTGATATGAATGCCTTAAATACCATTTTAATATACTTTCAGATATTTATACTATCATTAAATATGTTTATTAAGAAAAAATCCCACTCTAGACCATAACTGCAGGTATGGATAAAAAGCACGGAGACGTAAACTTTACACTGGTTGTAAATTTGAAGATGTCTTGGGAAAAGTCAGAACTAAATGTGAATAGAGGAACATTCAACCCAAGAAAGTGCAAAAAGTTAGATGTCTCCAAATAAACTGCACATTTCAAAGAGGATAGTGTAACTCTGTGTTTTTCTTTTTTCCTCTAAATTGGTCATTTAGGCTGTTGAGACACTTGGCCTCCCTCTTTCTGTTTGATTTCATAATTCGCTGTAGTCGCTTCGGCAAGAGGCAACGACTTTAGGGAAGAGGGACAGACGCACAACACTCACAATGAGAGTTTTGCAAATACGAGTAATCACCACCTCATTCCACTGATTCACTGCAGCGTCCTCAGTAATTGTGGATCAAACATCTGTCTGTGATCTAAATGCACGACACAATCAGGCGACGTCAGGGAAAGTCAATCACCAGGCTGTTTGCAGTTTGTTCATTAGGAGGTAAAAGGGAGAGATATTGTGTCATCGCAAAACACAGTGGCAAACGGGCGCCTGTGTGTATTCTGCAGGCGGCTGTTGTTTTGCCTCTGGGTGATGCATTACAGGAGGTAATTACACAGCTTTTCCGACAGACACACTCCTGAATGGCTCTCGCTCTCCTCTCTCCGAGGACTCCTGAAGGCTTAATGCATCCACACCACAACAAATGAAACAAACAATGCCTGCGCCGATTACGCTGCAATTACTGCGGCGCGGCGAGTAATCAAATTGAAGCGACTCTATACATTTGGTCCAATCTATTAAATCTGTGTCTATTTTTTCCTATTTATCTCGATTTATCCATCTACACAGACTCGTGTTTCAAAGCAGCTCGGCAGTGATTTATTAACTTATTATTTGTCCTTGTGTTCAGTGTCTTTTTCCTTGAGCCCTTTTGTGCTTTTGTATCATTCCCGACTGCTCTTTTTCTCTTTTTCTCTTCTTCTCTCTTCCAATCTGTCCGTCCATCTCAGGCTGACTCTTATCCTCTCCTGCCCTATGGACTTGAAGAATTTCCCCATGGACATTCAGACCTGTACCATGCAGCTTGAGAGCTGTGAGTCTTTTCTTCTGCTTCCTGTTTTCTCTCACTTCACTTTGATCTCTCCTTTTTACCCATATTTTCTACTTTTCACCTCAAAACACACAAACAGTATCTTATCAGTAGTGTCATTACACAGTCCATATGGAAAATGGTTCCCTCGTGTGTGTCCTAATTACATCCTACTTATGTTGTAATGATATTTGGAATTTGGTTATTTGATAATGATATTTAGAATGTGTCTGCTACCATCAGGCCAGTCTGTCAATGTATTGTGTTTTGTTGGGTGGGGGGGGGGGGGGGACACAACCGAGCTTTCACTGAGCCCCTACACCAAACAGCAATTGTCCAATAGTTGCCTAGTAACCATACCTGCCTAGGCTTGTGGGTTAGGTTCAGTGAGAGTCTGTTTATATATCGACTGTGCATGGTAGAATATTGTTTTGTTTTTGTTTTCTGAAGCAGCAGCCATTGCTCCTTTGCTAAAAGCCATAATTAAAACTTTGGCTGTCTTCCTCCTCCTCCTCCTCCTCCTCCTCCTCCGCTCACAAATGTGTTGGCTCACACTACATACACTTTCAAATGACACCTTAAATGCTGACATCAGTGGCCTCCATATTTACGCGTATATGACAGTGTGACATCTTTGTTATTATAGCAAATTGCCTCGTTTCCGACATGTTGGTCTTTGTCCGTATGCGAGTCAACCAGAAGTGTATTCATTCCCATGACACCCTCTGGGATCTCCATTGTGCCTTGTGCCACGGGAAGGAATCAATTCTACTTTATGATGAAAGCAGTTGTAGGACTTCTTTTATTTGCCTACAGTAATAATTGATTCCTCTCAGGCCAACCTTCTCATGCGCTTCCATCAGAGACACAGACCGTGCAGAAGAGAGGCTTCAATGAGGAGTCGGCTTTCCTCAGCCACTGTCTGACATCGACTAGACATTATAAGACTTTACGAAGAACTTCAAATTGTAAAATCTACCTCTGTTATCTCTGTAAACTACGTATATATACTGTGGACGAACAAAAAGCTTGAGAGACGTGGTCACAGGAAGGCGAATCATCTGTTTTTCAAGATGTACGAGATGAATTTGAAACCGTTTAAAAAATCTTATTGCGGTGGTAAAACTTAGTGTTGGAACAGTATTCTCCCTTTTCAGTCTTCCCTCAGCCTTAGGCGGAGTTACAATCTGCCCTCGTGAAACCAATTTCCAGGATATAAATAATGAAACTTTAATTTTGTGTCCCTTTTATTATATGTGACCCACCCCCTGTGCCTAGAGGTGACCTAATTTCCCAATGTCGGGCAAGAGGGGGGGAAATAGAGAGACCGCACATACCACGAAGTCACTCCACCTTTTCAGAGGCATTTCTCACAAACAAATAAGTGGAGAGGAACGCCGGTATCAAACCCACATCCTTATCTGATTCAATAAGTACAAGAAGTATTGGTTTGTGTAGAGCTAGTTACTCGCTCTTTGTACAGGAGGCAGCGTGATTTATTTCTGCAAATTAACACGGGGACAAAACAATACAAAAAAATCCAATAAACAGTGCAGCCAGCTCAGAAAAACAAAACATAAAAAAGGTACTTTACCCTTTACGTTCAAGTTTTCAGATGTGTGTGTGTGTGTGTGTGTGTGTACTTGGAGAAGTGTGTTGCGTCACCATGCCATTAGAGGAGGTGAATCGTTTCTAATCAAGCGCCTGATGAGGATACTTGGCCTCGCGGTGACGAGTGCTGGTACGCCACCCAAGGGTGCCATCCCCTTTGCTAGAGCGCGATGCTAGGGAGACATTATCGGTTTAACTGCCACGACTGCAGCATATGGCAAATACAGTCTCTTCAACACAAGGAAGATGAGGAGCATTATCTTTTGGGGTTTTGACAGCGCCAAGGCCAATCTCCTTTTCTGGCATTTTCACGCTACGGGCTCATATAGACGTATAAATAGATGCTGCCTTATTCTGACACATCAAAGCTCCCACATACAGTATGCAGCTTATACCAATTGGCTTTGCCTTGAGCCATTAATGGACCAGCTACCTCGGAACCACTTGGTAACTCGCACAACAAGTTGTGAGAAGAGCAGGACAGCAAATCTGAAGCATAACCGTAGCTGTGTTAAGATGGAGGCCTTCACTAGGGCGAACTGCTTTTATACATGAGAAAGAAGAAGGCATACGGCGATCGCAACATGGAGACTGTGTCAATTATGATCTGACACCTCTGAGCCGTAAGCTGGTAGAAGAAGAGGAACCATTTCATTGCATTCTAAAGCAGGGCTATTCCATTTTGCTCTGTTAAAGAGGGACGCGTGAATGACAGTGAATTCTCCCCGTGAACGAGATAAGCGTGTGTTTCCAGGCCCCTGGTACGGAATGTGGTATAACATCGTGAATAATTGATGTCTTTGTAACCCGGGCCCCTAAAGGGTCCCAGAGGAGATCAGTATTATTCAGATGCGGGAGGAGTTGTTGTGTTGTTGTTTGCATGTGGCATGAATTTTGAATATATAAACAGGCAGGTGTGAGGAGAGGAAGATCATGCAAATCAATAGTGTTTGTGTTTCGAGGGAGAAATAATCACTGACCTATCCTGTGTGGGCATCTCGAAATGCATCGCTAATTATATATAAACACACATAACAGAAGACACGTATTCCATTATATCTCATCAGGGTTTGGCAATTTGTGTTTGTACTGCTGCAGCCACATGTGATGCAGTGGCAAGATTACACACACTAATCAGCTCAGTGTGGGTAAACACACACACGCACACACACACACACACATTACAGTATCTCCACTGGCCTCAGCTCTGCTCCTCATGTCCCCCTTATTCCGTAACCTTCAGGCAACCATGACAACACGGCTGTGGCTATGGTGTGTGACCTTTTCCAGTGACAAAACGTGATGGGTACTGGGTTCGCTGGCTGGACAGATGGGCAGAGGGGGCATTACATCACCGCCGTCTTCCGAGTTCCAGGCCTCTCGCTCCCGGAGTCTCATTAGCGGAGGCTCCTGACGTTTATGAGGCACCGGTTTTACTCCACAGTAACAAGATCCAAGGGAAAAGTGCGGTTAAAGAGGAGGAGGAGGGGGGGGATCACAGCAATAGTGATAATAAGGATGTGCATTTTTATACAGCCAGTGCAGCACATTACTTGGGTTGAGCAGTCAGCCTTTGTTGTTCCTGTGCTGAATACAAAACAACAGGAGATATGTTGTATACCATCACCAACGCACATTTCTCACCATTCCTCCCATATTTGTACATGTCTTCTCTCTCTTTATCCCCCTTTGCTCTTTTTTCACAGTCGGTTACACCATGAACGACCTGATCTTCGAGTGGCTGTCGGAGAACCCGGTTCAGGTGGCTGAAGATCTCACCCTCCCACAGTTTGTGCTGAAAGACGAGATGGATCTGGGCTACTGCACCAAATATTACAACACAGGTACCTCGGGAAATCCAAAGTGTTCAGAAACCTTCATGATTAAAACCCTAATCGTAATTGATTGCTTCGGACTGATTTCTTAATCTGAATAGTATGTACGATGAAAAGGGAGCTAGAGAGAAATCCAGTTGATTGGCAAAAAGAATATTGTAAATGGTAAATGGACTTTATTTATATATTCATCCATTGCCTTCCACTCCGTGCTCGGGTTGCAGAGGTAGGCCAGGTAGGGTAGTCCAGCTCTTCCAGGGGGATCCCGAGGTGTTCCTGATGTGGTATGAGAACCCTCCAGAGAGTTCTGGGTCCAGGGGGCATCCTCAGTAGATGCCCGAACCACCTCGACCGTCCACTTTTGACGTGGAGGAGCAGTGGTTCTTCTCTGAGCTCCCTGGGGATGTCTGAACTCCTACTCCCCGCTCTATCTCTCACACTGCCACACGAGGGAGAAAACTCATTTCGACCTCTTATATTCACATATTTCCATGTATATTGTATTTATAGAGTGCTTTTGTAGTCTTATCAACCACTACAAGCCCTTTATAGTCGCATTCACTCATTCATACAATGCTTCTATAGGCAAAACGTTTCTCTAACAGACAAAATTCATACACTATTGGCCCAACTGTCATTTGCAATTTAGTGTTTAATGTTTTTCCCACTTGAAATACAATAGCAAAAAAACAATAGATAACAGGCATTGTTGGATTGACAGGGGATTTGACCAAAAATGGAATTTCTGGATCATCATCTGGAACAACACAACAACTGGGCTGTTCTATGTCCCGTGCTTGCAGGTAAATTCACCTGCATTGAGGTGAAGTTCCACCTGGAACGTCAGATGGGCTACTACCTGATCCAGATGTACATCCCCTCCCTCCTCATCGTCATCCTCTCATGGGTCTCCTTCTGGATCAACATGGACGCTGCGCCTGCCAGAGTGGGCCTGGGCATCACCACAGTGCTGACGATGACCACACAGAGCTCCGGCTCGAGAGCCTCGCTGCCCAAGGTGAGTCCGGCCCCTCATGCTCGTACATAATGAAAAGATGATTCTCTGCTGCTGGCGGTCGAACTGATGAGCAACAACCCAGAGGTGCAGGGAATGAAATATTATCAGGGCAGCAAATTTTTTGCATTTTTGTATTTGTTTTATTCATTTAATTGCAGATAAAGTGACATTTCTTCTTCTAAAATATTTATTGCAGAAACCAGCAAGTGCATATTGCAATGGTAATCATACATAGATCCTCCTTACTGTGAGAAACAAGAATACGTGGAAGATTATTACATAATTCTGGAAGAATCAAGGTTCGTGGCTGAATAAAAAAAATGAAATAAACGTAGCACGGCCTCAGTTAGAAACTCAGTGCACTGTTCTGACATTTTGCTTTGACATAGCCACCAAAAATTGTACACACGGTTTGAAATACCTTCCTGTCATATCTGATATTTCCAGACAAAAATGCTCAGGTGCAAAATCCACGTCCTCTGACGTTGGGCGAAAGAGGCATCAGGGGGAAGTTTCAGGATGGGCACGGACGTATTAAATCATGAAATGCTGACTTTGCGTGGAGGCAGGTCCTGATTCAGGACAAGGCTAGAGACTAATTAGGAAGAACACAGTACAACAGGAGGTGAGCAGAGGACACTGGTCTCTGTTTGGAAGACATGTAGGACTCGTCTCCTGGGCAGAGGACAGCACTCTGTACCTGAGGAGAAACAACGAGCAGAGAGAACCGGGTAGAGACATACTCACCATCACAATGACACATACTGGTTTCTGGTTGGCTGGCAGGTGTTCATTAAAATTTATTTTATAATACATTGATGAGGTGTAGTGTTCCTAAAACAAAACCTCACTGCACAAAGTATATTCAATACCAGACTCTCACTGGAGCCGGGAGATTTTTGACAGTATTTTCAGCCTGAGGAGGATTTTTGACAAAACTTTAACCAGAGAAGTTCCAGAGAACTTTTCCCAGCAACTCCCTGTTCGCATTCACACATTCACAAACATTTAAAACCTGGAAGCTGCCAAGTGCAATCACACACTCTGTAATGTTCATGTCCATAAAATGCAGTGCATCGCATTCGGCAGAAAGTAGTGCACAGTGTCATGGACACTTTGCAAACTCAGACAAATCCTGTTTTCCTGGAGTTTAAACCAAAGAGCTTCTAGTCACAACCCTGTCTCTGTGATGTCCTTTGTGTGGACGAGTGTTACCCCTTCTTGTTTAAAGGATCCCGGTGTTAAAGGACATTTTCACATGCCATCGATTTATGTCCTCTTACTACCCTCACTAGTAAAAATCTCCATCCTGAAGTCATTTTGGTTTATTGTTCTATCCTCAAGACTAATTCCTTAGAAAAACTGTAGTTATGGTGCCAGCTTGAAAGACTCATCTAGAAAATCAAACTGTTTTCTTAGTTATGCAGGTAATGAGTTATTACTTCAGGTAATGAAATGAAACTTCACATGATTTGACACAGGAGTGAGGTTTTAACTTAAGTTTAGATCTTTACCTTCTGGAATGTCTGAAAGCAACTTATAGAAAAAGACGGTTTTCTGGGTCTGACCATTGAAGGAAGGGACCGATTCATTATTTGTGTGTTTGAAATGCTTGTATTACGATTGTCACAAAGCTGAGTCGGTGGGTGTTATATGATATTTCAACACAGTCAAAATAGAGATTTGTGTGACAGCTCCAGTATGAGACCTGTGCAGATTAAAACATGGTTGAGGTGTTGAGGAGATAACACTTTGAACCCAGCTTACATCTCCTTTTGCATTATTCTTCCCCTCCTCGCTGTATATATCTGTAACACTCGGCCGACTGCTGCTCAATGGAGTGAAGCTCCTCTGGTCTGCGTGCCCAGGCTGCGTTGCTAATGTGTTGTGACACATCCTCTCTCATGACCGGCGCGGCCGGGGCTCTGCCCAAGTCTGAGCTGTGACCTGTCTCTTGGCTATGTGCCACATCCCACTGACTCATTACAATATGGCCACCCCAAAGATGTGTGTCATCACGTGCCAGAGCCGCGGGGACGAAAGGGTCGTGAACAACCGCGCAGATGATCCATCGGCCTCATTGATTGGCTGTTGATGTGAACTTCGTCTGTTCCCAGGTCTCCTACGTGAAGGCCATCGACATCTGGATGGCGGTGTGCCTTCTGTTTGTGTTCGCTGCGCTGCTGGAGTACGCCGCCGTGAACTTTGTCTCAAGGCAACACAAGGAGTTCATCAGGCTGAGGAAAAAGCACCGGCAGCAAAGGATAGTAAGTGTAAATCAAACACACACACACACACACACACACACAATCCCAGGCCAAAGCATTCTCCAACAAGGAAAAACATGCACATAGACACTCACACAGTTTAGTATATTAAAAAAATAAGCGGGAGAAACACACACACACACACTCCAGTCCTTGTCAACCCCTATAACATTGACTTATGCCTCTTGTTATTGTTGGATGCTGTATATTCAGGAGCTAACATCAACACGCTACAGCTGGCTGTCATTCTGTATTACATGAGCAAGATCTGCTCATTTCAGCTCAGCTTGTTTCCATGGTGAGCACTGACCTGGGGAGAGCTGACCCCCCCCACCAGCAATGGGATACCCCCAACCCTTCTTTTACAGTGGACACATTTCAATTTTCTGACCTGTCCTGGGCAGCGTGAGACTCCAATTACTTTATTTACTGCCTCGTTTTTACCCATCAAACCATTCTGATCCGTCACCATAACAAACAAACAAGTGCTTATTTGATAAATACATAAATATTTGTATATTTTGGGGTAAGTTATTGTTATGGCAATAGGTTAAAAGTTTGGAAAATACGCTGATTTGCCAACAGCTGCTTATCTTACATAAGCACATAGCAAAATGTTGTGTGTGTCCTGATCCTAAAGTAAAAATAAATCCACTAGCACCTCCACACTTCACTAACTAACGTGCCATATCCATATCAGTCTGTTTTACAAGGGGTTGCAGTTACAGCTGCTTGATCTTTTTTATATCCATTGAGTTTAATTGGTATGCTATATATACATTTAGATATGTATATGTATATATTCCTCTTGTGAGACATATGCGATAGAAAACTGCATACACAAATCCTGAATAACCAATATTATCATTTGCATGGTAAGGAATTAAAACTGAAAACCTGAATCCTTATTCTAAAGTGCCAAAGACTTTATCTTTGATTATGACCTGCTCATTAGCCAATAAGGTATTTGACCCATAATAATAAGTTCAATATTAATTCATATTAATAACTCATTGAGGGTCACGAGGGTCTACATCTTCAAATAGACATTTAATTCTGTTATTATAATAAGTTCTCATTAAATTGTCTGTGGAGAAGACAAACTGTCAAAGTGTCCAGTGACTTTCTGTTGCAGGAATAAGAAGACAAAGCTAAATACTTCTGTAAGAGTCAAAACACCAGTCCAGGGAATTATCCACAGCCCAGAATTATTCTGATTTATGTATATTAATGGTCTATAAATCATTAATAAATATTTTTTAATTAATGACGCCATTAGTAAGTAAATTAAGTCTCATTACTACGTGGTTACTTTGTTTCTGGCAGCTTTTACTCAATAAGCAGTAGAATCCACCTTTAAAGGAAAACTATGGAGGCTAACACTGCGTTGACAAAGTAAAAGCGTTTACCCAGAGGTGTGAGACCCCTCTGAGAGTGAGGCCATGCTCTCGGAACAGATGAGATGTCTTGAGAATCCGATTAAACAGTTCAGGGACTGGGCTGCTTCCCACAGCCGTGGCAAAGTTCCCCTGCAGCGGCAGATTTACCGGGCAGTCGGCCCTGCTGCATCAATACAGGAGGGAGAAAAGGATGTATCTGTGGAGGAGAGGACTTCCCTCTGTCCACTGTCCATCAGCGGCACAATTACTCCCACTGAGGAGTGTCAGGTCCCAAACTACCCATCTGAGCGGTAGTGACGCTTGACCCGGGGTGTTGTACTGGAGAGAGGGTGGGAGACTGATGTCCAAGTGCCAGACTGACCAGGCTCAATCGATGCACTTATCCAGCCTTGCGATTGGCTCAGACACGTCAAACAGCTGCTGTAACCAATGTATATCCACACAGGCTTCAAACCTGCAAAATAAATAAATAAGAAAATCTGTATTTCCATTTATAGTCGTTACAGAAATAGTTTGATTTGGTTCCTCTTTTTCTGTCTATGTCTTCAAAGCCAGTTGTCTGAACTCACAGCTGCAGATAATGTCCGGTACCATCACACTCACATCGACTCTTTAATTAAACGCCTGCTTGAGTTTGTCATTTGGATTTGAAGTTTTGCATCTTTAATCACTTTATTTTTGGCATGACACAGGTAAGGTATGTGTGTGTGTGTGTGTGTTTCTCGTTTTTCCTGCATCTTGTTTTTTGACAAAAAAAGGAAAAGGAGCAATAACTATAATTTCCATTTATCTACCTTCCTTTCCGATGGAGGTGTCTTCCAGTCAGCCTGGGAGTTTTGATTCGTTGCGGAAAGTGACCGACCTCCCTGGTAACAGCTCAACCTACAGGACTCAGCACTGCAGCGCCTGTGCCAGGGTAAAAACAAAAACTAAAAAAAAAAGTTGACCTCCGTGTCAACCCTGACCTTCAGACCTCTATTCTTTTTTGTCCGTGCCTCCAGCCTCCCGAAACTGATTGTATTATGTCCTCCTCTCAAAGCTTGAAATTTATCCTGGCATCCCTCCCACAACCAGACCCACTTTATGCTGATCCCTGTGACCCTCTCTCTGCCCTGTTATACCAACATTAATAACTTGGAAATTTTGCCCTTTATTCTTCCCTCAATGTGTGACCTGTTTTTAAGGTTAATTTAAATTGACCATAAATTTCCTCCTTCTCTTCTTCTCTCCTCGTTCTCAAATTCTCCTCGTCCCCTTTCGTTTATTTCTGTTTCAAATCGTTGAATTGCCTTATTTAAGAATTAGTCCAACGTGTGGGGACCTTTTCTCTAGTGAAGCCAGCAGCCGGTGGTCGGTAGCTTAGCACTGAAAAGAGCAGGAAGCAGCCAGACGTGTTATGTAAGAAGATACAGAAATCTGTCTCAGTAATGAACCGATTATAGGATACAAAAGTCGGGAAAATTCACAGTGAGGGTATTTCTAACAACACAGGAAAAAAATTTAAACGTCAACAATAAAGGGAGGGGTCACAACGCCAATGAAGGGGTCAACAAGATTCGAGAGCTTTTGGTGATATGGGCCAACGCCTTTGTTAATCTACTGTAAAGTGGAATATATCCGTCGATGTTCTGCCTCCTGAATGCTCGACCAAGGGCAACTCCTCAACCTCGTAAGACACAGATAGTCTCCGGCTCGATCTTCACATGAGAAAGGCAAACTGCGTAAAGTGTCCTGAAAACTGGGTCCGGACCTAATCCAGAGTTCATGTCTGAAAACAGCTTAAATGTCAATTCCTCACAGAGCAAGCCAAGCTCTCCGTTTCCCCTTGTTTCCAGTTTCTATGCTAAGCTGCCTGTAGCCTCAGAGGTAACAGACGGACAAGTGAGCGGTTTCGAAGGTTATCGTCTTTTTCTCAACTGGAAATCAACCGTTCCTCCAAGTTATCGCAGAGTTTGTGCATCAGCGCTAACTCACAGAAAACAAACCTTTCACACAGCGAGGGGCCGCAGCTCGCCACAGAGGCAGAACGAGAGCAGGAGCGAGTCTGATCGTCGGCCCACAAATCACAAACGATGTGGTTGCTGCTGAGAGAACAGACTAAAGACAATGAGCACCTATTATCTCTGGAGAAACGCACCATTAGACTCTAGCGCATGATGTACTGTATCGTTTGGGAAAGAGTAGGAGGGATAATTAAGCTGTGTGAGAAGAGTTACTACTCCCCCACCCCCCTGGTGCGGGGTGTAATTTGTCATGGGGGCAACAGAGTTAGTACACATGGAGTAACTTATACCCACTTGTGAGGAGGAAGTCAAGTTAATCAACGCAGCAGCTTCGGTTAAAAAAGCGAGGGTGCAAGCGAAAGGGCAGCCGGCAGGGATCAGACGGGGGGGGGATGTACCAGCGAGAGACAGGTGTGAAATCCATCAGGCGACCGGCTCCCTTTGGACAGGAGTGAGTAGCGTCTCCGGGGTCAGCGGGGGGGGGAAGAGAAACACAGAGCCTCACGCTGACTCCTAATCATCCAATCCAGATCCCACATCTTCACTTTTGCCCGCTAAAGTGAATCTCTCCGGGTGTCAGAGGGCTGTCAGAGTTAAGCTGCACGTCTATTAATATTCTCCTCAGAGGGCGGGAACAGTGCCTCACCGTGAGAGGAAGAGAAAGAAAAGAACGAGTGCCCTTCCATTCATCAAATGGATCCTGCCAGGTTTTTTCTTTTCTTTTCTCTTTTGGTGAGGTTGACTTTTTATTAATAGGCACTTTGAAAAAAGTTGATCATGACGCCACTTCAAAGGAGAGATGGAGGTTAATTTTTTGATTAACTTCCAGAATTATACTCTTTTTTTTCTCCTAATGAAGATGCCCTCTGATTCCCCTCTTTGGGATATTGAAACTTCAAAACACTTAACTGATTAAACAAAAGTTGATCTGAGACTTGTGCCTGTTCCAGCCCCCTTCATGCGCTTCATGTTACCATTACATGTGAGGTGAGCGTCAGTTAAGCTGCTCTCAGACGTGCACTGAACTCTGGACGAGCTGAATGTGAGAACACAGATGTCAGAGTCCGTTGCTCTGGACATTTTCCTGAACCTTGCCTTCCGGCCTCCGAGCAAAATGTTCAGGAAAAACAGCCGAGTGAGCCCATGCACCAATACAAGAGGAAAAGGTCAGGAAACAAAAGACGTTGATTATGATGTCAACTTGAAAACAACAGACATTTGAACATTTTGAGATGATAAGTGCTAATTCTGACGTTGATTTACTGGAAACAAAAATAACTTGATTTCCAAAATGAGTCATATACGTCATATCCTGCCTCCTGCACGCTCGGACCTGGACGCCACCTCCGCTGAATGTTCCGAACAATCTGCTGCTGTGCTCTTCAGATGTAAAAGGCAAAACTCTGGAAAATGTCCATGTTCACGTCTGAAAACCCAAAGGGATCAGGACTTACTTTTATTGTAGTTTATTTCCAAAATGCTCAAGACTCCCAATCTGAAAAGAAGCGTGTAGCATTAACCCCCGATAAAAAAAGATGTTTTCCAAGTTATCTAATTCGAACCAAGATGGCAGCCATCTTTGCTTGATGTACACAATGTGAACCCAACTGTGTATTTCTTATCACTTATATTTTTGTGCTTGTGCTGCAAAAAAAAAAAACATATGAAATTTTACAGATACCAGGATAAAAAATTCGGTCGTAACAAGAGTCTGGTGTGGGTGATAGAAGCTGGAGGAAAGCATGTGTCATATAAAGCATCATTAAGTTGAGAAAAGCACCATATAAATACAGTCTATTTCCCATTGCATTAACATGAGTGGCTCACATGGTGAAACACCTGCTTTACATGTAACAACTGCTTAATACCTCCTTCTCGATGCTGCTCCATGCTTGTTGCTCTGTGTGTGTGTGTGTGTGTGTGTGCTGGATCTGTTGCCCTCTGCTGCCCTTCCACCCATTTGGGAATCAGCCGGCGAGAGGAGATGGTAAAAGCTGAAAGCTAATTCTGGTGGACAGCGGGCGGCCAACCTGTTTTCCCTTTGCTTGACTCCACAGGAGGACGACCTGATCAGGGAGAGCCGCGGCTTTTACTTCCGGGGTTACGGCCTGGGTCACTGCCTGCAGCACAAGGATGGCAACGCTGTGGAAGGGCCCAGCGTCTTCACCGCCACCCCCCCTCCTCCTCCTCCTCCTCCTCCGCCGGTCATCGCGTGCGACAGGGAGACGCTCCACAAGCGCTTCGTGGACCGGGCCAAGCGCATTGACACTATATCCAGAGCCGTGTTTCCCTTGAGCTTCCTCATATTCAACATCTTCTACTGGATCACCTACAAAGTGCTGCGACACGAGGACATCCACGCCAGTTTGTAGAAGCGCTCGCTGCCGACTCCAGATGCTACTTTTTTCTTTTTCCTCAGAACCAGAACTGCCTGTCAGATCTACATCGCAATGAGGAAATGCGTCAGAGAGGCAGACGTGCCTCTTGAAACTGCCAGGCGCTCTGGTGCGTCGTCAGGATCTCAGACAAAGAGCGATGAAGGGGAGAGACGAGGTCGATCTACGGGAGTTCAGGCTGCGGTGGTTTGAAGTTAGCGCTCTGTCTCTGGTTTGGTTTGTTCCGGATTCCAACACACGTGGAAAACGCTGGTGGTGCTCGTGGGTTCATGACGTTGGTTTGAGAGTTTGAGAGACGTCGGTGTAAGTCACGGCTGATTGAGATATACCGACTTGAATTTTGACACTACGCAACTCTGAATGAATGTTTTTGAAAACACATTAAAAAAAAGTTCTTTTTTTTTTACAAATATCAAATGGGTACAAAAAGGGTGTGGGGGGGGGGGGGGCGGGAAGGGTCTTTGATATTGATGATTATTCAATAATAAGTGGTGATAATTCAGCAACTTGTAACAAGAGATTATATATATATATCTATAAAACGGTGTATAAAGTGTATATACACAAAGCTGTTCATTAAACCGCACAAAGCACAAATATGTATTTCCTTTTGTCTAAATTCAAATAAATTGTTATTCTGCCAGGATTCGATTTTTCTCCTCCTTAACTCTGAAGATTTGGTTGATTGCTCTGACAAAACGATGCCTGCACAGAAAGTGACTAGAGAAACCAGTCTGCATCACACACAATTATTTTTCAATTTTGTAGTCCCTAGAACTTATCCCAAGGGGTGGGGTGGGGGGGGTAAAAACCTTAGACCAGGGTGGAAATCAAATTACAATTGCAAACGCTGGAGATGTGCAATAAGAAATCACATTTGTATTCTTAATCGATTGTGGAGAAAATGTGGAGAAATGTGTTGAGGAAGCTTCATGAACGTGAGAGCTGCCGTCTCAGGAGCGGCTTTGAAGGTGTGTAAGTGCAGCGGGGGGGGGGCGTCGCCAGCCAGGGAGGACGGAGAGTTTCCTTTATAATGGAAAATCAGACGGTTGTTTTATCAACTAATGAGTTTGAAAAGCGCTTGGTGCTCCACTGCTAATGACTGTGAGTTCAGGCAGGCAGCTGGAGCCTTCTGTCCTTTCGCCGGCAATCCTAATCAACTCCAATGTATTGTATGGTTCCCCAGTTAATGAAAAAGTGTGTGTGTGTGTGTGTGTGTGTGTGTGTGTGTGTGTGTGCTGCTTGGCTTTGTTTCTATTTCATCATTTCTCATTTGTTATATAGGTACATACATTGAACTAAAGGATAAACACAGCACTTTTATTTTTTTAAAAGCACACAGCTAAAGATTCCGAATTGTCATGTTGTCGATATCTGTGTTGGTAGCGCTTTCATCATAGAAACTTCTTCACCCAAGACTTCAATGGTTTCATTTAAATAAATGTTTGGGACGTTTAAGTAAATCTCTTACAAAAAATAAGGGAAACTGCAGTAAACCTCACAGTCGTTTAATGCATCCTGCAGTACAAGTACTTCATATACTTTAACCACCGATAATACCTCCTATTTTCCATTTGTTGAAACAAAAGATTAAGACTTTTACTAAAGTAAACTAACATTTAAATTTCTCTTAGATGTTATGGACAAATGTGTTTAAATCTACACTTTGCCTTTTCCAACGTTTTCCTCCTATGGACACTTTAGTTTCCAATCAACCATCACTGGAGCTCATCTTTAAACTGTAGGTGGCAGCTGAAGAAAAGCAATTCCATCATATCCTCCATATTGTAGACAAACCAATGAAGTTTGGTGATTTCTCAGTCAACGGACAAAGCAGCTCGAAATATTTCCTAGATTTGAGTTTCAAAAACAAGAATGTGACGACACGAAGTTGCAATTCTGAACTTAGAGGATTGAGTGATAAACAAAAAGTTTGAACTGAATCTCAAAGCTCGAAACACCAAACCAAAGATGCCCCACTCAATCCCAAAACTAAAAAAATCAGCACCAGTGGTATCATCACCTTAACAAATGATCTCCTTTCAGTGATTGTATTGTTTCAATTATAATGAGACAAAAAAGAACAGTGTGTGCCATATCATAGCAATAAAAGGAGCTTTTCTAAATCCACAAACCCTGACTGACACACATGAAATAAGCCTGTAATATCTGGCACATTATGCTCCATCTCCTTTTGCAGGAAACACCACGTCCCCTCAGAATGTGTATAGAATAATTTCAAGGACACGGGAGACTGATGGATTCCAAATAACCTCGGATCTCGGCTCGGGGTCGACGGGATCCACGCGCCAACTTTCATTACGCACAGAATCCCAGGAGTGTGATGACTTTAACAAATGCAGGCCCGCAGCCCTCAACATGTCGCCTGTCACGGGGCGCCGACAAGAAACCCACAGCTATAAACTGTCTGATCTATAAAGTAATCCTCCGATGGAAGGGTGGACCCAAATGAGCACATTAAATATTCATTGCTCCAACAGCTATTGGACGCCGGTGACGCTCCGGCTGTGTGCTGCGTCTTACTTGAAGACCTCCTCTGAGGAAAAGGCTTCGTGGCCGATGAACGATGCATTGCGTTATCTCATCGTGTTTTAACGACTTTACAATGAGCAGGACAAAAAGAAGCCGGTATTGGATGCAGCTGCTGGTCGTCAGGTGACTCCCCTGGGGGGTGATCAAGATGCTTCCCCCCTTCCTGGTCTCAGCTGAATGTCACCGGTGCCACGGCTGAATCTGATGTGTGAGCTTTGAAGGGGCCGCCTGAGACCTGCGATCGATACCGGCGCCTTATACAGCTTCTTACAGCCGTCACACACATGAGCAGAAACGCACACACGCACACAAAAATGATTCTGCACTCCAATGTGTGGGACTTTCACACGCGATGAAACTTTACGACAGCAATCAGCGCTGCATTGTGGGAGCTGTCGGTGGTTTGCTCCTGTCTTTGGTTGCTTTGCAATATTTTTCTGATCAGTTTACCAGGGATTTAAAATTCTCCTATTTCTTTAAAAGTCCTGCAGCCACACGCTCATGTGTAAACGTTGAACAACAAAATAAAAATGAAATAGATTTACACACCGTCTAAAATGTATATCTGTGGCACCAAACATTAGAAACATTCCTGCATGTGTAGGGACATTTGTAACCAGCTGCTGGATGAAGGAATAGCAGCCCAGGGGGAAGTAATGGTTTCTTTTGACAGTGATGTATTAATGACACACTGCTACACATGTCACCTTTGAATATATGAGTGTAAACACATGGAAAGTACTTGCTCCACACAGTATTATTGTCGCAAATCTTGTGAATGTCACCCAGCACCACTGGGGGTTTAATGCAAATTAAATCCCTATCCAGTGCTTAATTGTCCATTAATATAATGTTGGACACACGTGCAATCGTTTACTTTTCGTTGGGTTGTTTATTCTCAGCTGGATGTATTCCCTCTTTGCACGAGTCAAGAAGGTTAATGTAGCGTTGATACACTGCAGCATATCTTTCAGAAAGGTCAGATAAGCATCCGGGCTGTTTAATTTAATAATCCTTTTCTAACTCGGAGAACTACTGTATCTAAAAAAAAATCCGTCTCGTCCAATTTGCATCGTAAAATCCGGAAAAACACGCATCTTTCCGATTGATATGCTCTCTAGAACACAACAGGGAACAGAAACGTGCATTTCAAACAGCTGTAAAATCTCATTCTTGTGTATATATATACAGGGAATCCTATGTGGATTCATTTCCACTAATCCCTCGCTGCGCCGCTACATTTCCAACATCTGAGAGAAGCCCTACAGCTGGGAGGACTGCAGCTTGGGGGTTTACGTGGATGATGGTTGTACACGTATATGCACTCTGCATTTCCTTTGTGTGCAAACAGGAGGAACAAGGAATTAGTCCCCTTTCAAATCCCTCTATAGAGAGAATAGACACCAGTCAGAATTATGTCAACCCCCTTCTCAAAAGTCCCCGGCTGAATGAAGTACTCAGAATATCTTGTGGGGAGAGATTATTGGAGACTGAATTAGGTTTGACAACAATTCTTCATAAAAGACCCCGTGAAATGCAACGGAATTCTTGTATGACACCTTGACGAGGATAAAAAGATTCATAATGGGACTGTATAGGTTTAACTGCTGTGAACTGAGCAAACGCCTTTGATTCAACAGCTTTTAAATCATTCACGGGTCTTTATGACGTGTTGATGCTGTTTTGATATGGGACAGATTTAAATATACAATATTACAAATCAAAGAAAGAGTGACATTGTTTTAGAATTAAATCTCCAGAGAGCTACCTATAGTGACAAGTTGTATAAGGTTTGTAGTTTACATTTATTTATTTATATTTTCTGCTTCTTTATACATCTTGAGGGATATGTTTTTACTTTTTACGCCTCTATATATATCTGACAACCATAGTGTCTTAATTTTTCAGATCAAGACTTAAAGTTATTTTAAGGAAAAAGCTCACAGCTAAAGATTAAAACAATATGCTGAATTGTCATGCTGTCAATATCTGAGTTGGTAGCGCAATAATCAAAGAAACTTCTCCACAAGAGACTTTAATGGTTTCATTTAAATAAATGTTTGAGATGTTTAATTTTGACAAAAAAGAAGGAAAACTGCACTAAACCTCAGTTGTTAAAAAATCACTCAAAAAGCTGCAGCAATAAAAACCCACTTGTACACATTAAAGTACTTTAAATCCTTTTACCACTGATAATACCTGGTCTAAAAGTCTTCAGGTACACGGCCGTGGAGGAGACAGTATGAATAGTGTGTGTGTGTCTCTATGGGTCGGCCCTCCTGACCTCCTCAGTACTTCCTCCATCCTTCATCCGCCTGCTCCCAGGACTCTGCTCCTCTGCTCTCGGTGCAAAGCAGAGGATTTTCTTTACCTCCTCTTGTTGCCCTGTCCATCAGACATGACCCGCAGTACCGTTAATGCCCAGGAGAGCAAGGGAGGGCAACAGCTTGGAGCCTTGTTCCTCCACTACTCCGATAATGCTTGATGTGCACACACACAAACACACTCGCTGTGAGTGTGTGACCTTAAGGCAGCTAACTCTCTCTGGGCTGCTCACCAAAGACAGAACATGTTCTCTCAGTGCTCTTAAGGACTTACTATTACTTTCAGAACTTTTCCGCTCCGTAGCCAACGCTGTCACATTCAGCTTGAAGTGGGTGAGGCTGGTACTGATGCCATAATGAAAATTCAGTGGAAACTATCTGGTTCATGCACAGTGAGACAGTTTGCTGCTGCCCACTTGTTATCCTGTGAGAAAACATTTTCATTGAAGACCTTCTCCTGAAGGGGCTCCAGCTCCTGGGGTCATTGATGGAGTAGATATGAAGGCTGTATGAGCTTCACTACAATCCTTCACCTCAAAGACTCACACCTCTGGTGCCGAGTTCACTCTTTCTGCAAAGTTTCAGAATTTCTAAAAGCAGAAACTGAAAGGCTGCAGTCGCTCTTCAGGCACATTTCAACATTTTGTTCCAAACATCACCTACAAGTGGATCCAATACATTTTAATAGCGTTGCATTTATCTGTGTCTGCTATACACATTTTACTTTTCCCACAGTTCAGTTTACTATAAAGAAAACTAATCTGACTCATCTGACCAACTCAGAAACTATTAAAGTTTGCTGCAGTGCAAATAACCTTTGTCAACACAGACGTTTTTAAACTTGTTAACATGTTGCTCTTGTGCCTTAAATAAGATAAAATACATATTTTGAGCTAAATAAGAAGTCAACACCATGGTTGAGTATTAATTATTAATATATTGCAATGCTTCCAGTTAAAAAGACAGAATCAGAGTTTGTGATGTCACAAACCAAATAAACCACTGCTCGACTACCGATGAGCTGTTAGTGGGGGGTAGACATACGTAAGAAAGGTGTAGAGTTCAATTTAAGCCATGTTAAGACCACTAGGGGAATTTTTCACAACAAACCTTTTGAATATGTACTTTTGAGGAGTTTTTGGTGGTGTAATAACCTACTGGGGGGGGGAAGACTTTAACAGAGTGTTCTTTAATTTCGTATTTCCTCTGCAATGAGTTCATTCTGGTTATTTAGGATTAATCTGGATTAAACAAAACAGACAGACTTTTCTGCATCCAGAACTTCATCTTTATAAAAACTTCCAGCTGCTGGCTCTTTGCAGGGTGTCTGTGCCTCCACATGCAGCAGCAGCGAAGTTCTTTTGAGTGATGTCCAGATACACCTCGCTACAATCCTCCTCTGCTATTCCGGGTAGAGACACTGGCACATCCTGACTCTTCTGCAGCCTCATTAAAGCAACTTGTTCCCGCTGCACATGTAGAGTTTCCTCTGCAGCAGCACCTGTTGTTGTTCATTCTGAGGAACTTATTGCAGGCTAGATGCACTATTGTATGGGCAGGTGTGTTCTCCCTCGTGTGTGAGTGGGTCTCTGCACATACAGGTGATGGATGTCTCGGCAGCCCTCCCGTCTGTTGATCACCAAAACAATCACCTCAGACAAACATGAATGTTTTAGATGGAACACTGTCCAGACACTGCTGTGCATAATTCACCTAATACTTACCGTTCCTTTCCAAAATCAATTTGCTCTGCAGCTTGCTCCTCTCTTGCAGCTGCACTGAATCACCACTTTTCTTCTCTGAGATGCAGAAAGGGAGAAATCCACATGCTGGTTAGTATATTTCTTAACCCACCCAGCTCAATTCTCCTCTGGATTTATCCCAGTATCTTGTTTCTTGCACAAACAGCATACTCCAGCAACACAGCACAAACAATACAGGATCGATCATGCCTTCCTTATACACAGGGCTGATGAATTTCCCCCAATGGGATTGTATATATATACACAAGCAATATCTGTCAGTATCAATATTTCAACCCAAATGTATAAAAAATCCCCTAAAACGAATGTATAGCTGCATAACTTGGTAAACTGAATAAAGAACATGCAGAATGTGCAGTTTAAAGTTGATAACATTCCACACAATCCTTTGAGACTGAAGTAAATCTTCCTTCTAGTGAATTTCAAGCTTTTCCTTACAGCTAGAGTTGCAGTTATTGGATAGATAATGAGGAAGTCTTGTTTGTTTAAGAGCTGTAAACTGAACCCATTATAAGCGTGAAACTGAAAATGTCGTCTCTGTGAAGGTGACGGAGGCTGCAGCAATTTAAAACACATCTTTCTTTTCCCTAATTAAAACCGGTTCCCTTTGTTAAATACCAGGTATCTTGCAGAATGCCAGAGCCAGCGTGATAATGAATGCTTGTGATGTCTTTGAAGATTAGTCTTTCCATCCTCTTCCTCCTGCATGTTTTCACCAGAAGGTCAAAAGTGGAGCTGAACTTGCATGAACCTGTCAGCCTGCGGATTCTTCGACTTCTTAGCGGTGAGTTAGTGAGGAAACAACATGTCTGACCTCATATATCAGATGTTATCATAACAGGAGGGCTTTAATTCCAGTGCAGCAGAACCACATACTGTATTGTATTGTCATAGTTAGCAGAATAATCTCATTCATCTCATCAAAATGGGACTGATTTGTAAAGAAAGAGATATAATAGTCTTTTAAGTGAATAAACCCCAATCATTTACTAGTAACTGTGGTCTCATTAGTTCTTGTTCCCTTTATGAAGGACAACACTACTCCTCACGACTTTTCATCAGCGATCCCCAATAGACTCCACTGAGGTTGGCATCTCGGCTCAAAGCTCAGGGGCCACGCATCAAATGCCTCTAGCCCTTATCCGTGCTGAGGTGACAGCAGCACTGAAAGCCTTCTGAGTGTTTTCTTGATCTCCTGCAGCAATGTGATTACTGGTGAGCGTGCTCGTTGGTCTCCTGTGCCCTAATATATCCTCCCCCTGCTGTCGGGGGCCTGACCCTCTTCCTGCTGAGTTTGACCATCTGCGGCTGCTGCTCTAGGAAAACCACCGATTGTGACTTTTTTCTATCTGTCACTTTCCTCTGAGATGACTCTCGACCTCGGGTGACAGAACAAGTGAGACAATGCATAACTGTCACTACTGCTCTACATTGGGCTCAATAGACAGCACTAACTAGAAAATGCAAAAAAACATGGTTCAGTATGTTTATAGCACAAAAGAAGGCCTCCTATTTCTGTTGAACTTTCTCCCGTCAAGTTGAGGAACCTTAACATCGAGGATTGTCTCGAATCCAGCCAACCCAGCCCCTCCAGCAAGTCTTGTTGCCGTGGAAACAAAAGGGTCTGATAAGAGGCCAAGAGTGAATAATTCTGTGAGACGTGGGGATGGTGTTGGAGGGGAGGGGGTGTGTGTAGTGCCGGTGTGTGTGTGTTTGTCTTTGAGCGAGCAGACGTGAGAGTTGTGCTGGAAGTGGAGGCAGCGTGGTGTTTGAAGGGGATGCAACAGGATCAACACCTCGGAGTTGAGCTTTATTTTTTTTTCCGAGCTCCAAAACACCCGTCGTCATCACGAGGGGAAGTCTCTGCAGGAGCCTCGAAAATAAACATCACATTTTTCTTTGTTACCTCTCCGTGTCGAGCTCTGCATCACAACGCTCGGGGGCGGAGCGGCTTCCCTGCAAAAGCATTCGCCGCCTCGGAATGTGAAAGACGAGACTCGGGAGGGAGGACCGCTTTTATTCACTGTCCACTTCCCGCTGAGTAATGGTCTGTCCCGTCCAGTTACCCCCCACTACCCACACACCTCACCCAAGGTGTCAGTGTAACTGCATGGGCAGACAAATTCAGCACAAACTTGCAATTTTTCATTCCCTGCCATTGCTCATTATATATGGATATTAAATGTGTAGTCGAAGGCCGTTTGTCAAGTTTTATACCCTCGTCTGATTATTTCTTTAAATCAAACTAAACAGGAAAACATCATAGAGGTTGAGGTAATGTTGTTAAGGTGAATTTTGAAACGTTGAGGAGCTGGTTCCGACACTTGTGCAGGATTCTTTCAGGTCGATGGTCTTTCACAGTCTAGACGTAAGCTTTTGGGAACTTTGCTGGTTTCACTTCCTGCATCTTCCTCACAAACGAGTCAAACGAAATTCATTCCAAAGTGTTTGGCAACAAATCTGTGAAGACTCTCCCTCATCCAGGTGACGAGACCATGACCTGAATGAAATCTTCTCTATTTCTTCCATGCAGAGTTTGTGGGGAGCCAAACAAAAATAAAAGTAGAGTAAATGGATATTTATACTGCTTTGTTTGCTGTAATAGTAATTATTCTGCCCAATAACTTGTCCATTGACACATTACTTGTGTTTATGGATCCTGTGAATATGCCATATCACGTAAATGTTATTTATCTGTGACAGAAGTGGCTCGTAAGTTAAGTCATTTAGAGACAACTGATCAGGATAATACATTTTTAACTCTGTTTCACCGGAGTGTTTAAACATTTACATTTTAATATTGCCGCTCTGCTCGTGTAGGGAAATGGTCCGAGGTTATCCGAGCTCAAGGAGAATCCAAAACGTCTGTTTAGTTTTGTCTTTTTTGAATAATTTAATAACATTAGATAAATTATGATGCCTCGTGCAAACACTCTAATCTTTAAAACTGGGTGGGAGTTATCTTATCCAGACACCATTAAAAACAAACACTCGGAAACCAAAACAAAAGAGAGAGAATATAAATATAATTACAGAGCAGTGAATGGGCTTTGCTGCGACCTGGCAATGCCTCATTAGCATTTAATATGTAAAGAGCTAAGCATTCAACTTTTTTTGCATCTTCCGACGCACAGAAAATTATTCTAATAGGTTAAAATCTCATTTGGATCCAATTATGCCTTTGCCATTGGATTCAAGAGGTGAAAAAGCTTAGCAGTCAAGTGTAACAGGGGGTAATGAGCTGCAGCCCGGCTCGCAGCGTGTTCCAGAGGTTCACAGGACTGTAAACAATCCGGGAGGTGTTTTCGAGCACGGGGGGGGCACAGACCTCCAATCAGGGAAATCCGGAATGCACAGTGATGGCGATCTTGCTTTGGTTACCATGGTGACAGTGATGGTAAAATCCTACACCCTGCATCACACGGAGCTTGTTTCCCTGTGCATCGCCTCGAAGGATCCTCAGAGAGCCTGTATGTTCTCACTTACATCTGTGTTTCTGCTCATTAAGGTCCCATGGGGTGTTTTGCTGTCATCAAAGATAACGCTTCTAGTTGAACCACGGGGGGATCTGGACCTCGCCGGCTTGTTTTAAAACCTTTTCCTTGTCTCTGCTGCACTCTGCATGACCAGCTGGAATAATAAGACCTGATAACCTGCTTCCCTCGGGCTAGTTTCTTTTTTTCCGCTGCCATATCGAGCAATATTACAATACATTTTCATGTGATAATAAAGATGATGTTATTTGCTTCTTTGTTTTTCCCCCCCTCTCAGGGTGAAGAGGAAATGTGCTCCAGGCCGAAAACTCATCCACAGAAATCAATTTGCAGGTTTGTGGTAACCTGAGACTTATTGAACTCCAATACAGAATAATTTCTCCAGGTAATACCGAAGCAGTGTCTCAAAGAAAACAAAGGCAGAATTTTTCAGCCTCAAATGAAATATTAAACAGAGAGCAGGCCGGCAGCCCCCCCCCCCCCCCCAACCAAAAAAAACAACACAGAGCCGATTCTGCTCTTTCAGAATCAGTAAGAAGAACTCTGGTATAAAATGGAGCACAATAAAACTTAAAGGTCTTTGGTTTAAAGCCTCATCTATCAGAAATCAGTGTTTATCTCCATGTGAAGCTCAGACCTGAATCTATTAGATAGATAGATAGATAGATAGATAGATAGATAGATAGATAGATAGATAGATAGATAGATAGATAGATAGATAGATAGATAGATAGATAGATAGATAGATAGATAGATAGATAGATAGATAGATAGATAGATAGATAGATTGATAGATAGATAGATTACTTTATTCATCCCGAAGGGAAATTAAATCGTCATAGCAGCCGGTGTATTTGAATACAATAAAATACAATACAGTAGAATAAAAGAAAAGAAAAATATTGAGGTAGAAAGAATAAAAAACAGAAACACAAGATAAATAGGTAGATAAGGTGCAGTGGTAAGATGATGGTAATAGTACTGATGATATGATGGTAATGTTATTGTTAGACAGTGATATAATATGATATGATATATAGTAGAGGTATAAATATAAGTATTTGACTATACAATAGATAATATAATATATTATGAGTGTAAGAATATGTAGACAGAGTGTGCAAAAGACAATATTATTGTATAAATGATAAATAGTATCAATATGGTTTATATTAACACATATCACATATGATGTGAAGTAAGTGTTCCAGTATATGGAGCGGAGTGTTGTACAGGGTACACAGTGCAAGGAGACAGGTATATTTAGTGCAGTTCTGTGATGGTGGCTCTGACAGAGGTAGATGAGTTGTACAGTCTTATTGCAGTTGGGAGGAACGACTTCCTGTATCGTTCCTTAGAGCAGCGGGGTTGAATGAGTCTGTGGCTGAAGCTGCTCCTTAGCTTGTCCAGTGTTTTGTGGAGGGGGTGAGAGGGATTGTCCATGATTGCCAGCAGTTTTGCCAGCATCCTGTCCCCCACCACCTCCTCCAGGGTGACAAGCTTAGAGCCAACCACAGACTCTGCCTTCCTGATGAGTTTTTTACACAGAGGCAACATGTGAACAATGAGAAATTAGTTTAAACTGGTAAAGAGTCTCTTCATAAAAACGTTACGATAATTCTGATCATTCTGATGGACATTGTTTCACTCATGTTATCTTTCTCTTACAATATCTCGATCATCACCAGTGACTGAGCAAAAGAGAACTGTTGCCTTGGTCACTGCATCATCACCACCCTGGATCTGTAGGATATACAATCAATCAATCAGTCAATCAATCAATCAATCAATCAATCAATCATCTGTATAGCATCTGTCATCAGGTTGGTGTAGTCCAATGTGCTTCACAGAACACAACAAATACAAATGTTGATAAGGAAGTATGATAACAATGGGTTAAAGATGGTGGTGAAGGTGATGCAGTGACCTACAGCACTGGTTCTCAAAGTCTTTTCAACAATGTTCACCCTTCGAAATATGTTTTCAGCCAAGTGCAACACAGCATCAGTATCAATGGATCTCACCAAAGCAATACGCTTTGTCTTTCCACTGACGTCTGTCCATTCATCCAGCTGCAGTGAAAATGCTTCAGTAGGTTTTTTACACAACTTCTTCAACAATGTCTGTTCCATCGTTTCTATTGTGCAGCAACAGTGTCATTTGACAAAGGCCCAGTTTAGAGCTGATCTGCTGGGTTTGAGTCCAGCATCGTCTCTGTCAGTACAGCAGCAGCTGGAAGTAGCAGGTCCTCATCTGTGGTGAAAGGCCTTTTGGCTTCAGCATGAGAAGCATCCACTGCTGTGGCTTCTTGAGAAACTCTGGTGTGTTACCGACATGACACTCATGCAACTGTTTGATAACTTTTCCAGCAGAAAATGCACAATGCTTTGGGCGGATTGCAGCTCGTTGAAGTAAATTATATTAAAATATATTCTTCATGAAACTGGTGACGTTGACTTGGCTCTGTTTTCACTTTCCTGTTCACTTCCTTCTCCTTGTTTTCAGCTGCGTTGCTGATACGTTTCAACCACGAATCCATGTTTGTTGATTTCGTTGTTCAGAACTGAAACTGGCTTCATCTCAGTGAACAAACATCGTCATGAACGTGACTTGGGAAACGATAATGTTAGGATCGAGTCGAGACAAATCAACCCTAGAGACTGCTCCAGAAACCATGGCCAACGCCCCCCTCTCCAGACCAAAGAGGGGGTGTTGGGATCGAGTCGAAACAAAGGATCGTAAACGAGGCCTAGATGCAACCAAAAAGCCTCTCTAGAGTTGTTCACTCTGGTGGTCAAACACTCCCCGGTGTCCTTTTTGGACCCCCATGGTGTTTCTAAAGATCAAACCAGACCTCTCCAGGTCACTCACGATGATCCAGCTGCTGAAGGGAGCAACCACACATTGTGTCGTCTCTTTGTCACTATGGTAACCATGCTACATCCTGACCTGCGGTGTAATTCTGCTCGAGACACCGGTGATTCTCTCTCTCTCTCTCTTCCTCTCTTTATCAGTAAATGAGTAGGAAGTGGTTGGCAGCTTCTCGTTTCTACTGAAGAAACCGTGATCCTCGTCACACTGAATGATGTGTTCATATCTTTTCAGACACAGTGAAGTTAAAGATGTGACCATATGTGACAACGACTCTGAGACATGACAGACGGTTACATATTCATTTACTTTATTGGTCCACAGGCGAACTAAGTTCAATCCATAGCAGGAAACCACAGAATCACATTTGATTCATGTTAAGATTTTGAATATCTGATAACAATAATGTTATTAAATTTCAGTAAAATCCCCCATGCACATGTGATGTGAACAAATGGTTAAATAGCTCTTGGCTCCATGTGTTTGAATATGAACCTGAATAAGTTACATTAATTCAGTAAGTTCAAGATAAGTTTGCAATTTGTTATTGTTTTTTTAAATCAGGAATAAACCAATAAACATGTGACAGAAACTCAAGACAGAGGAGCGTGCCACTGAGGGGAAGTGATCCAGAGGGAAGTAAACGCCACATCGCACTTTTTAATAAGAACCGAGAGGCAGGAAAGAGAAAGAAGAAGAAGAATGGATGAAATCAAGCGGATTTAAATGTCTTTACATCTGCTACTGGTGCTGATTCCGTCTACAGGTGAGAATAAATACATTTACAAAACTTTATCAGTGTGAACAATAAGAATAATACCAGATTGTTTGTGTTTGCTTTTAAAAGTGAAGAGTTTCACTGACGTGTTGTGGCACAAGTCTGGCTCATTCAGGGGACTGATGTTTATGAGTACTCTGATATTGTAGTTGTGTATATATGGTTTAGATTTGGTGCTTAAAAGGTCAAGGTTTCAGGTTTTTGGCCTCTCGCACATTCAAGTCTGAATTTCTTCTAATGCTGACTAGTTGTCTCCTGGAATGAAAACTTAACGGATGAGATTTCAGTGATCAAGTGTCAGAGTGACCTCATGATTCTGGAAACAAATGTACGTAGACTGGGACTGGACTGGTTGGCTGAGGCATTCAAATGCAGGGAGAAAACTGTAGTTGATGTTTTTAAGGTTTAATTTAAGGTTTATAGGTCTTAATTTACAAAGTTATGTCTAAAAGAATCCTCACATTCAGAAGTGTATGAAAATATTAGTATTTTTCTTAGTTTAGTTTAATTGTTGCTGTCTCTCTCTCATTTCCTCCACAGTGCTCGCTGAGCATTATTCCATCATCATCAGAGCTGGAGCTGAAGTCACTTTGCCTTGTGACAATGTGAGAGATGATCATGTGAACTGTGGAGCTACTGACTGGTTCTCCACTGATTCAGATGTGAATGGAAGAGAAAACCTGTTTGTAGACGGGGAGCTCGACACATCTAAGATTTCCAAATCTAAAGCAGACAGACTACGTCTTGCTGCAAACTGTGCTCTGGTTATTAGGGAGGTCCCAGCTGAAGATGCTGATCATTACCACTGCAGACAGTCTTACATGACAACACATGAAGATCATGTGAACTGTGGAGCTACTGACTGGTTCTCCACTGATTCAGATGTGAATGGAAGAGCAAACCTGTTTGTAGACGGGGAGCTCGACACATCTAAGATGTCCAAATCTAAAGCAGACAGACTACGTCTTGCTGCAAACTGTGCTCTGGTTATTAGGGAGGTCACAGCTGAAGATGCTGATCATTACCACTGCAGACAGTCTCACATGACAACACATGAAGATCATGTGGTTTATCTCTCTGTTGTCAACGGTGAGAAAAAAGAGTCTCTTCATAAAAACATTACGATAATTCTGATCATTCTGATGGACATAGTTTCACTCATGTTATCTTTCTATCACAATATCTCGATCATCACTAGTGACTGAGCAGAAGAGAACTGATGAGGTGACGTTGAGCTGCTCTGTGTGGACATGTAGAGGCTGTCTCCTCACGATGAAGTGGCTGTATATGAATAAAGATGTGACTGAAGACAACAAAGACCTGAAGACATCACAGTCTCACCACTCGGCCACTGTGAGCTTCTCAAAATCCCATTCTGTTTACAAAATGAAGAACTACAGCTCATTAACATGTGAAATGAAGCAGCGTTACAAAGTGGAAAAGTTTTCTTTCATCCCTCCGTCATCAGGTTAGAAAACACAGAACACGATGAACTGCTCCTGATTCAATAAATTCCATTTGTTAATACATTTCTTTTTCTTAAGAAGGAAAGAACAAATCAACTCCAGGAAACAATGAGATGAACAACAGGTACTGAATATTCACTGCAGCTCTCATTCATCTCTGTGCTGCTGCGTGTTGATGGATTTAATGTTAACAACTTGTTTTAAATACAGGAAGTTGGACTGAAGAGGAAACTAAAGTTCTGTTCACAGATTGGTGGTGGTACATTCGTCCGGTTGTGGTTTTCGCCACAATCGTGATATCGGTTGTGATTCTCATCAGATGGAGAAGAAACAAGGTGGGAACATTCACAGATGAAACTAACTTGTCACTTATAGAGTTTATACCTCTTTTTTTTATTTATCTTGTAAAAACACCATGAAATGATATGTCATCATAAGTTCTTAAGTTTTAATGTGAAAGTTATGGATGTTTCTTTGTGTTTTGATACACGTTGTTATGCTGTGATGGTTTTGTTAGTGCTACATCCTGACCTGTGGTGTAACACATCCTATTGTGTCTTTTGTTTTAAGTCCATTTTTATCATACTTCCTTATCCGCATTTGTTGTGTTCTGTGAAGCACATTGAACTACACTAACCTGATGAAAGGTGCTGTACAGATTGATTGATTGATTGATTGATTGTATATCCTACAGATCCAGGGCGGTGATGTTGCAGTGGCCTTCAGCACTGTGGAAGCTCCCTCCTCTTCTACTGGACCCTCAGCTGATCCCAGCAGCCTCTATGCCAACGTCACAGTCATACAATAGTAGAGTCACATTTGACATCGATATATATTTATATCAGGAATCATTTGTTACAACTTTCTGCTGTGAAAACAAAGTCACTCGTAATAATGTGATTCTCATTGTTGTGATTTTAAATTTGAGCTTGTCTGTGTGGCTGTGTCTGTGAAGATGTTTATGGAGCTACACTCTAAACAATAAAGCATAGTGACATTTAGTAACCGTTGCTTGTGTGTGCGTCACATCTTAGTTCAGTCTCACACCTGTCTTGATAAAAGCCGCTGCTTGTTGTGGGAACAATAAATCTTAAACTTGTTCTAATGTATATCTTTTTTAGATTGCGCATGCTTACTGAAGAATCACAAGGCGTCAGACAACACATAATCTTTTTCTCAAGACACAAAACCGATTTCTCAAAACAAAAAAATCGCACTGTCATGTTTGAACATTTTCCCAGCAACGGTCTAAGGAGGGGCTAACCTGGGAGTGGCTCCTCATCATTCCCTGATTCGAACCCGGGATGATGGTACTATGCCTGCGCACCATGCAGGCCTATGCCAGATGGCCTAACCACCGATTGTGACTTTTTCTATCTGTCACTTTCCTCTCAGACGACTCTCGACCTCGGGTGAGAGAACAAGTGTGACAATGCATAACTGTCACTAGTGCTCTATGTTGGGCTTAATCAATAGACAGCACTAACTACAGACCTGAATCTATTACACAGAGGAAACATGTGAACAATGAGAAATGAGTTTAAACTGGTAAAGAGGCTGCTTTCTCCCCCACTTTGGCCTTTTTCTGTAATGTCCAGTCCCTGTGTGATGGACATGTAATCATAAATAAACTTCAGATGTTATTGACTCTATAAGGGAGGAAAAAAACTCTCCACACAAAGGCCACTGTGTCTGGAGCTAACGCAGCAAAACTGAAACCCAGTGAGTCGCAGTGATGGACGACAGAAAACCTGCTCTGAGCCATTCAGCAGTTCTGTAAACACTCTTTTCAGGAATGACCTGGTTTGACGTCACCGTTTTGTTTGTCGGTTAAATTTGGTGTCGCTGTAGTTTCTCCGTAACACACAGCTAGCTACAAATAAACATGGATTTGTTCACACTCCCAAATATTGTTTTATGTAATAATTTAAACCATGTTTATCCTCTTAGTGTAATCGGTTATTATCATGAAACATTAACTACTGCTTAATTTATATTAGATTAGATGTAAAGGAAAGTCGAAGGATCAACAGTCATTTACAATTTATTCTGATGGAATATTCAACTTTGAACAAAACTTCAGGTAAGTTCATCATACATTTGTCATTTCACCAAAGAGCATAAATGTCAATATAGGTAAAGAGGAAAACTCAGGGAACCACCAAAGTCATTAGGAAGCATTATTGTAACATTATGAATGTATGTATTCCATTGATTTTATCCTGATTTTGTAGTCTTCTGAAAGCTTATCGATTCAGATGTAACGGAGCAGTACCACAGAAAACCATGGGGGGCAGTGTAGCCAATAGTTCAAGCTAGACGTCTATAACACACAAGGAAGAAATTTCAACAATGGCCGCATTTTTTAAAGGGCGTGTATAAACTACAGGCGTCTGTATGAAGTCACGTGTGGTACATTGTCACATCCTCCCGTACCATCATCATGTTTGTTGATTTCAGAAACCAATGACTCTAGTGGAGGTAAAGAATGAGTGGAGGCAGTGTGACATCATTTAAAATGGACGCATCTGTTTTTGTATATAAATGCAGCAAGATGAGCCTTTAAGATATTAATAAGCCCTTAGTGATGTGTGCAGGTGGACCCAACATGCAGAAGCCAGGTCAACAAAAAGTGTAATTTAATAACGACAAAGGTACTGACGGAAAACAAGATTTAAACAACAAAGTCCAAAGAAATTACACAAACAGGAAACAATGGAAAACAGAAAAGACTGGAAAAGGCTAAACTGAAGAAACATGAGAAACACTGGAGACAAGAGAAGATCAAAATGAAACAAGATGACGAGCTAAGACAACGAGAAGCAGAGAGACTTATATAAACAGGGAGGCTGATTGAACACAGGTGAAACACATGAAGAACAGACGATCACAAAGGCAGGAAATAAAACTACAGACACACAAGGAATATTGTTTCAAAATAAACCAGGAAGCGGAGAACTCATGGGAAAACAACTGACCACAAACCTAAACATGGAAACGCAGGCAACAGTCAATAACTCAAAGAGTCCATAAATCAGAACCTAAATAGTATTTCCGTCTCCGGGGTCGGGGAAGAATCATGACAAAAAATGGTGGAGCAAACACTACTGCAATTTCAAAGCCACAGCACAAGCAAACTACAATTTGATTACCACTCAATCAATATAACAATAAATAACTCAGTATCCGTCTAAATGATTCGATTATCTCCTGGTTCTCAATAATCAGTTAAATTAAGATTTAAAGGCATCATATTACACTTCTCCAATAAGTATTTTGCTGAGTTGTGTATTTGTATTATCAGAAAATGTTTACAAATGTTTCCAGCAATTTTCACACCAAAAGAAATCCATGATGTTAATCAAGGTTAAGGGGTTCATTTCATTTCATCCCCAGGAGATGGCGTCATATCCCCTGGTTGTTTTACAGAAGAGGTCAAATTTACTTTTTATCCTGTTTTAAGCCAAATTTTCAGAGTAATTTAGATCTTGGTCTTGTGTTACTTTATATTGTAACTGGATTAAAGATTGTTGTTATTGGAGGTCTGGATTTAATGTTGACAAAGAAACAAAGGACGAGACCTCAGTGGATCATTTAGCTCAACAGGTAACATCAACACTGAAGGAATCCAAACCTCGAGAGGCCGACTGCGAGGATGCCAAGGCTGATGAAGAAAAAAACTCCCACAATGCAACGCTCCTTCACGACATCTCGTGGTTTTGATTGAGAGACCCCTAGTGGTAGAACAGCGTACGGTGCAGATAAAGGAGTCCTTTTAATGAGACTTTGAACCAAATTGTATTTGAAGTGTCCTCAACCCATCTGCTTTGACTCGAGCAGACACAGAGATGACAAACGCCACAGACTGAAACAGACGCCAAGTCGAGAGCCGCAAAACATCCTTGACTCTGTGTCCTGCATGCTGAGCCAAACAAATCATCGATTTCATCAGAAATGTACTGCCTCTCTTTGCTCCTTATTGATTTTTGCCGTGCACTTTGTTTACCAGCTGGAGCACACAATGCACTGTTCTATCGAATTATTTGTAGGGAGTCTCAGAGCTGGGATCAGTCCTGGCAGGTCCATGCTGCCTTTGTACCAGCAGCCCGAGCGAAGGTCAGTCTCTGTGCACTCCCTAACTTTTTAAGGGCTAAGAATTGAATCATGTGTCGATTAAGCTATTAAAATGGATTTTCTCAAAACACACTGAAGTACCCTCTGCCTAGGATCGGTAACTCTCCCCACTGGGGTGGCTGCGCCTGAGATCATTGGTAATAATATTTCAGATGTAATCACAAAAGGAGACGAGCATTGAACGACATTTCCACATCGACAGTGCAGTAAAAAATCATAATTAGTTGCATAAATTCCAGGAACAGAAATGTGACAAGTGTTTGATGCAAGATCTGAACGTTGGAGAACAGAGGATTGGAGATTCTCTGTTCTCTCAGAAGAATAACAGTGCTTCCGGAAATGTCCCCACTGTGGGACTAATAAAGGATTATCTCAAAAGCAAATATATTTATACATAAACATAACCAGAGAGAACAGAGGTGCTTCATTCAATTAAAGCCTTTTGAGATGAGACAGTGAATTATTTATCAGGTAAGTTTATTGATAAAAAACGAAAAAAAACTCTGCTAAACCTGAACATCTCTGAGGAATCTGAAGAGAAGCAGAAACGAATCTGAGCTGATGCAACATGAAAACCTGTCTTCAGTGAGCTGAGAGGTGGAATAACCAAGAACTCTGTGTTTGTACAACACGCCTCCCGGCTGCACGAATACGACTGACTGGTGTGGTTCTCACTTTTAAGATATACGCTCGCCACATTTATGATTCTCTAATTACATTTTGACTAGTGAGAATGAAGCACTGCCTTCTACGGAGAAACTAATTAAATATATCGACAAATCAGATTTGATCTTAAAAATCTGACAATTGTTATTAAATTACCTTTCAAACAATGTGGACCCGGCCGGTGGCAGTATATTTAAGATGCATATCGGTGTTACAGAATTGTCCTGGTGACCTTTTTTGAACTTCATTCATCCGCTCTGTCTTTGCTGTCACCTTAAAAATGCCCACAGTTAAATACAAGCAGAATTGCTCCCAAAAAACGGATAATAAGATTTTATCATATTTAAATATATACTCTTAAAGGCATCTGTGAAGTCAATCCTGTTTAATAATTTAATAAGATAAGATAACATTTTTATCCCACATTATTGAAATTCACTTCTTAAGGCAGCAGCAGCAAGAAAACACATGGAAGTACACAATAGAGTAAAATATAAAATATAAAGTTACAGTAAATAAAAATACAGAGATTATGCACATAATATTAAACTATATCTCTAATATTGGTTCTGTACCAGTCAGATTTTAATTACACATCCAATTACGGAGTAGTCGCAATGTAATGAATTAAATGAATTTAAATGCATTTGTAGCTGTTTAAAAGGTAATTAAAGCAATTAACAAGACAAATTATACATGCTAAACTGAAACCGTTAATCATGATTAAACCAAGAACAATGCATTATTTTACATTGAGAGTATACGAGAGCCCTATAGGGTTTGTCGTTGCATTTCCTGAGGCACAACTTTATGGCCGCCTGTCCCCATAGATCAAAAGCAATAAAGTAGCTCCTTGACACGACAGCACAGCTTTCCCTTTCATCCTGTCCCCTGTACACTCCATAACAAAGTTTCCAACATAAGTCAACCATGACAGTCTCTTCAATTATGTGACACGGGTGGAGGAAGGAACATGATGGATGGGTGTCAAAGCTCAGGGTGGAAGAAACCAGACAGAAAGCAAGGGCTGCCCATCTGTCAAAAATCTCAACGAGGCAGTGTACAGAAAGAGGCACGCTGCTCTGTCAAGGGTCTCCATCACAAAGGGGGGGGGGGGGGGTTCTCTTGAAAACAATGGATTCAAGAGAGCTGGATAGATGCATCCATCAGCAGGGGGGGGCGGGGATCAAATTGAAATCTGACATTTAGAGCCTTGACACCATTCCTCACTGACACTGATGTGAACCATGGAGTGATAAATAGTTTGTATCACCTGTCCCTGGGTGACGCCTGCGGAAATGTTTAGGGTTGAAATAGGCACCGTTGACATTTCACTGAAAGGTCAGGTTTTGTGTTTATTAATGGTCCCCTCTTTTACATAGAATCCGCGGTGGCCATGCATGTAATTGCTGCAGGGGGATCAGGGAACATGTCACCCCTCAATGTACAAAGGGGGAGACATATTTTTATTGTGTTTTAATTGGTACTTGTATGGGTGGAGGCAACATTTATTGTGCTGAAAGTACTGGCTCATCTGTTTCTTAACTCCACAAAGGTCTGTCTGTCTGTATCTGGAACACACATCTCACAAACCGTTCTTCTTATGGACTTCACACTTGTCTATTGTTAATGGTCCTGAGAAGTTAAACAACATTCACAGAATCCCTTGTAATTTCTTTTCAAAGCAAAGGTAAAATGTCTGTTTTGTTGCTGCAATGCTTTATAACAGTCAGGAATTACAGAGCTTTTATTTTGAAAATGTTGTGAACTTGGGTCTTGAATATTGTGTCGGTTGCGGTACATTATTCAAATTTACATATAAGTCATTCACGTGGGCAGTGATACAGAAGATTCAGTTTCAAATTATGAAAAACATGGATGCTAAAATTTGAATTGCAGATAAACCAGGTAGGGTGAACACAAACTTTTCTAACGTCCCTCTGAATCATAGACTTTACAGCGTTCTGCACACAACGTCCAGCACAAAAACAATCCCAAGTGACAGTATATTGTAGTTTGTGGAGGACTCACTAGTGACAAGGAATAATTCTGGAGTAGTTCTGGCACATTAGTTCCACAAAAGTAACAAAAGTAAATCCAGACTCTCTCTCCACCCAGTGTCTGAGAAGAGGAGTTTGCCCTTGACACTGGGGATGAGGATTATCTAATGTGTGCTCTTGAGTTCGGCCTCGTTTGACTTCTCTCAATCCCAGAACACGAGGAGACACGCACGGCAAAGACAAACCGTCAGGAGCGAGATCCCAGGGAGATGTTACTGATTCAAGTCGCGTCTCCTCCGTAAAGTTTCATCTCCTTCCTGCCTCCATTCAAACTCTCAACAAGCTGATCTCATTAGCAAAGACACAATTTGCGTCTGTCTCCTTAAAACCCCACAAAAGACAGAGTATTACAATAAATACAAAACTCATCACTCTCTCTGTGTGAGTGAGAAGAACTCTGACAGTTCCATGAGGGAGAGAGCGTCCAGGATTAATTTGGTTCTTAAAGCAGGGTGTCTGTTTACAGCAAAATTAAGAAAGCCATTGATAAATGGGACAATTTCTGCACAAAACAAATTACTGTGTTCGATCTGAAACTAACAAACAGCTTGAAACAGTGTAGATATGTAAATAGTCTACATTACTGCTGATGGTGTGTTTGGCATTTTTGATTAGCCAGCTTCCTCGGTGAACAGTAAAGGAAATTAGGCCTCTTCCATTCACTCTGTGTTGGTAGGAAGCTGACTTAACACAGTGTTGGAAAATTGAATTTACAACAAAGCATCATTATTATGAAGCTGATGCTCTGTAAAATCTGATCCTCAAAGTAACTAGTAAAAATAAAAAATAAAATATCTCCATATTCACAGCATGAAGTAACTTAAATGTATATAAGTACCCGACTAAATGTAAGTAGTTGCATTCCAACAATGGTTTTATACAATTTTTATACTATTTATACTAATAACTCTTCAGTTTATGTTTCACAAATAACCAAAATACTGATTCTTTTGACACATCAGCACCATGTTATCTCAAGAATTAGGTCTTTAAAAAGATTGTGTTAGAAACTAGGTTGATTCAGACCAAAGAACCAGTACTTAGAGGAAATTTCCCCTCTTGTTTTTTTTTCTCATAATATTATTAATGTTTTCATCGTTAGGTCACAACTTTCTCGTAATATTATGAAATTATTTTAGCACTGTTGGTTTAATAAAATAATATCATGACTAATGATTACATGAATAATATTACTTTACTTTAAACATTTCCAAAAACATTTTTTCAAAGTCGCATGAAAACTCGTCGTGAGATAGAACTTTTTTATATTATTTACATATTTAAAATCCAAATTAGACTAAAAATGAATAAAAGCCATTACATATGAATCCCGTCATCATCACAGCTGCTGTTTCCACACGTGACTTCATCTATAACGATCACTATTATCATGTCATGTCAGCTGACTTCTGTTCCCGAGACTCAAACGGTGTTGTCTGATGCTCCACACCGCCACCTGCCGCCCCGGCGTGGGATTACATGGTTACGGTGGCCGAAAGAGCTGAACACACTGCAAATGAATAAAACACTTAGGAATAGAAAAAAACATCTGTCTAATTTCTGTTAATAGCAACATTTGTTAGAGAATGGACACTTGCATCTGCAAATGCCTTTTATATTTACATTTAATCATTTATTGCACAGATGGGACCAGATCATAGTTCTTGTATACATTGAATACATTTTCTTTTTGACTCATTTCAAACAAATGATTTTGCTTGAAATCTTACCCCTAAATAGGATTATTACCTAGGAAATCAGTAAAATGTCCTTTTAAAAACCCTATTCAAAGGCAGGGATAAATCTAGTTAATCTAATTGAACCTCCACTCATTTGAATTGGTCTCCCCAACTTCTTAATGTTTATATTTTATTATTTTATTTATTCATTCACAGCTTCCTTCTCTGGTGCATGATATGGCAAGAAGACAGCAGAATCGCATGCTCATAAGTAAAGCTGACACTGACAGTATTGTGCGGACCCAGTGTCAGACTGTCCTGCAATTTCAAATTCTCAGTTGCTCATTTTTCAGGAATAATCTCAGTTATTTGTCTGTCTATCCTATTATCTTGGAACTTGTGAAAAGATGAAAATATTCTTTATACTTGTACAAATGAGAGAAATAAATCCTTAAAGCACTGTTGTAATATGCCTTAATTTGAATGCCTATGTTGTGATCACTATATATTAACATAACTCAAAGAAGCTTATGGGCCCAAGGAAGACGATCGGTGCAGTACTGCCTGTTGCATAACTTTTCATAAAGTGAGTGCATAGGACATCATAGGCCAGGCCCACCCATCCATGCAACAACTGTCCCACTTAAGCTACTGGAATCCTGAAATATGCTGCGAGATTGTCTCCCAAAAGAAACACATTTTTAGTCCAGTGCACAAACATAAGCTCACAGACAGAGTCTCTGAGTTTCAGCAGACGATACTGAGCTAATTTTAGGAGTCTGACCTCGGATGCCATATTTATTACACATGCACTGAATTATCTAAAGGATTGGTTGAAAATTGTGTTACTCAACACAAAGCTGCAGTTTGTCTGTCCTTGTCAAATAATATAATGCTCTTGCTGATGATATAATAAAGCCAAGCTTTTTGTCCATTCATAAATATCACTCTCCAGAGGCTTACATTGAATATCCTCACAGCTTGAAGTGAAACTAATGTTACACAACCAGCTGTTAGGAGATAAAATATGAGATCATTTATGTTTTTTCTACTGAATTCTCATTTGGATTTGATGTTCAGTTCAGGATAAGTACTTTTGTCAAATGTTGTCCCAGAAACTCTCCATGCGTCTGTGCTTTTCATTGATTATTGGGAAAAAGGGAAATGTATAAGTCTTATTTCCCACATGTGTTTTAATTGAAATGTGAGGGCAGCTGCATGCAAGACACAAAAACACCTGAATTAAATTTAAAACATTTTATTCATTAGTCGACAACATAGTACAAACCCCAAACAGAGTACAGACATGATGTCACCCAGTGAAAATTATACAGAGTAGGAGCAGGGGTTGCAGTGGGGGGTTTCTGTCCATTTACAAACATCACTGTATAAGTTGTATAAGTGTATAAGTTGTATTTCCCACATTTTCATTAAAAACTTAGTGGGGGGTGGAGTATGCCATCTTCCTGGCATCCACTGTTTCCTTCAACAAAAGGGAGAGCCTTGGTGCCCTCTTCCCTTTCTCTGCAATATAGTCCAGCTGGCTATAGTAGGTGTCCATAACTTCCTGGGACGTCACCACCTCCAGGTCCTGCTGGATCATCTGGAGGAGCTGACAGAGGCCCTCAAGAGACGGCCCGTCTCCTTTCTGCAACAGCCTCCTGATGCAGCAGTGCATGGATTTCTCTGCCAGCACCTTGGAGAGGAACAGCTGCCCAATAAACCTCAGCATGTTAAGGAACCGACCGGAAGGTTTGGCGTTCTGTTGCTCTTCCCTCAGCCGGTCGGTGACCCTCACGTCCTGGACTGGCTTCAGGAAGGACCCACTCTCTTGATGAATGCCCTCCTTGTCCAAGCTCTTCCCGAACTCTGCCTGGCAGTGTTTAACCAGCAGAGACCTGAAGGAGACGCTGGCTGACCAGTCGGACAAGGACTGGAACTCCACCTGAAGAGGAGAAAACCATAAAGGAATATCAACACTAATGTAACTCACATACATACATAGTGATCAGTGTGTTAAATTAAGGTTACAACCTGCATACAAATACAAGCTGTCCAACTAAGTAAGAAACAGGATAAAGTAGCTTCCAGTCATAGATGCATCACTTACTTCTGAGAGGTGTTGACACAGCTCCGCGAAGACTGCAGCAGAGTCTGGTTTCTTCACGGCCCTCTTGAAAATGAGCTCCACCATTTCCTGCAGGCTCTCCTCAACGTCCAAGTCCTCGTGACTCAGATCCGTCACGAAGGCTTGAAAGTTTGCTGTGACGCAGCTGACGGACCTGTAGGAGGCAGCGCCGAGAAAGACCACGGGCTCGGATGGAGCTGGGTTCCATGGCTTCTTCTCTCCCAGCACAAGAGGAGCTGGCTTGGAAGTTAATTCCACGCTTTTCTTTTGTTGTGGCATCATGTTGGTTCAAATAAATCGGAGTTGTATTCAAGGCAGATCCAAAGAAACAAGTTCAGGAGCAAGAAACAAGTTCATGTGCAACGAGCCAAGTATTCCGAAGAGAACTGACTGAAAACTGAGTGAAAACTGACGCTTAAGTAACGACAGACTTCAAAGGTATATGGCTGTTGCTCTGATGACATTCATTGACAGTCATTAAAGGAACAAAGCCTGAGTTATAACGTTCAAAAAAATTCAGAAAATGCTTCTTTTTTTTTTAAATGTACAAGTTTATTTAGATATACATTGAATTCAAACTTAACGGTTTAAGTGAAAAATCCCAGAAGAAGTTTCTGAAACTGTGTGTTACAAAAATAAAGCACATCTACATCTGTTTCATATCGGTAAATGTGTCGCTTTCAAGAGTTTTTACAACAACAGTTTTAATTTGGTCAAACCACCACGTGGAAATGTGTCCTTCAGGGGAAATCACTGACTCTAACATGGCAGGCAAAACGTGTGCAGCGCTGTTTGAAGTCAGTGGGCACGATGTACAGTCAGAGTCCGCCTCCGTGTCTTTATTGAACGGGTGTCTCCTCTTCTTCGTCAGCTTCTTCCTCCTCTGCGCCATGTTGAAGCTTTAACGCTCCTTCAGCCGTCGCTGGACAACTTTAATGTGCGGGCAGTGAAGTAAAGAGATCTCTGGCTCGTAGCGTCTCAGAAAGGCACAACAAACACTGAGGTCGGACATGTTGGATGCACGTCTGACGGACTTCTTGCTTCCGTTTTAGTGCGAGACAGCTGATCACAGGTGAACCTCGGCGCTTCCGTGTTTACAACGTGAACCGGGCCGCCTTCTCATTGGTCGGTCACACACGCATTTAGCACGTATTGGTCCAGAGTCGCGTCAACCCTCCATGGGGGCGGTTCCCGAACACATCAGGAAATAAATGCCGGCGCGTGTTTGTCTTTGTTTCTCTGAGCACTTCAGCAGTGAAGCAGTGAAGAGTTTACAGGTTGAGATGATCGGGTTCGTGTTCCTGCTCCGGCTGCTGGTTTCCATCAGACCCGGAGCTGAAGCGTTAGACAACGGCCTGGCTCTGACTCCCACCATGGGCTGGTTGCACTGGGAGAGGTTCATGTGTAACATCGACTGTGACAAGGATCCGGAGAACTGCATCAGGTGAGAGGCTGCAGGAGACTCAGGTTCAGGCTGACATGATGGGGAGATGATAAACGGCCCCTAATAAAAGTCAGGACTTGTACACCTGTACTTCAGTTCTTATCATAGACTGCATAGGAAGGTCTCTTATGTGGAAACATATGTATGCACTGCGGCCCTGATGTACAAATCAAAACAACAACAACAAAACGCAAAAGCTAAAAAGAAAACACGACAAACGCAAAAGCTAAAATGAAAACACGCCTGCAAATAACAGGAACAGGAAAGTGTCCTGCTAATATGAGTCACAGAAATATTAAACATTCAATTCTTACATGAAAACATCGTGTATGTACGGTGGCCCTGAAGTGCAAAATCACAAAAGACAACAGCAAATGGCAAAACACACGGGCTAACAAGAAAACACAACAAATTATAAGACATAATTTATTGTGTTTTTGTAATTTATTGTATTCTGTGAGCTATTTTGTCGTCTGTGGTTGTGTTTTCTGATTTTCGGTGATTTCACTCAGACCCACTCAATGAAACGTGAAAGTGACACAATTTGAATTTCTATGGGGTTTGATTGGATTAAGGCTGATGATCAAATAAATTTAAGATACTCGTTTATATATTTACATCTATTTTGAAAATGCTGAAGAACAGAGTATGAGAACAGAAACATGAGATTGTTACAAATGAGGGGGGGCCATTACGTCCTGACTTAATTAGCCTTTATTAGTTCTCTGGTTTGAGTCACTGGGAGACAATGGTGTCAGATATATATATATATATATATATATATATATATATGAATTTCCCACGGGATTAATAAAGTATCCATCTATCTATATATGTGTCATTGAGTGATGTAATAACCTTTATTCCAAAGCACTTTGAAAGCTAGTAACCTACAGTCTGAACACGTCTCAAGACCAGTTGAACAAATCTGTAAGGTAGTCAGGTAATTTCCAGGAACACACGAAAATAGAAATGGTAAAACGTTACAAGTTTGTCACATGTTAACTAACATAGGTCTCAAATTCAATTCATCATGGTCATAACATCTTAAATTGAACCTGTTGAAACCCTGTCGAGCACCAATAGGAGCTCACTGGGTGAATTGCTATTGTCTTATATTACTCTTAGATATAAGTCAGCCATGAACAACATCCAAACTGGCGTTACATGTCACGACAATTCCTTCCACTCGTACATATTTGTCGTCTGCCATTTTGCTGCCGCACATGACATGGAACGCTGGCATGTTAAGAGAAGCCATCCGCCCCGGCCTGTCTCCTCTTGTTGCCCTGGCAGTGAGCGTCTGTACATGCAGATGGCCGACATGATGGTGAAGGAGGGCTGGAGAGAAGCCGGCTATGAGTACGTCTGCATCGATGACTGCTGGCCCTCCCATCAGCGGGATGCCCAGGGCCGCCTGCAGGCAGACCCCAAACGATTCCCCGGGGGCATCAAGAAACTGGCCGAATATGTGAGTAGCAGTAGGTACAAGAAAGAAGTTGAGTTGTTTCTACTGTTGGAAGGTGCAAATAAGGAGTTTGTGCTGCGATAAGATTCTGTTTTGTTAGAGCTTCATGTATTTGGGCTGCATTTTGAAAAGCATACACTGTTATGTAATAGCAAATCATGTCATATTTAACACATGCTGTAAGGGGTGTGAGGTGCGGTGTAACAGAATGCAATGTGTCTACGTTTGAACATTTGTGAGAAGATCTGATCCAGTAACTCAAGAAGAAAAAGTCATTACATGTTCAAATAACGGATTATTTACATATATATCCATTCGAGGTGACTTGCAATTATTGACATAATGAAGAGGAAAGGAGCCGAGGTAGAAACCAGGTCCCAGATTTCACACAGATAGAAATTGAAGTGTGAAACCTCAGCATTAATTTGTCTCAGGTAGGACTGTGTGCTGTCGTTCACCCGCTCTGCCTCAGTCACAGAGGATCTCTGCACTGTGGACCCCCATGACAGCTGAAAAGTTATAGTCTCCAGGAAAGAGATATATTTAGCTCCGACCAGGCAGAGCATCAAGTCCTTAGCTGTGCAGCATCGCCACCTCCTGGCACAGACCCATAACCTGTCAAAAAGATAAATAGTGTAAACTTAAAGAGAATAATTCTGCTGCTATTTGTCTGTTTTTTAAGATCCATTCGAAGGGTCTGAAGCTGGGTATCTATGCAGATGTTGGGAAAAACACCTGTGCTGGATACCCCGGCAGCCTGGGTCACTACGAGACCGACGCTCAGACGTTTGCCGACTGGAATGTGGACCTGCTCAAGTTTGATGGCTGCTTCATGGACTGGACCTTGCTGGGGGAAGGTGAGATTTAGGCTCTGAATGTAAAGTAGGTAAACCTATAAATGTCATCGTCACAACTGAATTTGTAAAGTTACAACTTACCTCAATCGGTTCTGGGTTCACTATTTCAATCTTGTGACTCATTAGGACACAGCATTGTATGTGGTTTAACCTTTTGTTCTTCATTCTGGCGCAGGTTACACTAACATGTCAACAGCACTGAACCAAACCGGTAGAAGTATCCTGTACTCCTGCGAGTGGCCTTTATACGAGTGGCCTTTCAAAAAGGTGAGAATTCGTCTTAATATCACTTAGTGTTTCAACAAACCTCATCAATCTCTGGTTTATTCTACACAATTCTATATAACATCGAAATTAAAATAAAGAGCATTTATCTGTGAGCTTCCACTGCATGATGACGCCGTATGTCTCATAAAAGAGCATCTCTGTGCCTGCAGCCGAACTACACAGCCATCCGTGAGACATGTAACCACTGGCGCAACTACAACGATGTGGACGACTCGTGGAGCTCCATCAAATCCATCTTGGACTGGACGGCTTCTCATCAAGACACCATTGTCCCCCCGGCTGGACCTGGGGGCTGGAATGACCCTGATATGGTACTGGGCTCCACTCTATGACCTCAAACTGGAAATAGAACCCCCCTTCGAGGAATCAGCGTTTTATTATCAGTCTCACTGAGGGAAGTGTTGTATTTTAAAGACAGGAGAGGTGAAGGTCCATTATCTGACATTTAGAGAAGTGATTCTTATGAGACAGATAAGACTTAGCATCACTATCACTGTGTGTCCAATATTACTATAGAAAGGCACTAAAGCACACACCTCGACCAAATAGTCTCCGCATGAAACCAAATTGAAATTTACTATATCTGGATTTGTATTTGGTTCTGCACCAAACGTCACACACATAAATATCTGTCCTCAACATGTCAGATTATTTAAAACCAAGATCAGTGAATCAGTCTCTGAGAAATTAATATTTGTTAACCTGCTATCTCACAATGTTAAAGAAAATTAAAGACATATGCAGCTCCATGGCTGAGATAACTAATTTGAAGAATCAATTACTGAATTTTAAATGTGCCAGCAGGTGGATTCTTGAAGTAATTTACTATCTAAAATGTCAAAGTATTTCTTCCTTGCAAGTATTTTTTTTATTTATAGGCTGTAGAGCTTCATTTGCAACAAAACTCAACTGAGTTTGTGTTAGTCAACAACACAATCTATATGGATTTGTGTTAGAAATCATAATAGTATGTGTTGCATCTCCTGGATTCCCTTGTTACAATATTGCCCCTGGTTCATGTCTCTAGCTGGTCATTGGGAACTTTGGCCTGAGTCACGACCAACAGGAGTCTCAGATGGCATTGTGGGCCATCATGGCGGCTCCTCTGCTCATGTCCAACGACCTGAGGCACATCTGTCCTCGCTCCAAGGGGCTGCTACAGAACAGACGCATCATAGAAATCAGCCAGGACCCGCTGGGCCGGCAGGGATTCTGCACCATCAAGGTGAGTGAGAAGCAGGTTCACCTCCTGGGATGTTGAGATGCTTTGTAATCACCTGGCCATGATCCAGCAGTAACAAAATTAAGACCTTAACACAACTCAAGATATCAAACATTTACCGGCCACTAACAAACCGTAACTTGTTCTACAGGTGGACAATTTTGAGGTGTGGGAGAGGCCTCTGTCTCACAAGCGTCTGGCTGTCGCTGTTCTGAACAGACAGGAGACCGGTGGTCCCCGGGGGCTGGTCATCAGAGCGGTTCCCGGCTGGAAGATCTGTGACCCCCAGTGTAATGTGACACAGATTCTGCCCGAGTACAGGGAGCTGGGAGTTCAGTCTCCAAAGAGCAAAGTGGTTTTATCAGTGAACCCGTCCGGTACCGCTCTTGTCACCCTCACTCCCATCAGCAGCAGGTTTAACATGTACGAGCTGCAAAAGCAGGAAACCATTTTGTAATCTTCAGGTGGCTGATTAATTTAAGTTGTAAAATTGATTGCGATTGTGTATTAGACCAAAACTTTTAAAAACAGGAATTTTGGTATCATTTTATTTGGCTTAACTGAGTTTTTGAAACTGGAATGAACTACAGTATACTGGCGGCTTTATAGGTCAAGTAAATCACTGGAATGTGTTTGTACACTTTGTGAATTACCTAGAATATGCTAATAAGAGATTTAATGTCAACGGTCATGTGTAGAATATATCTGCACAAATATTTTGTTTGTGTTACATCACCTGAGACTAATAACTGTATTATCCTCGAGTGAGACTGGCTCTAGAAAGAGTCTTGAGTTAATGTTACCTGAAGTGTAGGTTCTGGCACATTTGGAAAAAAGTGTATTTAGTTGTAAGATGAAACTTTAACTTGATGCTAATGAATCCTACTGTGTGAACCTTTTAAAAACTTGAATTTTGTACATTTGACATGCACTGTGAAAATAAAGGGGGAAAAACCACTCAACTCAAAAGTTTCTTTTACGACATTTAATGAAAATTGTGACAACTTCATCCAGAAGACTGGACCATAGTTTAGAACTGGATGACCTGGCCCTGTTAGGGAAGACAAGAAAAAAAAATTGTTAAGAACAGTTACACAACATGATATCAGGTGTCAGTGGTTCAATATGACGGCTGATGTCAATTAAACATCTGTTTGAAAATATAAGTTTACTACTCCAAACATTTTTGGTGAGAATACACAGTAGATTAATTCCTTTATAATTCACCCAAACAAGTGCATCCACAGGCTTATTCTCACCATTGTGTATCATTTAAGAGGCACTTTACTAAAGCTATTTTAAGGTTTATATTTTCAGTTTAGAGTGCTGTGTTTAGGTTAAAGTGTCATTGTTCCAATTTAAAATGACATTTTTACATCATCCACAAAGTTTAGTTTGGGCAACTGATCAATAGGGACTTTTGATTTCTTGTCAGAGGATAGACTGTTGGTCAACCCTCCCTCAAATCACTTCCAGGTAAAACCAATGCAATTCAGCCACAATTAACAAACACCTACTCAAATCATCTGCAATGAAATCGGCTCTTGTAAAATAATTTATCATCAGGCACAAAACCATTCCTGAGTCTAGTTGTTAAATGTTCTTTCAGCTCATAGTCCTGACTTTATGTAGTTCCTACTGCTTCACTACTATTGGTGGATTTGACAAATAAAAAACTGGTGCACTCACTGGTTAATATGCACATTTGTGCTGATTAAAGTCTAATTTATACATAAATCTGATGCAAGAAAAGCAGTAAAGCTAAAACTCTATACGTGTGTCAGCTTCAAATTTGGCACTGAATCATAATTAAAGGACAACATGTAAAATGATGAACAGTCACTAGAAAATTAAGTTATCCATCAGAAATTTGTTTATTAACTCACCACTGTAAGTGAGCCAGCTATAAAATTATTATTGGGGTCACTACTTTCATGTAGACCGGCTACAACACTTCACAATCCACTGCACCACATGTTACAACAATTCACAGAGGAATACAACACAAACACAACGCCTACCTTTCTCTTCTTGTCACCTCCCAACTCGAAGTGCTTGCACCTCTTGATGGCAAGCATTCTCTTGGATCTGCAGTTGGGCTCCACACACTCCAGCCTCAACACAATCTTCTTTGTAGTCTTAGCCTGTACAGACAACATAGCAATTAACACCCCCACACTTCTGCTACAACATCTCACACACAATCCCCCAGAAATAGGGTCACACTTACCTTCTTTCGGAAAATAGGCTTGGCCTGACCCCCATAGCCGGACTGCTTTCTGTCGTATCTCCTCTTACCTGCAAAACACATACAGATTAGCCACAAGTCATCACACAGTGTTTACCACACAGACAGACACACAACCCATCATGAGCAGGCTGTTTACCCTGTGCAAAGAGGGAATCCTTCCCCTTCTTGTACTGGGTGACTTTGTGAGGCTGGTGCTTCTTGCACTTCTTGCAGTAGGTCCTCCGGGTCTTCGGGACGTTCACCTGAACAAGACGGAGGACAAATGTTAAAACAGTTTTTACAGTCTCATCACACGTGTCGAGTCAAACCACAGGAAAACAAGCGAGTAGCCTCATGCGTAGCTGCTGCTGCTAGCTACCGGCTAACGAAGCGAGATGGGAGCAAAGGAGCTGATTCAGAGATGGAAAATGCAGCTGCCATTTTGTTATTTTAAATCAATTCAAAAATGATTGTCAATGGCGATGCGGCTTGTCTTCCTCATTTCTCCCCGGCGAGTGGACATGTCAGCTAGCATGCTAGCACCACCGTTAGCTAGCCGGCTAACACCGCCGCTATTCATGGTTAAATCAGCAGGATACGAGTTAACATGTTCACCTAACATAGATAAATGTTCAGGGCTGTTCGCCATTGCTACTCCTTTACTATTTATATTTTTATTGTATTCACCAGACAGGCCCGTGTTCATGTGGAGGCTCGAGCCGAACCGACACATCGTTTACAAGACTAACTAACAACGTAACCCGAGCACAAGATGGCTGATATCCCCACAGTTACATGCACCAGAGTGTCCATCACACATGAGAGTGAACGAAGGGTAGACACGGTGTTTAAAGACGGAGGATTGAGTTGGATTAGTTAAAGTCGGATTCATGGCGGAATTTCTCACCATGGCTGCGTCCCAGTGCAGAGGAAAAGAGGGTGAGAAGGACCGGAAGCACTCGTTATGTAGACCTCAGCTGGGAACCGGCGGCCACTCTGCAGTCTGCCCCCTAGCGGCAAGAGACACCAGGAGGTCATTTTAATAACAGATAAGAGAAACGAATTTAAAGGAAAACTCTCTAAATTACATTGAGCTGAATTTCATTAGCTTTACTTTATAAAATGTCATAAAAACCACTACAGTAAAAGTTTTATATAATGTACGTACTCTTTTTATAAATGTCTTTATTTTTATTCTGTTGCCTTTTCAAAATATTTGTATTCTCTTGTCTATCTCATTCTGACCTGCTGCTGTAACAACTGAGTTTCCCCTGTGTGTGCATCAATAAAGTTCTTCTATTATCTTATCTTTACCTCTAAAAGTCTAACATGCTAGACAAAGTACCTATAATTTGAATATTCATAATTATTCAAATTATAATAACTTTATTAACATAGCACCTTTTAAAGACACAGTTTCAAGGTGAAGATCACAAAGCATGAAAATGCAAATACAACAATAAAAACGTTACATATGAGAAAAGAGTAAAAACGAAATGAAATAAAACATTATAAAACTTGTAAAATGGTCAGAAAACAGCTCAATTACAAGTGAATGAATGAATAAAAAAGAAAAATTTGCGCGCTGGCTCTCCTCAGGGAAATTGTAGAGCCCTGCCACTTATCACCACCAGCGTCCAGAGGGCTGATATGAGAATGAGCAGGAAGAAAAAGGGGAAGTAAGCAGAGTCGATTCCTCTCTGTGGGTAACTTGCCTCACATACAAACACATTTGATGGAAGGCGAGCGAACAGAGGCGAAGGTTTCTGCCGTCGGTTCGAGCCCCAGCATCTGGAGTCGTCCTTCTGCTGCTTGACTCTATTCTTTTTGGGGGTGACTGGGTAAGTAACACGTCTCTCTGAAGGCACGGTGTAAGGTTAACAAGTATTTTTAATCGTGTGTTTCATTTAGAAGGTATCACGCAGTTTTGTGAAAGTCTTTCAGCCTGAAAAAACTACAAATACATGAGTCAAATGACATTGAGGTTATTGGCTTAATTTCAACAATGTACTTGATTTTAAATGTTTTGTTCACAAAGATGCTCTTTGGTGAATTCTGTACAGAAGGGCAGTTTTCTGTGGTTTAATTTAACTCACTTTAGTTCTAGGGAACATGATTCTCACTCTTTTTCTTTCTTTCTGTCTGTCTGTCTGTCTCTCTAACACACCCACCCCCACTCACACACATACTGACACGCACAACCACTCACACACACACAAACACACACGCACGTAACCTCCTTATCGGTCAGGAAGTGACAGGACAACAGAGCATCTTAAGTGGTTCCTGTGAGACAGACACTCTTATAATATTGATGTGTTTGTATGTAGGGCCTGTATTGCAGTGTCATAAATTGCGGAGAATATCACACAATTTAAGACTTAATTATTTTCTACAGGTTCATAGAATTTGTGACTTATTTAATTGGTAGTTTTTCCTTTTGAGGCACGAACCGTATCTAATAGTTGGTGACGTGTGCGGGTTACACCAACTAGACACGTGTCCCAAAGATTAGATGATTCTATGAGATAAAACTGTTTTATTTTCACTTTATAGAGTTGCTGAAAAGTAATAAGTGCCATTTTTATTTTAGCTTTATATAATTTCACTGTTTGACTCTATGTTTTACATGTTCATACAGACTGCGTGTATGAAAATGTAGTCTGTGGAAGTTCATTGCCCCCAACCACACAAACAACTGACACAGATTAACACTTTCAAAAAGAGCAAAACAAACAACTTCTGTCTGTCGAGTGTCAAAGTGCTGTTGCGGCGCTGTGCAGAAATACAGGGGGAATTCTGCAAAATCTAAAAAAAGAGAGAGTGATATCTTGGTGTTAATAGCCGACTGACGTGTTCAAGCGACACATCACGGGTGGTTAACTAATGCATGTTGAATGTACTCATCGTACGTAACCATAACTTAGCGAGAGAGAGCATATGTTAAATGCAGAGCACTTGGTTTCTTCTCTCGCCTCATATTGCAGTACAACCCTGATGCAACTTCCCTATTAGTTTGTCTGTGTCAGCCACCATGAGTCAACTCCCTTCAAAATAGTAGAAGAGAAAATCTCCCTCTGGTTGCCCGGACACACTGAAATATGGCCGTGCTGCTTCATTCCACCGGCTCCAATCGAGCAGGGATGGCACATGAGAATGCTGATTATCGGTTAGGAGAGTTTATTGACCTCGACTCAGAGTTAGTGATGTGAGAATTCATCGGGGTTGCGACGAATGAGGAATGAGTAAACAATGTTTCACAGAATAGGGAACACGGACGTCTGCAAACAAAAAAAAACAATAACTTGTCCCTCTCCTGGTTTGCTGGAGCAGACACAGGCTTCTGGTCGCGTTACAGTTCATACGATATAAGGAAGTGCTCACAAGCTGAAAATAGGCAGAGCTGAAACGCAGTGAGCACTCAGCTGTGTGACGAGGGTGAGTTTGAGCATCTGACAAGTTCATATTAGACCTGATGATAAGCCACAAAGACTCATTTCCTTTAGTGCGTTGTTTCATTTTGTTCTATTTGAAAGTGTTATGTGTCCAGATCACAGTTTAAACAGTAAGCCGTGCTTTTGTTTGATGGAAATACATCTGTATATAACATTTTGGGGGGGGGGGGGGGGTTTCGTTCTGCAACAGACAGTGGTGCTTCTCTTTCCATTTCTACACTTCCAGTTAATTCTTGTATCTTTTCAAAAACGTTGAGATACTCAAGACATCTATCTTATTTGTGTTTCTCATCTCACTGTGGTATCGGCCGAGGCCTTGTCTGGTTTTAGAGGTGAAAGTTTCATTTCAGAACCTGATACTGAAAACAAGGCACAGTTGAGAGACTTTTTCATTTGCCTACCAATCTTATGATGTGATGGTGTGTGGGCGTCAACACGAGACTGAATGTGTGTGAGAGAGGAGCGTGATGGGGAGGTTGTTTGATAGTTCATACAGTCCAGTCAGCTTCATGTCCTCATGAATTCATGTAACTGTGTGTTAATAGTAATTAATCATAATATAATATATTATTTCACGGCATCTTTGGACACCTTACAATATAGATAAACATATGATTAAATAAATTATAACTACTGCTGTTCTACTAATAATATGGACACTGGATCTTAACAATAGCATTCAAAATCAAATTCTAAAAAGTCACATATATTTATGTGTGTCTGCATTATGAAATAGCGCAGTGGCCTGGCCATCTATAGATAGTGTATACACGTTTATATAACATGAAATAAAAAACCCAAGCAACTTAAGGCTGCAGGTAATTTTGCTTTATCTTGTATGGTTTCTTATCATCCCATCAGCAAAGAGGTGGATAAGATGTGGAAAAATAATTTGAATCCATCATCTGAGGAAAACAGACGCATACCAGCGAGTTGGAGGACACATTTTCCCCCCAATATTTTCTTACTCAGGTTCCCCAGTACTAAAGCAAACGTGATGTCACTGGGATGTGGACCAGGATGTAATAGCTGATGTGCCATGGGGGGGGGGGGGAATTGGGAAACAGAGGGTGTTCTTTGTATTAAAAGCAGGGCGTATGCAAACTAACAGCTAATCATGGACAGATATCTTCTCACACTCATGATGCACGTCTCTGCAGCCACTTCCAGAACTGGAGTCCCACATGCTGCAGTAGCCTTGCTCAGAGAGTGGGAAGCTATTTACTTTAACTTCTAAGCTCTTCTAAATAATACTTTGAACTCACAAGATAACCTTTTTATTTTTATTTTGAAAAGATGTTAAAGAAAGTGAAAAATAAATTCATGAATTTGCTCTCTGATCTGGTTCTGCACCAAACTTTAAGGTTCTTCCTTGGGTCATGCCCCACCTCAAAATTTAATGATAATCGGTTGAGTAGTTTAGAATAAACCTGCTCAGCAACAAATAAAACACAAATAAAACCCGGAACCTCCACAGCGGAGGTAAGAATTTAGAAAAGCAAAATCAGCTAATTCTCACATTTGAGAAGCTGCAACCATGAAATGATTGCATAACATGGCAACACAGCCCAAGGCTGCCTAACAGTGCAAAATAAGTAATAATAGAATATAATAAGTTATAAATTAAAACAAAAAACAATATAATAATCCGAGCACAGAGGAATAGGTGAGTGAGGCAGCTCCTAACGGGGTGTTTACTGAGACAGTGTTGTGCTGCCTCAAATGGAACCGTGGACTTATCATTGTTCCGCTTCCCCGTGTAGATCAATGCTGACTGAACCATGTCAGACAATGTCCTGGAGGAAATCTTCATCAAGCGATCCCAGCAGAAGAAGAAGACTTCCCCTCTGAACTACAAGGACAGGTGGTTTGTCCTCACCCAGGAAAAAATCGCCTACTATGACTTCGATCCAGACAAAGGGGTAAGTGTGTGGAACGGCCAAATCATTCAGCGCGCATCACACTAGTCTCAGATCAACTTGGCCGGGAGCCTTTAACAGACAGTTTCCTCATCTGATAAGCAGAAGCGAAAAGGTCTGAGGGGATCGGTCGACCTGGAGAAGATCAAGTGTGTGGAGCTGGTGCAGCCTGAGCCCAACTCCCCGCCCGAGCGCATGTACGCCTTTCAGGTAGTCAATTCACTTCATAGATAAGACCTCAGGACATTAAGAATTACATGTATGGCAATTTCAATATAGGCAACTGTAGATTTATACTGAATAAAGCAAGCGGAGGAGGCTCTTAAATGACTTTTGTCTAGTAGGTAGATGGATGGATGAATAGATGGGTAAATAGAGAGATAGATAGATAGATAGATAGATATGTGGTGTTTTTCATATATTGCAGTGAATAGACTTTTGTAAAAATCTCAAACTTAAATCAAGAGGAAGAAGATATTCTACTAGATGAATCTCCAGAAAAGTAAATCTCATCGTACGTCCTTCTCTCTCTCTACAGAGGAAATGTCTGTTTATCAAAAATAAATCTCGTCTTTAATTATACAACTGCAGCTTCTCTATTTGCTCTTTCCTCTTTGCCACAGATCATTTATGATGAAGGGCCGCTGTATATCTTTGCAAAGACCGACGATATCCGCATAACTTGGGTAAAGAAGCTGAAAGACAGTAAGGACACGCACATTGGATTTAATAGATCTCCTCAGCCACAGTGTCCATATCTTAACATCTCCCAATACCTGCATGACAGAAGAGGTGCACCTACGCAAATTCATATGTTGATTTAATGTAAATCTCCTCTGTGTGTTCGTGTGTGTTTGCATTTGTGTTTAGTGGTGCGATTGAACAAGGATCAGATTCAGAAATACCACCCGTGCTTCTGGGTGGATGGGGTGTGGCTGTGCTGCCAGCAGGAAGTTAAACAAGCGATGGGTTGCAAGGTGCTGGACAGTAAGAATGGTGAGAAGAAAAAAATTATTTTGGTTTGAAATCTGCAACGATGAACAACTACACCTTTTCATCATTCCACAACTGTATTCAATGATGTGATTTATAGGATTTTCATCTAAACAATCTCGGCGATGGGGATCCAGGAAACCTCTTCCTCCGACTCCCACAGAGGTGCAGGCCCAGTCCATTTAGATTCATACGCACAAAGTACAGAAAATGTTGTTCCTTGATTAAACATCCACTCTTATCATGTTATTTCAGGAGCATGTTCGTCCTTTACCTCCAGAGCCCCCTGAACCCCCGGCCCCCTCAGCAGACATGACTGTCATAGCTGAGTACAGCTACACACCCATGTCAGAACTAGACCTGGAGCTGAGGAAGGACGAGGAGTACACCATCCTCGAGATGTCGGACACTAACTGGTGGAGGGCTCGAGACAGATATGGGTGAGATGAAATGAATAAAATGTATTGAGAATTGTATTTGAAATGTGAGCCAAAGTTTATAAGTTGAAGTTGAATTTTTCTCCAATGTGGACATTTGTAGTGCTGCAACCAGTCCACATCAATAAACAATGGGGAAAATGCTGTTCAATTAAAATGGCCGAATGCTGATTGGCCACTCTTTTGCCATTTTGTATTTATATACATTCACCATGTACACAAACATGTTCTGCAAACTTCACATTAAACGCAGACACTTATCAATCTTTCTGATATAATTAAATGAATAGTTGATACCTTCCAGTGGAGTGAAGATAAACCCTTTTCCCCCCACGCTCGATCCTTCCTTGTGCCTTATAAATAAAAGATGATCATTGTTTGATTATTAAAACACAATTAAACACTGAGGATTTCTACTTAGAATGATTCATAGAGTTTCTAGGTATAAATAATCTTTCTGCGAGATGCTACTAGTGTCGCTAGCTAACAACTAGTGCTTCAGTGTCGAGCCAGGATGTACGTCTGGTTGTGTGTATGTGTGCGTGCATGGCGACAATGTTTGCATCTACAATGTGTTGTGCTTTCTTTTGCAGCAAAGAAGGATACATACCTAGTAACTTTGTTGTGGAGGCAAAAAGTGGGTTAGAGAAATTTGAGTGAGTATGGCTGCAGTTGTTCTATCTCAAATTTGCAATGAAAAAAAAAAACCTCACTGTTTGTACATCGATGTATTCTTGACCGCTGAGGCCTTGAATGAAGCAGTTCTAATGAAAAATGACTCTCATATGTATTTTCACAGCTGGTATTGCAAGAATATGAACCGCAGCCAGGCAGAAAAACTGTTAAAGAATGAGGTAAACCGACATTAACAGTGTAGCTGGACTACATTCAATTTGAAACTTGTGAAATAAATGATTATATGTTTTTTGTCCCCCCCCATCCACCAGAACAAAGACGGAGGCTTCTTGGTACGGGACTCGAGCAAAGTCGGGAAATACACTGTGTCTTTGTTCAGCAAGGGTGGCGCGTGAGTACATGCTCTGTGGTCTTCTAACACTGTGGGTATACCATTTACAGTGGGTATGGTGCCCACTGGCTGCACTCATGTGTGAACCTGTGAAAAGAAGAACTGTTTGTAATGAAAGCGGAAACAGACGGCGGGTGAGAGATGTAAATCTTTCATGCAAAACATTGGACCAATCTGCCCGTGGAGAGTTTCCATTGCAGAGCTCGAACACTGACCCACACTGAGGAGATATCAGCCACTCATGCGTGTTCGGAGCCAGTGTCCGTGAAAAGCTTGTTGACGAAATGAACGTTTAGAAGTTGCTCTTCTTCTCTCTCTCCACAGGGAAACCGGTGGAAGCTGCAGACATTATAACATCTGCACCACGGCCCAGGGGCTGTTCTATCTGGCAGAGAAGCATTACTTCAGCACCATCCCAGAGCTCATCAACTACCACCAACACAACGCAGCAGGTGGATGCCCCCGAACATATGGATATCTCATTGAAAAGAAAATATTCTAATTTAAATTAAATGAATTATCAAAAAAAATAATATATATATCTTATTGATTTAAAATGCTGTTTATCAGTGTTAAGGCACACACAGGGAATATTAGTACTGTCAAAGTCTGTCCATCTGAAGCGATGACCTCATCGTTGTCTCCCTCGCTAGGATTGGTGAGCAGGCTGAAATACATCGTGTCCAACCGGGCGCTGCCTCCATCCACAGCAGGGCTGGGCTATGGTGAGAACATGACTGTGAAAAACATGACTTGAAGTTAATGAAAAAGTGTGTGTGTGTGTGTGTGTGTGTGTGTGTGTGTGTGTGTGTGTGTGTGTGTGTGTGTGTGTGTGTGTGTGTGTGTGTGTGTGTGCAATGAATACACCATCAGTCCTCTGAGAGCGTACACTGTAAATACTGCATGCGTAGAAAAATATGTACGTTACACCTCAGGACACCAAAGATAAAAGTAATGATTGACACCTCGGTTTGATTGTTTGTTTGTCTGGTATTTAGCGATATTACATAAAAAAACTGAAACTCAGATTTCTCAGCGCATCCTAAATTAATCTTGACGTAAAGATCTTTAAGGCAGCTATTATTTTCAAGTGTGTATCTGGAACTAGTAAATTTAAATGTGGTTTCATAAGGAGGCTGCTCTCAGTGCCATTCTAGCTAAAAGACTCATCTTTCTTGCAGTTACAAATAAAAGCAGGATAACCTAAATGTTTGAGTGTATGATTGTTTGGCGGATGCTGCAGGTATAAAAGTGTGACTCCCTTCTCTCTCCTTTGCTGCAGGTGTGTGGGAGATCGACCCCAATTGCCTCACCTTCATCAAAGAGCTGGGCACCGGTCAGTTCGGGGTGGTGAAGTACGGCAAGTGGCAGGGCCAGCACGACGTGGCCATTAAGATGATTAAAGAGGGATCCATGTGTGAAGATGATTTCATCGAAGAGGCCAAAACCATGATGTGAGCAAAACTAACAAGTCGGACTTTGGACTGAGCTCATATCCCAAGTCGGTGTCTGTGTGGATTTCACGGCCCGGACTCAAAAATTACTGACGTGTCACTTTTGTAACTTCTGTGAGAAAAAAACAACTCATACTGAACTTCCTTCTCCTTTTTGGTCAAACCAGGAAGCTTCACCACGAGAACCTGGTCCAGCTCTACGGCGTCTGCACCAAGCAAAGACCCATCTACATAGTGACCGAGTTCCTGTCCAACGGCTGCCTGCTGACGTACCTCCGGGAGGGTCTGAAGCAGCACCCCACGGCCGTCCAGCTGCTGGAGATGTGCAAGGACGTCTCCGAGGGGATGGCCTATCTCGAGGAAAACCAGTACATCCACAGAGACCTGGTGAGGGACAAAGATCTTCTGTGTGACAGGACGTGTCCCTGTCACATTCCTGCATCACTGCGTCATGCTGTGTTGAGATACTGTGGGCTCCTGTGTTAGAAGATCGCGCTAAAAGTTTAATGATTACACCTAAACCAAGAGTGTTGTGTGTTTTATATTCGCAGGCTGCCAGGAACTGTCTAGTGGATGACAACGGTACAATCAAAGTGACTGACTTTGGACTGTCAAGGTAAAATACAGGACCACATAAAGTACATCTGCCTTCAAAAGAAATATCAATTATAAAGTGTTTCGCAGGGCCGACATATCATATTCTATTCTATTTGTATTGAGCAAAATCACAACATAAATTATCTCAAGGCACTTTTCAATATAACATAGAGAAAACCAACAGTTTCCACAATGAGAGAGGAGAGATGGGTGGGTGGGTGGAGAAGAGGGAAGACAAAAGAGAGACTCACATTCAAACCAACAGGCAATTTAGAGTTTCTGACAAAACTAACCCCAGTCTGCATTTCTCTGGACCGTGGGAGAAAAGTCAGGCAGACAAGGGGGAGAACATATAACTTCACACAGAAAGACTTCAGGAGAACCGGGTTTTGAACCATGAACCTTCTCGCTGTGAGATGAAAGTGCAAACCACTGCTAAAGATGAACTTGATATCAACTAAAACACAAAAATAACAAACAAAGCAGTAGACAATTAGCTTCACCTCAACAAACAGACAAAGTAAGGCACTTCACAACGCATATACTTTTGATTTGGATCCTTTAAGTACAATTTGTCAACTTTTACTTTACTGATTTTACTTTATTTAAAAGTAAACGGTTCCTGTGTTTCTACACTGTGGTATTTGTTAACACTTTAAGTTCGAGACCTCCCTCCTCTGCCTCAGGTACGTCTTAGACGACGAGTACACGAGTTCAGAAGGCTCCAAGTTCCCCGTTCGCTGGTCCCCTCCTGAAGTCCTCCTCTACTGCAAGTTCAGCAGCAAGTCCGACATCTGGGCGTATGGTGTGTAACATAACATGACATTTTCCAGTTCCTGTTGCATTTCTGGTCAATAATAAATGTAATTTAAGTTTTAATGTCCAGACAAACTGTATCATAACTTTTTTGCTCACCACACGAACTTTCTCTCCAACACACAGGGGTTCTGATGTGGGAGATTTACACTTTGGGTCAACTTCCATACGAACGTCTAAACAACACAGAAATAGTGGAGCAGGTGTCGAGGGGTCTGCGTCTCTACCGCCCCCAGCCGGCCAATGTGAAGGTCTACAACATCATGACAACCTGTTGGTGTGATGTAAGTGGTATTGTATTTTGATTAGTGGTAAAAAAAAATGCGACTGAAGTCATCTAAGGTACTTCTACTTTGAAGCGTTTGCAACTGATGTTGTTTCTACTTCTACTCTACAACATTTTTAATTTAATAAGCCATTTTTTTTATTTAATCAAGCAGTCAAATTCGACCAAGATCTTTCTTCCAAGAGAGGCCTGAGAATAATTGTTATTTTTGCATTTAATTTAATTTATTAATGTAACAATTATTATTATCTTTCAGATTATCAGCACAAAATGAAAACCATTTCTAGACTTTGATGTACAGACATTTTGTAAATCATGATTTCGATACATCAGAATCCAGTTAGCAGGCCCAACTTTACCAGCGTTAATATGGCAGGCTGAATCCTTAGCTTCCTTTAAATCAAAACTTAAAATGTAGTTTTATCATCCTGCATTCACTTATTTGACCAAATTCTGGTTTTTATATTATTTTGATATTATCCTTATTTGTTTTGTGTGTTTTTATTTGGTTAGCACGTTGCAACTTTGTTTGAAGAAGGACTCTTCAAATGAAGATTTTTGTTTATTATGAAATCTACCAACCATAATGAATTCTTTGACATTTGAGACTTTACCTGATGCAAATACTTCTATACCGTAGTCAGTTTTTGAATGCAGGTGATTCCCTTGTGACAGAGTATTACTACTTTGTTACACTAAGAGGCAACTTAAGTAAAAGATCTGAAAACTTCTTCCATGGCTGCAATGATAATATCTCTGTGATTCCTCTTTTTTGTTTCAGAAACCAGAAGACAGGCCTAACTTCCAGGAGCTGGCTCTGTCTGTTCAGGATTTGCTGTACGAGCTCCAGTAGATCTCAAATAAATCAGACACACACACACACACACACACACACACACAACCAATCCACTCTCTGAACGTCCCGGGAACGTTGACATGATGTAAAAATCTCTGTAATGTGAATATGTGAAATGTGAATGTCATGACAAGAATAGTATACCTAGCGCAGAGGTCCAGTCCTGTAGATCAATGTTTAAAATGTGTATATTTTCTTGAAGGTTGTTGGATTAAAACTATAGTATCTGTTGTTTGTCTGTATTTTTTGTTGTGGGATGTTGACTTTGCATGTGGAAAGCAGCTTTGTAAGAACAGACGTGTTACGCAAATAAAAGTAAAATATACAAAATGACTGAAACATCATGTGAAACGAAAGTGACAAGGTTCAATTTTTTCACACGAAAAAAAAAAATTCCACATTTTCAATTTTGATCACAGGATATTTGAGATTAAAAACAAAAGGTTACATCAACATGTGAAGAAATTAGTGTAAAAATAATAACAATAAAATAACAACATTTTCAATTGCACCTTCATACTTTTTTGTTTGTCTGGACATGATTCACCTGTGTATCGATTTTTGTGAAGATTGGTCAATTAGTTGAGCCATTTTGCGACGCCCATTGAAAATTCCTCCAGAATACGTACATTTTCACCACTTTCTAAGAATTTGAGCATGATAAAGCCCTCAAAAAGCCAATTCATATGCCTGAATAATAATAATAATCCTTACAATTCCAATAGGGCCTCACGTCTGTGAGTGCCTGTCAGTGCTTGGGCCCTCATAATGCATTTAATATTTAAAATGTTTTGTACATTACACGTATGTAACCCGAAAAGCGACGCGAGAGGAACGCGCTCTGTGATTGGCTGAACCACTTCCTGTTTCCTGTCGGCCGCTCACACACGTGAAGGTCAGAATTGCAGCAGAAGGTTTTCATCCTCCGCCGGTTCTCGTCCCTCGGAGCTGGTTTCACTGAGCTATGGACGGTCAGGGGGGAGCAGCGGACCCACAGCTTCAGCAGTTCATCGAGGTCGAGTCCCAGAAACAGAGGTTCCAGCAGCTGGTCCATCAGATGACGGAGGTTTGCTGGGTGAGTTCAGCTGGAAGCTAAAAGCTGCTCCGCGATGTGATGCTAACTCACACACTTCGGCTCAAACTGAAGTCTCACACGTTTCTGACGAAGAACAAGTCTTCACATTAGGTCTCGTATAAGTACTGCTTGACATCAGGAAAGTGTTATGTAGTTTAGCATCGTGTAGCATACTGTAATATCATGCAGTGTAGTGGAGTATAATGCGGTGTAGTGTAGTATACTGCAGTGTTGTAGTGTATTGTGTAGAATAGTGTAGTATACTGCAGTGTATAGTATTGTGTAGTGTAATGTGGTATACTGCAGTGTAGAGTATTGTGTAGTGTAATGTGGTATACTGCAGTGAAGTGTATCGTGTAGAATAGTGTAGTATACTGCAGTGTGGAGTATTGTATAGTGTAGTGTTATGTAGTATACTACAGTGAAGAGTATTGTAGTGTATTGTGTAGAATAGTCTAGTATACTGCAGTGTGGAATATAGTGTATTGTTATGTAGTATACTGCAGTGAAGAGTAGTGTACTGTGGTGGAGTGTACTGCAGTGTAGTATAGTGTAGTGTTATGTAGTATACTGCAGTGAAGAGTCGTGTACTGTGGTGTAGTATAATGCAGTGCAGTGTAGTATATGTTAAAGTAAGATCTGACCTGATTCGAATCTGCAAAATTCCATAATCTTTTCTAGTTATGCCCCACCCCTCCACAAAGTATCTTGGAAATCAATTGAGTAGTTTTGTGTATTTGTGCCAGGTAATCGATAACAAGTCGTCGTATTTTAAAAGCTCTCCATGTCCTCTGTATATTTGTCTGAGAGATTTTAGTGCAGCAAGAAGTACAACACATCCCTCAGAAATTAATAAGAATAAACAAAATTATCCTTGAAAGCGCTTCAGTAAATGCAGTTGTACATTTTATTTAATTGCAGGTAACATTATTATTATGTTACTTATTATACCATGTATGAGGTGTTTGACCTCGTTCTTTCTGTCTCCAGGAGAAGTGCATGGACAAACCTGGGCCCAAGATGGACTCAAGGACAGAAACGTGCTTAGGTAACTGTGTGGAGCGATTTATTGACACGAGCCAGTTCATCCTGAACCGACTGGAACAGACCCAGAGGAGCCGGGGCTCGTCCTCCGAGAGCATGATGGACTAAAGACTGTCAGAAGACGGACCGGTGAGATTCTCGGCCCTCTGCTCTGTGACGAGGCCGTTTGCTCCTGACACAGCTGTCCGAGTGTTGCAGAACTGTCCGATCGAATGCAGGAAGGGACCAGATGCAGCGTTGATTCAAGTGCCTGAGATTAACACCATGTATTCAGAAGTGCAGGGCTTTGTTTGTCCTCCACGTCAAATATGAGCGTTGCAAAATGCTCGTATTGTCGTCTGTTGCTAACAGTGACTTCACGTTGGTTTTTGTCAAGTTACTGAATTTAAGCCATTTTATTGGTCAGGCTGTGAAACTGAGCTTGAACCTGTGAATATTCACTGCTGCTATGAGTGTAGGAGCCTGCAGAGAAATGGATGCATCTGGGACATTCAATATGCCAACTGTATTGGACAGCCACAAGGACCTCAACACACAAACACACACATACACCCCAGCCTTGTACTTTTATCTTAGTGAGGACACTAAGTGGGATAATGCATTTCCTAGCCCCCTACTCTAATTATAGCAAATTACAACTAAATACATAATCCTAACCCTGAAAGCAAATCTTAACTCTACAAAAGTCCTGTGGAAAAAGTTAGGAGCAGTAAAAACCGTCCTTCATCAATTGGGTCTTTATTCAAAATGGTCCTCACAAAGATACAAGTACTAACACTGCTGTAACAACAGGGAGACAATGATGTCTTGAACCAAGAGGCTTGATCAACACCTTAAAGGTTCTGGACTGTACATATGCAATAAACAAAATGCCAAAATACTCTCGTCTATCCTTTGTAAAAGTGCACTCAAATCATTTCGTTGTTATGTTTAATCAGCACTGTGAAAAAACACAAAACTACCGCTACACCGGAGATGTGTCGCAAGTTTGGCACATGTTGGGAATTCATACAGGGAAATCATATTCTTTGGTGCATTTGCTTGAGGTATTAACAGTAATGCATAAGAATTATTTAAACAACAGATTGAATGCATTCAGGTCAAATGAAGATTTTTCCAGTTACTGGTCACAAATCTGATTTGGACAGTATTTTTGATTAAGAGGTTAAAAGTGCAAAACCCTAAATATGTTAAAATTATCAGTAACAAGGCACAATGTGGCGCAAGCCACTTGACATAGCATAAAAAATTTACACAGTGCGACATAGATACAAATAAATAACCAAATGAAAAAGACATACAATTCTGTACGACAAGAACATACATTTGACATAGACTCGAGTGTGTTGACGGCAGCGTTAAGTTCATTTTAAGGCACTTTTCTTATCCCACTTCACAATGCAGTGTTTAAAAGAGATGTGAAGTTAAGGTTTAGTAAACAAACTTGTCACATTGTAAAACATCTGTGCATTAAAGCTTCAGAATTGCAAAAAGCAACATTTTTTAGTATTGACCACACGGTTAAGGAGCTCTTTGGTGTGGGCCTCCTTCTCATGGCAGCTTCATAACAACGTCTGCTTGGCTGCCGTGGCAGGAGCCGGGTAACGGCTGGTAGCACCAAGGAAACCCTGAGGACCCTTCCTCAGGTACAGCGGGATGGAATCCAGGCTGAATGGAATGTCCTTGAAGGCGTGGACGAGGAAGATCCCTAAGATGATTGTGAGGAAGCCGCTAATCGTGCCCACTACTTCGTCCATGGTCATCCTCAGCCACTCCTTGAACAGGATCGCCGAGCAGGCCATGACAGACGTGGTGAAGAAGACATAGTAGATAGGCGTGACTATTGATGTGTTGAAGATGTCGAGGGCTTTATTCAGGTAATTGAGTTGAACGCTGACACAGATTACCAGGCAGAGGACTAAGGACCAGAACAGGGGTTCCTTCAGCACCGCCACCCCAGCAAACAGCTCCTTAATGCCAATGCCCAGGCCCTTGACACAAGACACAGAGAGGGAGCCAATCACAGAGCAGATCAGGATGTAGACCAGCACATTCCTCTGTCCGTACCGCGGGGCCACAGCAAAGATTAGAACCAGGCTGGTCCCCACAACGCACACAGCAAACACAATGAAACCTAGTGGGGGAGTGTTTAAGAACGAGTTAGTACCCAGAAGAGAGAATCCATCCAGCTGTTATCAGGGATTTAGTTTTCACATCATTCTTAATTCAGGTCATGTTTAAGTACATTCCGGCGGATCGAGGTCGGTCTCTACCTGGGTCTTTGAGCTTTTCTGCCATGGAAGTGAGGGAAACCACCTCCTCCTCCTGCGGGGCGTGGATCACCATCACGGTGGAGCCCAAGACGCAGAGCAAGCAACCGACCTTCCCGTGCACATTCAGCCGCTCGTTCAGGAAGTACGTGGAGAGCACAGCGCTGGAAAGAAGGGAACATGGCACAAATGGTCAAACTACAAATAATTATACTATTATCTCCATAAACACAACCCAAGAAAAGACAAGTGTGTTCTTATCTTTCGCAGCCAATCAGAGGCTCTCAGAATTACCTCCTGAGATATCTTTCAAGATTTGTCAAATAAATACATATATATATATATATATATATATAATAGAATCTAGGTTTCCAACTGACGATCTGGGTCTAGAGGGTCCCAAGATAATAAAGAAAGAATGGAGAAGAAAAACATTTGTTTCACAAAGGTAGATATTTTTTTTCTGATTGTTCTATATATCTTTTTTTTTGTTGCTTTTCTCTCTTTAAGATTCATTCCAATGAATTAGTGTGAAAAGGAAAAGGCATTGTTCCTTTGGACCTGCTCACAACACATGCCATACACAAGCCCAAACGTAAATGAGCAGTTGAAATTAAACATAACTTTTACTATGGTCAAATAAAGCCATTTGAATTTGTGATTACATCTTTTTATTTATTGCTTTTTGAACTAAAACCGTTCCTCTCCCTTTTCCAAAATGGCCCCCAGTATATGTAAATCTGAAAACACTGGCTTGGCCGTTCCTTTCTAAAACAGAACTTAACTGTCATTATCACCACATACACAATAGAGCTACTGTTGATAATGGATTTAAGGAGCGATGTAAGTAGGAAGTTAACTCGAGCTCCGCTGCCCTGATCATGTGATACGTTACTCTGTCGAATGAGAGATGTGTGTTAAAGACAGAGATGGACACCTCGATAGTATTTGACAGCTCTTTCTACTTTGCTCTTTCTACATATTAAATCTGACTCGTGACAAGATGAATTAAAAAGAAAATATCTTTACTAATGGAACCTAAAATCATAACTTCCGGTCTTTTCATTGGATTTGTTGATAGTTGTAAGTATTGAGATGGCTGTTAGTGTCAAAATCGTAGATCATAGACTGAACATTAAGATGGATGCCATGACTGCTCCCTAAAAGAGAAGCCAAAGTGCCTCGATAGCCACCTGGTGGCTGGCTGCAGTATAGGTCCTAATTCCCTCCCTCTCCATGTTCGCGGACGGGACATGGTCCAAATTGAGAAGTTAGAGTATACGTCAAATACATTTTTCTCAAAGATGATTTCCATCATTTTAGGTTGCTCCTATCACACAGATTTCAGGTCAGTTTGTTGTCATAAGGGTTAGGGTTGTAGTAGTTATATGATGCAACGTCAGGATTGACAGCGGAGACTGACTGGTGTATTAGTTGAGCATGTGAATCAGCAAGACTTTGCTACTGTGACTTTATGTATTTCTGAATTGTGGCAGGAAGTGGGGACACGTCCATCTTTAAAAACAGTCTATGACCGAGATGAGCAGCTTCAGGGGTACAACAATCAGACTTTGAGACAATTACCTCACAAGAACGCTCAATGCTCCAAGTGGCGTCACCAGGGTTGCGGGTGCAAATGCATACGCAGCGAAGTTCGCCGCCTCTCCGGTTCCCACTAGAACACATCAACATCCACATCAACATCAGCATGCACAGACTCAGAGCGGCTGCAGCTGCTGGAAGGATTCTCTTCCAGCCCACATGTGCAAATTAGTTCTTTGAGAGGAATGTGTAGCTCAATGCTACCGTGTGGGGGCCAGACCTACTGCTACGTCACCAGCAAAAATACCAATCCCACAAGACGCTCATTTTCCTTTTTGAAAAAACAAAGGTCACAATGTTTCCTGTCCCGGCTGGTTAGGGTTAGAGAAATGTCACCGATCAAAATAGACCATGACAAACTGGGGATTTATTTGTGTGTGTGGGAATCAATCACTTACTTGAAATTAGTCCTGCCCACCACAGCCACTCCTTCAGGTACGCATAACCCCCTTGACCTGCAAGATACAGACAAGAACACCGAAATAGAAATACGATAAGATATACTTTATTTTCCCTACGGGGACATTTGCTTTCAGTACTGTCCAGCCCGCAGTCTCACATAAAATCCAATCAAATCCTTTACACATTGGCTTATTACACCTCCATAGACAGATCTGCTGACAGTGACGACATATCGCACTGTGACATATTGCAAAACCTTTTTATAACCCAATTTGCAGTAGGGCCGATGTTACAGTTACAGTTAAAGGGAACGTAAAACAATCACTTAGAGATTTTAAGTTATATACATGACTTCTGATAGCTACACATAGAGTTCCCTACCTTTTCAGTAATATCTCTAATGTTGTCCTTACCTTGTGTAAAACCCTAGAAAAGACCAGAACTGTTATGTGTTTTTTGTCTTCCCCCACCTGTCTGTGCACCCCAGTTGTTTTCAAATTAAATATTGGCCACTTTCCCCTCTTTAACTTTCCATCTCTTGATTTGAATCAATAATCGTTTGTCACTTTTCACACAAAAAGCTTCACGTCTAGTTTCAGCCTCTTAGATGTGAAGACTTGACTCTTGTTTTACGTTTTAAGTGATCGTTTACATAAGACCTTTCGGATTTGAGGTGTTTACTTAGAACCAAACAATTAATCAGTTTAGCAAGTTACATGGATCCGTATAGTGGTTGACAGTAACCAGTACCTGCTCTCATCGAGCCCTTGCTGGCCAGTCTGAGGAGGCCCTTCTTCTTCAGGATGAAACTGGCTCCGATGAAGAGGCTGGAGCTGAGCGCCAGAGACAGCCCGATGTAGAAGTCCTGCCGGTTCCCCTCCATCTCAACCCCCGGGGGAGAACTCGCGCTGCACAAAACAACACGCGAGCTACAACCGAGGAAAGTGACTCCGAGAACTTTCACTCATGAGTCGAGCAGCAGCCAACTCGTCACATGACAGATCAGCTGCTCACACCCTGAAAAACAAACCGCTCCGGACTAAAGGCCGCAAGACGAGCGGAGCAGCGACTCCTCTGACTCCGCTCCGGGGATGTTTAGGGTTATTTAAAAAGTTTAAAGTTAACGCAAAAGATTGTAAACAAGTTTTTATCTGCGTTGTCAAGTCGTTGGCTGAGGAGCAGGAAGTGGAGCCGCTGATTGGCTGAGCCGTCACCTCAGGGGGGAGGAGGGAGGAGGCTTCTCTTCAGTAAATATGACAATGAAGATAAAGAGTAGTTCGAGATGAAAGTTAGGAATCAGATCAGGTTAGTTTCAAGGTCGGATAACTACTCCTGAGCTCATACGGATCATAGATCAATCAATCTATCTAATAATAAAAGTTAAAGTGTATTTCTATAGCACGTTTTAAGTGTTTTACAAAGTGAAAGTAAATATAATAAGACGATACAAATGTAAGATGGTTGGTATTGGCTTCTCGGGTGTGAATATAACCGCTCATCTGAATAATAATTGCATAATTTAGTTAGTAAAGGATAATGGATTTATTAGTGATATCACCACTCAACCTCTTATTGTAAACCTTTTCCATCATTTGAGAGATTTCTCAGATTAGTAATATTAAAGAATTCACTTTATCACAGAACTGCACAGACATGGATGTTAATACTAATCGGAAACATGGTCTTTGTCGTCCCTCTTGTCCAATAAAGTATAAATATAGTATAAACTACTGCTTGTTCAATTTTTTAAGAACTTGATGTCGATAAAGTTTCTTCAAATGCTAAAAAAAAAGAGGGTGAACCCTCGCACTCTGATTGACTGTGCTGGACTTCCTCCGCACACTCTGCAGCGGTTTTGATTGGACGAGCGATTGTTGTTGCTCGGAGAACCCGGAAGAAGCGCTAACCTTGACAAGCTGACACAAACACATGTGCGACAGGCTCAGAAAACAAGAAGAAGTTTCGTTTTAATCGAACACAACGAGAGGAGAAGAGCGGACATTTTCCAGTAGCTGTGACGCTCCCTTCGCTTGTCTTGTTCTCCTGCGACAGCCACACATTTAAGCTAGCAGAATGAATGGCTAGCACTTAGCACATCCACCAGGTTCCTTTGGGTTTGTTGCCTCCCATGTGAGCGCCTCCTGTTTCCCAACGATGCGGTTCCCTGTTGTCATCGTTAGCAGAAGCTGTAAAGTTGTTCACAGGCTGAAGCGAAGTCCGCTTCTATCGCCTGCTTCCGCCCTGTGGAGACACGAGAGCGTCTCTGTGTCGACTGATGTCAGGAGTCACTACATCACCACTCCCATCTTCTACGTGAACGCTGCTCCTCACCTGGGACACCTGTACTCAGCGGTGATGGCGGACTGCCTGCACCGGTACAAGCTGCTGCAGGGCTTCAGCTCAAAGTTTGCAACAGGTAAATCAATCCCTCAGCTAAATGACACATGTGCATGTTGCTGTGAGCGACACTGGTTGCATAGGATGACCACTATCTTGTGTAAGTACTTTTATAGAAAGAGAAGTAAATTGTACAGTACTAAACACATTTCAAACACATCACATACACAAACACACAAGATCATGTGTAGCAGCTGCAATAGATTCATCCCAGCTCAAGCAGATAATTAGAAAGACTTAACTGGATATATAAAGTATCATAAAGTAAGTGATTGTATTTCTTTACATTCCCTGTGTATCTACATCTTCCAAATGGGGCGTTCCAACAAGTAGTAGCCAGGTTTTATAATGTTTCAGTCATTCTGAGCAAAGAGGGTCATTATTTGCAGCTTTTCAAATATGAAATTGAGTTTTTATTGTCTAATATCTTTCATCTTTTGTGGAATATCGTTGGATTCAGCCGGCTGGTGGGATATAAGAAATTTGAACCACTCACTTTGGACTCTAGGACGCTCTGACAGTCACTTTCCCCTTTTTTGTCACATATTATTGAAAAAATAACCAAATAAAATAATCTAATCAATAGATATATTCATATAAAAACTTCAGCTTTGTAATTAAACCATATCAATAATTCTCACAATACAATTTCTATTGATATCATTATATCAAAGGTTTAATATGTATCAATATAATTCACACAATGGGGAGGGTTGACCAATAATCAACCTTAAGTTTGTAAAATGTTTTTTTGTTTATTAGTTTTTTAGAGTCTTTAAACTGATTCATAATTCAGTTAATCATGTGGCATTTACTGTGATAATTACACCTCTACTTCTGTTTCCGTGCGTTTCAGGTACAGATGAACATGGTTTGAAAATCCAACAAGCCGCTGAAGCTGCAGGGAAAGATCCGCTGACCTTCTGCAGCGACGTGTCGGAGAGATTCAAACATCTGTTCAGCAGCTGCAACATCTCGTACACAGACTACATAAGAACCACCGAGCCGAGACACCGTCAGGCCGTAGAGCATTTCTGGTCGGTGCTCTGGGACAAAGGGCTCATCTATAAAGGACATTACGAAGGCTGGTACTCCACACAGGATGAAAGCTTCCTCACGCCGTCACAGCTGGCTGATGCCGTGGACTCATCAGGAAACCAGATTAAAGTGTCACTGGAGAGTGGACACAAGGTATTTCGAGCGAGATTGAGATCAGTGTAATTCAGTGAAGATTTAATTTATCTGAATTGATCAGTTAACATTTTAATATCTTATATCGATCTGAAGGAGAAAGAGCCCCCAGCTTCATATTTAACACTCATATATGAGAGGGGTATGGATTTTCTCATATAGCAAGAAGAAGATGAGCTAATCACCTAAAAAGTTTAAGTTATTAAGTCCAATCTACATGTCCCTGTTTTGCAGGTGGAGTGGATGAAAGAAGACAACTACATGTTCCGTCTGTCTGCGTTTCGGTCTCAGCTGCTCGACTGGCTCCGAGGAAACCCCCGAGCTGTGCAGCCTGAGTGTTTCCAGCAGCTCGTCCTCCAGTGGCTGCAGCACGACCTCCCTGACCTCTCGGTGTCCCGTCAGCGCAGCCGCCTGCAGTGGGGCATCTCAGTCCCCGGCGACCCCGAGCAAACCATCTACGTGTGGCTGGACGCTCTGGTGAACTACCTCACAGTAGCTGGCTATCCACATGAACACCATCAGTGGTGGAGCGTGGTCCACCACATCGTAGGAAAGGATATCTTGAAATTCCACGCCATCTACTGGCCGGCTTTCCTCCTCGGGGCTGGCCTGCCGCTGCCACAGACCATTCACGTGCACTCCCACTGGACAGCGGAAGGAAAGAAGATGTCTAAAAGTTTGGGTAACGTGGTGGATCCTCTTCAACGCTCACAGATGTTCACGGCTGAGGGTATGAGGTACTTTCTCCTGCGTCAGGGTGTCCCAGACTCCGACTGCGATTACACCGATCTCAAAGTGTTCAAGCTGCTCAACGCAGAGCTCGCCGACTCTCTGGGTGGTCTGCTCAACCGCTGCACAGCTCCGGTCCTTAACCCAGCTCAGGTCTTCCCCTCGTTCTGTTCTCAGTCCTTCCCAAGAGAGCAGGGAGGCAGGGCGGTGGCTGAAGACTACCACATGTTGGACACGGTGACAAACCTCCCCTCTGTGGTGGAGCGGCACTACGAGAGCATGCACGCGTACAAAGCCCTGGAGGCCATCGCCGCTTGTGTGCGGCAGACCAACGGGTTCGTCCAGCGCCACGCACCGTGGAAGCTGGACAAGAGGGACAGTGCAGAGCAGCGCTGGCGAGACACCATCATCCACGTCTCCCTCGAATGCCTGAGGGTGTATGGCACCCTCCTGCAGCCGGTGGTGCCAGAGCTTTCTAACAGACTCCTGTCCAGGCTCGGGGTGCAGCCAGGCGAGAGGAGCTGGGCCGCTCTGAGCTTCTTGCCAAGGTATCAGGGAACAGACTGTCCCTTTGAGGGCCGAGCGCTGGGACCGGACTCGGGAGTGTTGTTTAGTCGCCTGGAAAGTCCGGACGTAGATAAACATGAACCCAAGAAAGCGAAAAAGGCAGTAAAATTGAAATGAGCAGTGGTTTTATTTTCCCTGTGGACTGGATCAGTGAGCAAGAAATAAAATAAAATCCTGTGTGTCACTTTAACCTTACGTGTTTTCATCTGTCAGGTGTTGATTGTGCTTTATAAACATCAGAACAGATTCACACTACTTGATGGAAGGAAGGGACAAGGGCCAAGTATCCATACAATTTTGGCATGAAACCAAATAAAGGGTGGATTCAGATATTTAATTTGATCACTCTTTAACATAGTTAGGTGGTTTATTTTATATGTTTGACGTTTTCACTGATTTACCAGGTAATCATTCATGAATCTTTAAATAAAAGATCAGGCACGTTTAGAGAACTGATATCTATGAGGCTTCATTGAATTTAACTGTTGGGTTCTATTGAGACAAGCGAGTGTGAAAGTTGTCGACCACTACAGTGATTCATCTGAGGTTAAAGAAAATAGGGCAATATATAGAGTCTCTGTATCATGTTGGATTAATATCATTTCAGAACTGGCAAGTAAAATGTTCATGCATGGTGATTTTGCCTTTAAATATCTTAATTTAAATTAAAGATGTCCAGTTTACTCAAAACACAACTGTAATTCAGCATTAGGATTCATTAGGATCAACAGCAGCCTTTAAAAATGGAATAAACACCTTTGACCCCCACCAGAGTCACCATGAAGAGTTTCATTGAACAGGTTCACACTCTACAGGCAGTAAACACAAAGTACAAGACATAAAAAAACTGACATGAGTTTTTAATGAGAAATACACGAAACTGAAAAAATTGTACAAATTGAAATAAAATAAAAAACTTGTATTATTTCTTATAATTTCTGGTAATTTTTTACATAGACTTCTCCATTATTAACCGTTATCTGTTGACGTCACAGCAGGGTCCCTCCCCTGAAAATCCATTACATGACGGACCGTCGCCTCAGTGGTCGAGATGGGGTTTGGTTCATTGGTTTGATTGTTGTTGTTGTTGTTGTGCCTCGTTCCCTCCTAAGAACCCAGACAGGAATGGACACGTTCTACAGAGCTCAGCCTCCTCACATGAACAGGGCTACTTCTCTGCCCTATCAGTAATATGGGTTGGTGCTCTGTCCTGGTTGTGTGTCTGAAAACAGAGGGGATTGTTTATTATTAACATCCTAATTAACATGAATGGGAAAATGAACAGTTTTGAAAGAAGCTTCAGACTCACTTGAAAGTTGCTGTTGCAGTTGCCGGACCAGAGCTGCGGTCTGCTGCTGCTGTTGAGTCTGCTGCATTCCCTGTCGGGGGAACTAACACAGAATCAGTGTCAGCAGCGACACACCAAAGGTCTCACTGCACATTACTGACCGTTTGAGGAAATGCATACGAAGCAGTCATCCTCACATATATAGTTATGGTTTTTAGCCAGTTTCCTGTATTTTTTTTAATCAACCGCCCTGTGTTTGTGTGCCTCCACCAACCAGCGCAGCTTCAGCCTACAAACATTTTATATACAGACTCTTAAGGTCTTTGAGTCCAACTGAACTTTTGTCACCAAAGTTTAAGAAAGTCCATAAAGGCGTTCTTCAATTACCATATTCACAAGAATCGAATAACGTTGAAGTAGCCGTTACAAAGTTATTACTTATTTTTTCAATAAAACAGAAAGATAAATAACTTGTGTGGATGGAACCTACCATCGGTTGCTGTGGGGGCAGCGGCTGCATCCCCAGACCCTGGTTCTGTGCCTGGCCCGGTGGCTGCACCGCTGACTGCTGCTGTTGTTGTTGTTGTTGTTGTTGTTGTTGTTGTGGAACCTGCTGTTGAGGAGGCCCTTGCTGTGGCTGAACCTGCTGCTGTTGCTGCTGTTGTTGTTGTTGTTGTTGCTGTTGCTGCTGCTGCTGTTGTTGTTGTTGTTGCTGCTGCTGTTGTTGCTGTTGCTGTTGTTGCTGTTGCTGAACTTGTTGGGCCTGTTGCTGCTGCTGCTGCTGTTGTTGCAGAGAACCACGAAAAATATAACATGTTGATTTAAGAGGTAAAGTGTCATGGCCTCTGACTTTAAAATTGAACACGTATCATATATTGTAATAGATGTAATAAAAGCTAAATTCTTCAGCCTGAGACCAACTCCAGCAGACTCAACTCATGTTTAAACATGATACGTTTATAAATGTTTTACAAATGTCCGAATCAGTTGCCTCCGACATTTTCTGAAACTTTTCCTTCGATTATTTGATCTGCACAATCCCCTGGGGCATTCTTCTTTTTAAGACTGCAGTTAAATCAGTAAGTCATATACATTTATGTTTAAGGGAACTGAATTCAATGTTAAACAGACTCGGAGCAAGAACCTTTTCACTTATCATAAATCAGGTGGTGAAACAAAAACCAAGTCCTCTCGTCTTCTCAACTGTGTGTCTGTGTCTGACCACTGATTCACTGTCCACTTGCATTTTTGTACAAACATCTTAAAAACAATTTGACTGAAAAGGCCGTGCACACCAACCGCCTTCTTTCCACTTTGCAATTTACCTCCCAAAATGAATATACGAAGCCAAAACACAGCTAAGGACAAAATAACGATCATTGAGTTACATACTCTGAGTGCTTGTTGTCTGAGGTACTGCTGCTGCTGTTGCTGTGCTGCTTGTTGCTGCTGTTGTTGCTGCTGCTGTTGTTCTGCCAGCATCTGATTGGGCCTCAAGCCTAGATGGACGCCCTGGCCCGCCATGTGGCCGAGGCCGTGCATGATGGGATTCTGTTGTATGGGCTGGTGGGCAAACCTGTGGTTGGACAGGACAGGGAGAAGAAATGTGAGGGCCTGTAGCAAAGAAGTCAACATAGAAACAAGAAACAACGAAATCAGAGAATAAATTCAAGCGTCTGAAGCTGGACAGGAACAAAGCTGCCGTCTTCGTCTCAACACTTGACTGACCTCTGTGTGTTCTGCATACTGTGTGCGTAGCCTGGGGCCTGCTGGTGAACATAGCCACTGGGCCTCGGCTGCATTTGCCTCAGAGGATCCACCACAGCCGGGTTGATTCCAGGATGAGTTCCCTGGAAGTTTTGGTTCCCATAGGAGGAGGGAACTATACCACTACCTTGTGGCGGATGCTGCTGCATCCCCATGTGTGATCCGTACGTGGTATAGCCCTGTGATATGTTCTGAACAGACAGAGAGAGACATGACTGACTATTACAACTGAGATACAGAGGAAAACCATTGCTGACTGGTTGACATCAGGATCATTTATGGGTTATTTGAACTGGTTTTGCTAATAATGAATAGCTGGCTAACGTAAACATTGTTCCTGTGCAACTGGAACCCTGTCAACTCGGGTTATTCGGGTGTGACATCATTCTGAAGGCCGAGGTCTAACGGATCATAAGAAAACAGAAACCCTTACCTGAGTTGCCTGCATTGGAGTGTATGGTTGGTTGGGTGTTATCTGTCTCATCTGCTGCCCGATCATGCTCTGATTCTGAATGGACAAATAACACAATTCAGCAAACATTCAATGCCCTCTGTCCTTTTCACTCACAACAGTCATGATTGTCTTAAACCAGGATTTTATTCTTTTCTGCAGGTGATTTTATTCCAAAATTAAATTCAAATTTAGAGTAGGTATTAATACCTCTTATTAAAGCGACAGCATTAGCCAAACAGGGTTATACAGTTTTGATGCAGTATGTTCAAGTCTTTTAGACACATATCCAGAAACTTTAGTTTAAATCTGAGGAAGCTTTTATCCCCCATAATCCAATGGTGCTCTAACCCCAATGACCCAAACTCAAATACACTCAAGCTTCACAGTTTGTTTCACTCCAATCTGCAGTTTTGTGATTTGTCAGTCCAGACTGACTCACCAGTCTGACCTGTAGCTGCTGGCGCAGTATCTGGCTCTGCGGCATGCTAGGCTGTGGCTTATAGCCAATTTGGTATTGCTTGTCCATTCCCATCATGCCGGGCATGCTCCCCTGCATGCTGGGCATCATGCCTGGGTAGCTGGGCCGAGTCGGCATCATTTTGTTCATTTGTGGGTTGCGGGCAGGTCTGTACGGAGGCTCTAACCCAGGACCTCCTGTGGAAGAAGCAATATTACGTCAACCACAATCTCAAATGGTATTTAAGATGATGTCCTTTTAACCTAATATAATATATATGCTGGGAGCTGACCTGGAGGTAGAGGCTGGTTCTGTGTGTACATGTTCATGGCCTGCTGACTGTACTGCATTCTGCCATATGGGTGGTTCTGCATCATCTCAGGGGGCATATTCGTCCCGTAGCTCACACCACTTTGTGTGCGGTTCACATAGTCCTGGTGAGAAAAAGAACAAAGTCTATTTTTAAAGAGGAAACAAAAATATGAGGAGTGCCTGTCAGTAAATCCTTCTTATTCTATCATCATTAATAGCAGACATAGCTGACCTCAGTCTTGGCAGAGGGAGTTTTCTTCTTCTTGTTGGATTTCTTCTTGTTGGAGTCAGGCGGCACAGCCGGCACATTCTTCTCAGGCTTCACTGCCTCCATCATCTTCTTCTCCGGCTCCTGGGAGACAGGCGTCAGCGGCTCCTCCTCCTCAGGGGGCAGGGGGAGCGGCTCCAGGTAATAGCTGCGAGGTTTGGGCTTCAGGTGGGTGTGGTAGAGCAGGAAACGCTGCTGCTCCTCAAATTTGGTGACCTTGCGGTCCACGCGCACAGTACCGAACCAGCCCCAAGAAAGAGGGGCGGAATGTTTGAGACCCTCAAAGACGTCCCACGGAGAAATCTTCTGTTTGGTTGACACTTGAAGGCCCTGATGGGACAAAGATGTTGCATCATTCAACATGTGCATGATATTCTGTCCTCAATTTAGAAGATGGCACTTCCCACATGTAAACACATTCCCTGTGCGTAAAATTGCATTATGGTAAACAACATGGAGTTTGTGTGATAGGCTTGGATTGAATGGCTCTATTATATGATAACATCTTGCTTCGATGAATCAGACTAATGCTTCAGGTTGAGCTCAATGAGCGTGTAATGAAGACGCTTTACCTCCTTCTCAAAGCCGGCGATCTTGTTGCCCTTCGTGTCGATGAGCGACCCCTGAGGTTCACAGGTGATGACATCACGGGTTTGCTTGGGCAGCGGCAGCAGCTGGCGAACTTTCTCCAAACTTTCCGACTGTCGATCCCCAAGTTCTTTCTGTGGAAATAAAACAGGAACATTGTCTTATCGTTATTCCTCTTTCCCATGGTCTGTTATATTTTTAACAATTTGTTAATGTAATTATTTTGGTAGAAGAGATTCTACTGTGTGTCGTCACTTCTACTTATTTTTAGCTGACCGTGCTGAAGCCAATTTATCACTCTTACTTCAGAACTAAAAATATCCAAAATCAAATGGTCCTCGACTTGAAACGCAACAAAACCTCTTGGCAGCGTTAACAGTCATATGAATACAGGGATAAGATCACATTTTATAGGTTAGAGATCCTCTTGTGGCTGAGAAGGTCACGTGTTCTTACCCTGAGCTTCTTGACCAGGTTCATATAGGCTCTCTTATTCTCCTCCATGCTGCCCTGAGAGATACTGGACATATCAGCAGCCAGTGTGCCGTTAATCAGCACACTCAACATGTCCAGCACGGTTGTGAAGAGCTCACTGTTGGAGAGACACAAACAAGTGTCATGAGGATCAAGTGAATGTTAATTGTACTGGTGGAAATTTTTGTTTAGCAATAATTATTAGATGAATCCTGTGTAAACTGCACTTTGGAATGGGGGCTTTCTCTCACTTATTTGACTGCATGTCCACTGTGCCGCTGCTGATGATGTCCAGGAGTAGTACCGCCCACTCGGTGGTCTGCTGGGTGCTGCGCTGCACCGTGTCAAACATACCACCCACCTTTGTGAGGAGAGGAAAGACAACTGTCAGTCGACTCATGACATGTTTAGTCAGACTCGATAATGGAATCTGAATTCACTTGATTCCCTGAGCTTCTGTAGCTTGTGCCTATAGGTTTAATGATGCGAATTTAAACTTCACAGAAAGGTACTGTACAGCCTCCTGGGCACAAAACTTTCAAAACAATTCCAATTAGTTTATAGGTATATACAAACATGTAACAATTATTTAAAATGTCATAACTACAAATCCTTTTAATACCTACCAAAGCCTTTAGTAGATTAGGGTAGAACACAATTTATAGACAGATTTTAATAACACAGGGATTTTGTTCTGAAAGGCTTGTTCTTACCAGATTCAGACGCAGTTTCAGAGCCTCGTGCATCATCTGCTTTGCCTTGCAGTCATCCTGGTACTGGTCTTCCCTCCAGTTGGTGACAATCTGCTGCACTTGGCTGTAGAGCGAGGTGAGAAGACCTTCCCTCTGTTCATCCTGCCCCTTCAAGCAGGTCAGCACCAGAGACAGGAACGGCTGCTGGCTCAGCAGAGACATACTGGAAGAAAGGAAACACAGATTTTAATAAAGATGAAATCGTGGTCACGTCATTGGCTAAGTGGCTAATTTTGAGAGCAGCCTGTGAGAGCAAACTGGAAACACCGTTCAACCATACCGTTTGTAAAGTATCGAAGAAGAAAGTGAATGAGCTGGCCACTTACCTTTTCTGTTTCTGCCTGTCCCTCTCTTTTCGTGATGAAGAGCCCAGGTGCTGTCCTTTCTCCAGCTCCTCTCCGGCTGCCTTCAGCACATGGCCCTGAACTGAGGTGGGCAGCTTGGCTATCAGCGGCGCCACCAACCAAACACCTGACCGCTCTGAAGAGCTGTAAATCCAGAGCACACAAGCACAATGAGGCCTCAATAAAACCGACCCTTTGTCTGGAATTACGTTTCTAAAAATGAGTTGCAATGAATCCAAAAGCAGACTAATTGCAAAAGGGTTTAAGAGCTTAAATATACACTAGACTTTTAAATGAAACAACGTATAACACACTTGAATGAAAGAAAAAGAGAGACAAATCACCTAAGGAGATGGACACACCTTAAAATAGGTTTTATCTTGTTAGTGGTGGTGCTGTTGTTGGATCCGGAGCCCCCTTGGGCTGCAGCTCCGTTCCCTGAGGGGTTACTGGAATTCATCTCGGCGGATTTCTGAAACACCTCAATGGTGGCCTTGGCTATGTTCTCCAGCAGTGAGTAGAGCTCCTATTAAAACAAATAAATGAGGGGTTTTAAAATGAGGAGGATTAAACATTCATATTTCATCCTTTCACCAAAAACCACAGCTCACATTGTTTGTGCTCTGTTTGATCATCAGCTGCAGCTCCAGGGATGACTGCCTCATCGTCCATTGGTCCATGTTCTATAAAAGACAGAGGATCACTTTTAGTTATATTTACTTTGCACTTTTCTTATCAAAAGTCGGCTGCACAGTTCACGGCACTGATAAAGACACTTTCTCAACCGCTGACTAAGCCAGCAGGGGGCAGCAAAACCTCACAGTTCTGTACATGTATAAATCTGTCATAATTTGCTCAAAAACACTCAGTTCCAATTTTTGGTTTCTACCTGTAAGATGCGTTTGATGCGCTGTCTCTGTGGGTTGTCACCATCGTCAGTGTCCAGCTGGCGGTGAGGATAGCAAATTAGCTGCAGCAGCCGCTGGGCCTGAATGTTCACCAGCACCGGGTCCTGGAGGGCGCTGCTGTCCTCAGACAGAGATTTCAGGCAGCGCTCTCCAACCCATTCCTGGGGGGAGAGGGAGAGGGAGGGGAAGCAGGGGAAGGAGGGAAAAGTGGCAGAATGTGAAACGTGAAAGTGGTCTGTAAATTACATTTTTTATCATGAGGAGGTGAATCACTCCGTCTCGGTTTAGAGAGCAGGACTTCAGTGACAACATGGCTCACAGAAGATGTAGAATCATGTGACCTCTTGATCCATGCAAAACAAGCATAAACAAGGCTGAGTGGGTGTTGATGGAAACGGGGCGATGGCTCATTTCTCGGGAATAGAACTGCACGTCAGAGCCTCGCTGGGCAGACATAGTGAGATGTGTCTGAAGTCTCTTCAGGTCTCAGAGCACGTTCAGCCCTCTGAGCAGCTGCCAGCTCACTCGCTCTCTCTCTCTGTCTGCCTCTCTCTCTCTCTCTGGCCTTCATATTCATGTGGCATAAGTAACATCTGGTGCAGAAAATGATCTCATTTACGCTTTTTATACATCTTTGGATTACTGTATTTACAAGCACCTTAGCAGGAGCTTATATTTGTAAAAAATTGAAAGTTTGCTGTTCCTGTGTCGGTCACAAAAAGCTTCCACACGGAAAATCTGAAAGCCCTAATAATAATAATCATCTGTCACCCAGTAGTTACCACTCATTGGTTACACACTGACTGATGCAGCAGGGTATTTTATTGCCCCAATTTCATTCACCACACTTCAAATTATATTCTCACCTGCTGGCAGATTGTCTTCAGAACATACTTGGCGTACACATCCAGGCTGGCCGTCTCTATAGAGACGTTGCGCCCCTCAGATATGTCATCGAGGCCAGCGGGGTGCGACAGGCCCGAGCCTCTTAGCTCAGCGTCGCCTGAAAAATGAAGAGACCAAGTAAAGTCAATCAGGGAGATCTCAGAGCTTTGAGCAGGAAAACACACTCATTATTAAAATAGTTTTTTAATCCAACAGCTCCTGACCTTGAATTATTAATATGACAGAGCTACAAAGACTCTTACCCAGCATGAAGACGGCTTTTAGGACCGCAAACACTGCTCCAACGACAATGCTGTTCTGAGAGGCAGCAAGAAGGTGGCGATCACAAGACGACCGAATACCAACTGAGGATTTATCTGAAAAGTCACAACACCAGTACAGGATTAAAAAAAGACCCCGATAAAGTAGAAACAAAAGAAAAATAATGATTTGTCTTGTTACTACTACCTGACTTCACACCATCTTGGGGGACGGGGTTGCGCTGTGGTGTTTTGAAAAGGTGCAGTAGAATCCTGCAGGTGAGTCTGGCTCCTGGCTCTGAGTCTTGCTCGCTGCAGGCTGAAGGTAAGTTCGGACAGATGAACACTTATCAGTTTCTTCAGGGTCACATTATTTTACAAAGGACATATAATCCATTGTATCAAAGCCCTACATCTAAATTGAAACCTAAATAGACGTCTTATCAGTCAGGATGAAGTGGAATGTTCTAAGCGCTGTTGTCGATGGATGGAGTGAGAACAAAGCAGGTTTCGTGAGCCAGAGCGGCTGGCATTTGAAATGTGTAGTTGTGTTATAAAACCAGCCAATCCCAACCAAACAGCATGGCTGAGTGGGGCTTTGTGTCCATGCTGTGAGAAGAAAGATTAACAGCAGGGAGAGAGAGAGGCTCTGCCCTCACCGGGGCACGAAGCACATCCAGGTTTCATGGACCCAGATCAAATGTGCCGTGTTTACCCTCGTCTCTGAGAGAAGCGATGTATGATAGAGTTTGGTGTTCCTTTCTATGAGCCAGGCAGCAATGAACTGTTGACTAATTCATTGAAAGTTTAATGGCTCAGATATTATATATAGATTATAGAGATTATTCAGGCAGTGGCTCTCAACCAGGGGCGCTCATACCTCAGATGGTATTTCTGCTGTTGACATGGGGTAGGTGGAAAAAAACTGAAACACCTGAACATTATAAGATGCAAATGAAGTGTACGAAAGTGGCAGTAATATAAATGTAATGTATATATATATATATATATATATATATATATATATATATATATATATATATATAAAAAAGGACTGGGAAAATTATGAAAACGCTTAAAATGTAAAGTTAAAGAGTGAAATTGAGGAGTTGAAAACGGCAACAGGCCAAATAGAATTCAAATGGTGTCATTTCGCCATATGTGCCCCAATGACTACTGTGCTTTATGGTTTGTGGTTTATTTTACTGTAAATGGGACCATAATATTCAAATGAACATCATGCTGTGTTAAAGACTTGAAACTAGAGATAACTCCTCATGAAAATGTTCACCAATGTTTAAATAAGAAATTGAGTCATTTCCTCATAGAATTTTATAAAACAGACCTATTTTTGTCAAACTGCCGAGTCGCCCTCTGTTCATTCTAAAGAACACAGGTTTCAGTCACTTCCTCATTGGCTTCAATATCCTGACCTGGAGACTACGTCATTTTTATATGGGAAACTCCCAAAACTCAGCGACCAATGGTGTTACTTCAATCAGTCACTGGGCACATTGCTGACCATTGACCAATGGTATAATTTGATCCCAAACTCAACTCTAACACTCAAAGATTTTCAGCGACGTAGCACTGGACCAGCCAAAAATGCTAAAAGTTGTGTGTACGTTTGTTGAAAATGTTCAAATTAAAAGGATAAATAGCTGAAATGTGGCGCTTCTCCAACTCCGAGTGGTAGGTTTTAATGCAGACTTGACTTATATTTACCTGCATTGAGAAGGGAAGGAATGGCCACACAGCGAACCAGGTCCTCGAGGAGTAGGCACTGTCTAGCAATGAGGATGGCTACAAAAGTTGCCAGGGAATCATGGAAGGACAAATCGCTAACCTGAAAAGACATGAGAGCAGAGATCGACTTTAAAAAGAATGTTTTATCATGAGAAAAGATGCGTTAGTCTTGATAGTTAATGAGAAAAGAAAGAATAGCTATTTTAAAGCAACCAGTGGTAAGGATCAAAACCACAGTGTTTGAAGAGTAAATCAAATTTGCTCATTCAACAAGGTAAGTGCTTGATAAACAGGGAAACCTACATCTACGTTACACAGCAAGTCGTTGAAGCCACAGTTGCCGTTGTTGGAGGAGCAGCAGAGAGCCTTCAGGATGCCGAGCCACTCGGCACTCAGAGAGCGACAATAAGCCGTCAGCTCAGCACACAGGATCCCGATGTCGTTTACCCTGGAAGAATATTACACAGATTAACCAATGTCCAAGAGGGAGTAGAACACTATAGCAGTCTGAAACATAAGCCCAACAAGAGTCACACACCTCTCAGGGTCTCGGTGGTCCACACACACATCCATGAGCACATTGCAGACAAAGCTGTAACGGTTGGCCGGGCTGTCGTTGAGGATCTTTCCCACCATGGAGTGGTTGAAGTTGTGGGCCGAGGGGTTGGCGATGGCCTCCATCATGAACACAGGATCCCAAAGCATGTTGGAATCCGACGGGTCGATGTTGCAGTAGATGGAGTTCTTCACTTTGGAGCAGAACTCACTGAACATAGAGGAGAAAGGGATGTGAGGGTGGAACTATGTTTTGTACTGTGTATGAAAATCTTTTGTGTGGTTCATAATTTGACACATCCCCTTTTATTAGATAAGTAAAAAAAAGTATTTTAACCAATATAAAATGGTGATGAAGATTGACTCGTACCTGAAGATCTCCCCAAACTTGTTTTTGAGGTGACTGCAGGAGGTGTACAGATCATACAGGTAGGCCAGGATGCAGCGTTCAGCAGAGGAACAGTCTGCCGGGTTCACACCGGATTTCACCACGATCCGCAACCTGTGAACACGTTTACACTCATGATCAACTTTAAAAAGGAACCTGACATTTTGTGATAACATTTTTTTGGTGAACTTAGTGTTATGACTGGAAACATAAAGAAACTGCCAGTCTGACTCTGTCCTGAGGTGAGAAAGAAATCCACCAGCCAGCACCTTTAAAGCTCAGTAATTAACTCAATGTGTCTTTTATGTTTAATCTGCAGAAAAAATGAAATGTAAAAACAATAATTAGCAATTTTACGTGTGGTTTTGTGTCGGCCTGGTTATTTATTGACCAGGACCAGTGACATCCTGGAGAAATAACCCAGCATATACTCCAATGTAAACTATAATATGTATAATGTTTGCACCAATGGAATGAGCTTTAGAGATGCACTTTAGAGGCTTGTTTTGCTTTTGGTTTAAATAATTGAATTTACTTTTTGTTTTTTAAACTACAGAATCTAATGGGATTTCAAAAATATCGGCACTAAAAACAACTGAAAAGAGGCATTCAGGCTCCAGGTGTCCAGTAAAACAAAATTAATAATGTTACTTAAAGACTGGAGAAAGATTTTTTTAACTTCAAACATAATTTTCATTACTTTCATTATTTTACCTGATGTTTTGATCTCAATCCAATTTCTGTTTCAGTTTAATTTAAAGTAATACCTACAAAATTAAAGTCCCAGGTTTAGGAGCCTGAGTAAATGTAGTCTTGTTTTGATTTTTAGGAACACGTTGGTAAACACCACAGCTCATGAGTCACATACCCGTCAAAAACTTGCGCTGTCTGCTCAGGGTTGAGGATGAGGCAGGAGTGGTACCTCCTCAGCACAGCCACGATACACAGACACAGGCTGGTGGTGTAGCTGCCCACCAGGCTGGAGGACTTCAGCAGCAGCTCGGCTTCCACCAGACTCAACTCATTCAGAAGCTGCATAACGCACCAAGTCAAACAGCGACGATTAAACACAGATTAATCTGGATTTCCTCCATTTTAAATGACAGTGAAGTTGCCCGTACCTGAATAGCAAAGTCTATGAGGCCACTAATGTTGAGGGAATACTCCATGAGGTCAAAGATGAACTGAATGTGCTGGACGAGAGGAAGGTGATAGGACATCCCTAAGGCAAAGCTGGTGATCTGTTCCAGCACGTTCCTGGACACCTGCATGCAAACACATGATCAAGACGTTTATTAGAATTATTAAAAATGACATTTCCAACCTTGACTCTAACTCTAAGCTACAGAAGAGCAAAAAGAAGCCATTCAGCAGAGCTCCAACCGAGACAGTCTAAAACGAACAACATGCCAAAATATTTTGTCAACCACTTGAATTTTGTAGTTGGGGGTTAGCGTGGAATTAGCGTTTTCCTGCAGTATTCTCACTTGGGCTCGCTCACACACTTTCAGGATATTATACTAGGGAAAATATCATGAAAATGTCTGAAGCAACAGACTCTGACATTTACTTTATCACATAAAGCAGAGACAAAGCTTGCCTGGCAGATCTGATTTTTATATCGTGTTTTGATATATATATATTTAAATACATATGATGGCATCGTTGTTCTCATCTCACCCTGAGCAAGAAAGTGAATTATGTGATATAATGAGGGAAACTAACCATAATGCTATTTGAAAGTTGTTCTTCTGTAAGAAACTGAAAAAACAAATCCCTGAACATTATGAAAACAGGCTTAAGACATCCAGAGACTTTTAACATGTGTGTTAGTTTGATGCAGACTTGACCATGGGACTACTAGCAAGCCGGAACTAAAAGCACTTAAAATGCAGATGAAATAGTGCATCATTTGTCAAAGCGTTTTATGATGGATGGGTTATCATTGACTTTATTGCATTTGGGATCAATTGAATCCTCGGTTACAAGCTGGACCAATCTAAACTTAAACACATTAGGTTCTGCTGGGCTTTCAAGTTACAGGCACCCGAGTGCATTATCCATTCAAATTGTATTCACACATCTCACGAGAGAAATCAAATTACACTCAAATGACATTTACATTCAAATGAGGCACCTTGAGCCCTCTTGTTCGAGGCTGATAGTGTTTGCATGAATAAACCCTGTGGCTGGTGAGGCTGTCTGCTCTCACCTGCGAGGTGACCTGGTGCTGGTCAAAGTGGGAGAGGTGCTGGAATTTGGAGAAGATATCCTCTGCGGTTGGAAATGCCTCTGGCTTACTCCTCTTCCTCTTTTGTCCTTCCTCTCCTCCTGTGTATGTGGGACAGAGGGAAAACAAATAAGAGAGGAAGCAGTGACTCCGGACCGGTCAGCGGTGTCGTTCTCCACTTCGGCGAACAGGCCAGCCATGAAATCAAGTCAGTGGCAAATCAGTGGCCTGTTATCTTATTTCCAGCCTCCTTCGATTTGAAGCTTTACTGCAAGAGACACTGCGATGAAGGCACTTAAAGTGAGAGAAAATTTTACATTTTTTTTTTTTCTGAGATACATAGTTGTGAGCTGAAGGTCATGGTGAACTGACAGGAATGTGCCAAGTTGGCACTAAACACTCCAATCCATCCAATTATAAGTCTGAAATCCTTGAATCAGATTAATAAGGTCACATGTATCTGAGATAAGGTGTCTGTGAACAGATGAGATCTATTAGCATAGAAATTGGGTGGATAGAAGACTTAGTAATGCACCCCTGCACCCCCCCCCCCCCCGGGTCGATATATTGAAAGGAAAAAAAAGATTGTTCCCTTTAAAAGGCCAAGAAAATGGGAATACAAATGAAAACTATTGAAAGATTTCTGAGGAGGGAAACAGCACAATTGGCCACAGTAGGAAGATGAGCAGTCAGTGTGCATGTGAACAATGTTTCACGAACATCCATGCATGATAAAGCTCATTAAATTTGATCAAAAGCGATATACTTGGATTATTCTGCAGACAGATGGAGAAAAATCCACTCAATAAATCGAGGGACGTGTTCAGAAACTTCAAAGCATCATTTTAATCCCTTAACGTGAAAAATAGGTCAAATAAAACTGATGAAATGTAATCCTAAACAGCAGCTGGCTGCCAGACAAACTGCAACTTGCAGCCCCAGTGATGTAAAATACAGACTAAAGTGGAAATGTGACACATCAAGCATCAGTCAAAGGATGATAAAAACTGAGGTACCTGTTTCTGCTGTGCTTTTGCGGTTGAGAACCTTCAAGATGTCTTTGGTGATTTTCTTGATGGTGTGTCGCGCCTCATCTCTCAGTTTCCCGACGCCGTACAGGACCACTAACCGCTGATTGCACTCGTGACTGGCGCTTTCCTCCTAAAGATGAAAAAAGACAGGAACACTGTTATGAACTGGATGCACTTGATAACCTGACGAATGCTATGGCTCATATGTGGGAGGAGGATTTCTGAAGCTTCCCAGCCATCCGAAGCTCACTCGCGTTAGAGGGTGGATACTCGACCTGAGCTCATTTTGTGATAGGTCCCAAATGGGATTAAGAAACAGCAATTATAATAAAACAGATCATGATCAAATTATATTTATAATATAGACAAAATCCTACTTGGCTTATAATTCTTCAAGACAGCACTAAAATGCTGTTTAAATTCCACAAGACTGAAGTAAAATCTTGTATATTTCTAAGGAATCATCTATTTTTCTATAGCAATCCAGAAGCGCAATTTGCTGGGGTTTCTTTTGAAAAGCCAAATTAGGAGCGCTCTCACCTGAGGAATGGGGAAGTGCGTGGCATACTGAATGTGGCGAGGTTGCTCGTACAGTTGAGGGAAGGCCGGGTCCATCCCCTTGTCCTTACAGCCGGCCTTGCTGTCCTGCTCCTGGGCCGGTTTCTCTGGAGATGGGCTGCCCTTAGACTCGCAGTGCATCGGAGGAGAGAACATCTGCAAAGCAAAGAGGAAGCTTAAATGACTCCGAACAAAGGACACATGCAAACTGCTTTTTCGTTCGTTTATATTATTATTTATATATATTTACTCTAGCATTGTGCCAGGAAACATAACTATAGTATTTACCTCGTCAAAATTAGCACTGGAGTTGTGATCGATTTCCATCGACTCCGACAGACCGGTATCCTGTTGAATAAAACATATGCTCATGTTAACCTTTTGAACCTCTGTGTGACTCTGTGCCGCTGCACAAATAACTCATCACACTCCACAACACCAACAAAAGATGCCTCAAACGTGCCTCCATCTTGATACTGCTGCCTGCCTCCTGCTCCTTGCGCTCTGATTCATCCGAGGGCTCATCGCTGGGGGATCGTGGGCGCGGCATGTGGGAGTCAGAAGCCAGGTCGCCTCGGGAAATGAGTGTGCACATGTAGATGTTGTGGGAAAAGACGTCGTGACGGATGAGCTCGCAGAAGAGCAGCACCAGGTTGGAGAACTCCACTCGCTCACTTTCATTCCCAGGCTCCGCTACAGAGGAGGAAAGAGGATTTGAATAATTCAATAGCAGGTTTCCCCCGCCAAGTAATTCATAATAAATATGCACTGGGTAATCCAATATTAGACTGAGATCAAGTTTGACACATTTGAGAATCACAGCGGAAGAAAATGAAAGAGAAGATAGGGAAGACTCACTCAGTGTGGGGGCCTGGGTATCAAGGAACTGCAGCAGAACATCCTGAAAGACTGGCAGAGTGGCAGCCGAGAGGGAGCCGGATGACACGGAACCCTTCTCATCCACCACCTCCGACTCACCACACCTCTGCAAACACACGACACATAGCAGAAGAGTGAGAGCTGCACCAAGTAGAGTGGAGGAATATCAGCTGTTGATTAGTAAAATGCACAAACTTAAGCACTAAGCAGACTAATATTCAGACGGGAGAGTTCAGCTCCTGATAATTAGGTCAGTGGTTTAAATCTTGAGATGCCAGGACCATCCATTCACATGGAAACTAAAGAAAATTAAAGTGCTGAAGAAAAAAAATATACCGTTCATTTGCATATATTTTACAAATCAAATATTTGCTTTTTTTCTGGTTACATACTGAATAGATCACTTCAGGCAATTGACAATCCTCTAAATGAAAACGGGACCTGCAAGATTCCGATTAAACTGCCTATAAATCATCATACTTTTGTCTGCAATGGAAATATAATCAGCATTAACTCCCGGGTCAAATGACACTGCAGTAAACACAGGGTTTTATCCGCTCCGGCGCCAATCGGATGTGATGGAAACAAGAGACATGGATGAAGGTGTTCATTTCTTCTTTATCTTGGCAGTCTGGATGCTGTGGCTGCACATTTTCCACCGGGATGTTGTGACTCAAACTGAACCTCTGAGGCGTTGGCATGTAAATAGCCATGAAAGTTTGTGTGCTGATTGTGTTTTACATCTTGGGAACAGTGGAAAGACCGCGAGGCGAGAGAGCTTCTCATTTTGCGATGCTTTGGGGACATCGAACATGACTCATCGGGAAAAACAAGAAATGCAACTCCTCTGCTGCCAATGGGAATAGAGTTAATTGCTTTTATCAAAAACCTGAGTATATATCCACTATTTTTGACGTTAAAGAGGTATAAGGCCCAATCTTGTGAGGCATAATGAAAAGTTAAGTTTATGCCAGGAACTAATAACAGGATCAAATGAGGTTTAATAGTGTGAAAAATGTTGGAAACTTAGTTTACAGGTATTTACAAGTGTATAAAGTCAGTTGGAGGTTGTGTGTCTCTTACCTCTGCTTCTATTTCAGCCTGTCTCTTTTCCAGCAGCTTGGCCACCACCATTGCCCTGTGTCTGCCGGAACGTTTACAGCACACTGCCCATTCACAAAGCAAGGTCACCACGGCATCATCGTCTGGGGACATCTGGACAGAAGTATGCACGATGAGTTGTTACGGCAAAACTAGACAGATCCTAGCATCACCATCACACCTTTTAAATCCACTTTTCAAATCTTAAAGATGATAAACAAGTTGCTCTGTATTTAAGTATTTTGGATTTGTCTAAAATTGCCTTGTAACACCCTGTTTAAAACCATTTCCAGTGTTTTCATGCTCTGTGTGTATTAGAAATACAGTGATAAGAGGAATCAGTTCTTACTTCATGGCCTTCTTTACTCTGGCCCGACCCAAATATCCTGTTGTACAGCGAATCCAGCGAGTTGTTAAAGTCCGACTTCTCAAAGCTGTGGTTGTCTAAAACCTCCAGAGTGTGGAGAACCCTTCCAATGGTGAACCCTGGCAGAAGATAACAAAAAACATTTCAAATGCTGAGCTTGTTTTGCCTCCCACAGACCTCCTCGTACGTGCTGTCAGCAGGTGTCTGCAGAGATAAAGGAATGGTTTTCTCACCCGCTGTAGTTTCCTGGCACTTATCAAATGACCACCTGAACTCCACTGCCTGGCCTCGCTCCTTAATTTGCTCCTCGATTTCTCTCAACTTTGTACGGACCTGGGGGGGGAGAGAGGTTCAGAAGATAATCCTGTCATCTGGAAAGCAAAAACACCCCCCAACAAAACGGAGCGAAAGGTACATAAACCACTGCCAGATCCTCGCCAGCTGTGTTTATGAAGAGACTGGTATCACTTAACATCTTGTCCAAACAAGTGACCAGTACAAACAAGTATTAGTGCTTCTATGTGTCTGTGTTTGTTTTGTTATGTTTACTAGTTCTTCTGTAACTTATTCAAATAAATTGATTGGTTAATTATGTTTTTAAAGAATAAGAGTAAAAAAAAAACATCTTCACTATCAAATAAGGGATACCAACCAAGATATTTGTGCTCGTAATAGAAACCCCTACAAAGTGCTTCAAAACAAAACACAGTAAAGAAAGAACACTGCATCAACACTGATGCACAGACCTGCTGTGTAAAGGCTGTGTTGCCTCCTGGCATTGGTAAGCTGGATGGGGCGATGGGCAGGAGGTCCAGAGGGGAGCCAGTCTTGTTTCGGCTGTCTGTTAGGGAGTAATGCCACACCAGGGCACTGGGACAACACAACACTATGCTCTGGTGCGGCAAGAGCGAGACAAAACAAAGAGGGGAAGGAAAAATGGAACTAGTAAGTGAGGTATTACTAGTTCTGTCTCATGGTTTCAAACAAATTGATCAGAGAACGAAGATTATATCGATTATTCATCAGTCAAAGTAAAGCTATAATACCTGTAACATGCAGCTGAGACCAAACACCAGAGGCCTGTGCTGAGGGCAGATGTAGAAATCTGTGAAGGGTGTCTGGGGCTGGTTCCCTCCTGCGGGCTGCGAGGTCGGGGTGGGGGGCAGGGCGTTACCTTGTTGCGTCAAGATGCCGTGTGCTGGGTGTCCTCCTGTGCCAGGGCCTAGGCTCCCGTCGCTAAGCAACAGGTTGAGGCGGCGGGTGCAGAAGTAAGCCAGCCTCCGTGACAAGTAAGCCGACTGTACAAATTCCCCCGAGTACTGCAGGATGGAGGAGAGATTCACAGCATTACCCTCAGCACTCAGAGTCCATTAACATCACTCAGCGTTGGAAACAGCAGTATAATAATAAAAGAAGAGGCTGCGGGCCGCAGAGGCCACTGTCAGCAAAGGTCAACACCGCTAAAAGGGCTGCGGACGAAGACACGTTACCAGTTCATGATGAACTGTTGACAGCTGAATGAGTCTGTTGTAATAAGGAGCAGCTGGTGTGGGTTAATATGCACAGATATCTAAGTGTCAAGGGGGAGTGTACGTTTTCAAAATGTAATCCATCAGTGCAGGAGTGATGACGGGAGACTGGTGAGATGATATGAAATGGACAGGAGGGGGGGGTACCTGTAGTAAAAGGGGCAGGAGGAGTCTGAGGAGCTCATCTTCTCCAGGTCGGACCTTCTCAAAACACTCCAACACCCACGTCAGGAACTCATGTCTGTCCAACATACCATCCTGAACACACACAAAACAAATCTATTGCATTTGAATTTCATCTAGATTAACATGATAATTAGAAGATTACATGCAACAACTGAATTAATTTACAGATAATTATGTATTATAACATTTAAATCCATCTTCACTTCAAAGCATCAGGATGGTCAAATATCAGAAATAGTAATCCATCACAAATTCCATTTCTAAATCCCTACCTACCTAATGTATTGTGATAATTTTTAGAAAATCATTGAGAATAATAATAATAATAATCTATTTAATTTGTTGCTATATGTTGTTCAGAATTGGTGTAGAGGATGCAGATAAGCTCGCACTGGCAGCCACAAGATAATGTTGAAATTGAATGAGTAACATAAGAAATGGCTGCAGTGCTATTCTCAGCTTAGCAGTAACTAATCACCACCTATTGTATCCAGATATTATCACTGTGTGACTGAACACATCAATGTGATTATCACAACATGTTGACACACACACACACTGTTCCGCGGTAGAGTTCGGGGAATGAACTGACCTGAAACATGAACATGGCCAGCTTCTCGTTGTATTCCCACTGCTTCATGGCTGTCTCCACATCAGCAGGAGTGGCTGGCAGAGGTGAACTACAACCTTGACTGGGAAACTGTCTATAATACTCGGCCACCTTCTGAAGCTGCTCCCACAGGTACTTGGTAATAATCTGGGTCCATTCTACACACACACACACACACACACACAAAACACAGAAAATGCATTTCAAAGCCAAAGAAAATCGTATAACCAGCAACATGTATTCTACTCCAAATGAAAAGAAAACATCCCACAGAATAAAGCATAATAATGAATTGATTGCCAAAAGAAAAAAATCCTCAGATAACACGAGTTCTTGTTACAAAAACCCTGCTTACCTATACACGGATCAATGACATGTCTCTTCTTGACTTTAGTTTCTGTGATGGCTGCATGATAAGCACAGGTCATCTTGATCATCCACGCTGAGCGCATGACCGGGACCGAGTACCTGGCCAAGTACCCAAACACCTCCTCCTTTTTGCTAAAGATTGGAACCTGTTGATGAAGGGACATGTCAATGGGCGTCAGTAATGATCACTGAAACAAACAAATAATATTTCCTTCAAAACAGCAGATATTGAAAGGTAAGTGTTACCCATCCAGAAAACCCGTACAGTGCATTGGACATGTTTAATTAAGGAGAAAACTGCTAAATGAATCTGTCCATATACTAATGAACCCAAGATAAACCTTCTTACTACGTGTAAAACATGCACTGATATATCTACATTCAACAGCACGAGCACTGGGCCATATCAGCTTTAAACAACCTTATATGCTAACAGTGGTGGGGCCATGTCTGGCTGTAATGCTGATTACAGAACAGCCATTTGGATGAGACCCACCAGCTTCTCAGCTTTATATCATCCCACTTTCCTTAGGCTAAACCTGGATGCAAGCTCAGCAGGGGGATTCTGTATGGCACCAAGCTACATGCTAACAGTTAGCTATTGATTCCTCATGTTAACAACCTATGCAGCTTATTTCGATGTGGGTGGGAGAAAACGCTTGAACCTGAAGATTGTTTCATTCTACACACCCTCAAGCAATGTACTGGGAATTTGGTTTCCTTTCTAGTGGTAAAACGTTGCATTATGCACTGAAATATTAACACCAGTTCATTCACAGGGGGTGGAAATCAGCAGGAAACACGCACAGGAGGACATTGTGCACATAATTGCACTGATCATCCACTGACCCAAGCTCAGTGCAGCGGGTGAACCATAAACGCATCAAGCAGCTACAAACCAACACGACACTGTTGACAAACAAAGGATTTCAATGGCGTTACCTTTTTAGCCAGCTGCGTTAGCGGTTTAGTCCCAGCTAAATCCGTGAACCAGTTATTGATGGAGCTCTGTGACCTGGCTGTGACGAGCCAGAAATTATCCTTCTGGTTGACCTGTGGCTTACGCTTCCCTGTGTCAGGGAACGTGTTGTAGCGCAGCTTCTCTGCGATGATGCTGCTGAAGTTGGAGCTGATCTGCAGAAGCGTGGAGGGGGAAACGTGTCATGGAACAAATCAAGCACACAGACACACAACAAGTGGCGGCCGGGCAGGGAGGGAGGCTGGAGGGCGAAAGGGTCATTTCTGTTTTACCTTGGATGGGTTGAAGTTGACATTTTTGGCGCTGCCATGTTCGTCCCCAGACACCGCCGGCTGGTTGTTGAATCCCTGCTTCACATTCAGTGCAGTCAACTCATCCTGAAGCAAACACACACAACCAGAGGATGAGCTACTCGGGTCAATCTGCTATATCTCTGACCCCTAAACCACTGCGAGATATAATAAAGAGAAACTGGGGTTGATCGCTTCAGTGGTTCTGCTAAAACCAGGGAAATGCATATTAAATATAATGAAACGTTATCAAGTCATTATAAAGAATCTCCCGAGCATCCACATCTCGATCCATACACAACAGCAGGTTATTGTTCTATCAGGAGTCGACATCACTGCTCAGTCAGGCCAAACTCCAGCTTTTAATCAAGCGAGCACAGATAATCTAATCTTAAATAACAGATCACACCGGTTAGCTGTGCAGCCTGAGCTAGCGTCGAGTCGCTGGACCCAAACACCGAGCTAACGAACAATTAGCAGGCATGCACAATGTAAAAAAAAAAAAAAAAATTGCCCCAGTTCACATTCATTGGGCTTTGTGTGTTTTCGAGCTAAGCTAAGTGATGCTGGCGGCGCTTGGTTTTCACAGCGGTTAGCAGCTGTGCTAGTTTCGCCACCGAACCGGTTGTTTTTCCAAATAAACCGGGGGAGCTAGCGAGGCGACTGACAACTAGCTGCTGTTCATTGTTATTGCTACAGGCCCGAGTCGTTCACAGGCAGCTAGCTTCACGGGCTAGCTGCTGTTAGCTCGCACAGCCTCCGGGAATCAGCGGTGTTTTCTCGCTTCTAAACGTCGCTCGCGGATCTCTGTGGCCGCGCATCGCAGCACTCGAACCTCTTTTTGTTTCGGATCTTGCGGGTAGACGTCCGGAGGACCGAGTCGGGGCCGCTTCAACGGCCGGTGTTCGTAACTCAGGATCCCGAAGGCAGCCATCATCCAGCGGCATCACAGCCCGAGCTCCGCTCTTCCTCTGCGGCCAAAACAACCGCGGTTACTTCCGCCCACAGCTTCACAATAAAAGTCGGGGAGACAGTTTAATGCACTTGGATTGACCCCCTTCCTTTTTTACTGATGCTCACTTCTGCAAAGAACAAAGCAATAAAAACACCAGTAATGAAAGTAGCTGCATATAACTAAGAGTTATTTAATATATATATATTTTTTCACCTTTACAGTATAGGTTTACATATGATTCCACTCTTGTACTTTATGATTTGCATTGTACTTCCTCAAGCTTTAGACCTTTTCTTTTACTTTATATTTAGGGCCCGAGCACTGTAAGGCACTGACAGACAGTGACTATTGAAATTGTAAGGATTATTTTTTCCCCAGGCATATTAATTGGCTTTGTGAGGGCGTTAACATGCTCAAATTCGCACCTCCTGCGCAGAAGTGGACTATACAGGATTAATTTAATTAAATTAATTTAATTTAACTTTTATATATATATATATATATATATATATATATATATATATATTTTTTTTACAATTTGTTCTCTTTGCCCACAAAAATATTTTATATATGTTATATACTGTTTAAAGATGTCTGTAAACATGTGCGAGTAGAAGAACAAAAGGAAACATTGGAGCAGTGAGATGAAATAATTAACTTGTTTTTATACAATGCAACAGCTCATTAGCTCAAGTGGTAACAAACACCTTGACCCAAACATAGAGATGCCATCTTTACTCAGGTCAGGACACACAGCAAATCTGAACAGTTCATGCAACAGGTTGTATTTTTAGTTACTCCACAGGAGTACCCCAGGGCAGTCGTCTTAGCCCCCATCTTTTTCCATTACCATAAACTAATATAACAGTGTTTATATTTCATCTCACTTTCTATTTACTTTCTAATACAACCTGCACCAAAACACCAAATTAAATCCCTTGCATGTAAAAACCCATCTAAATAAACCTGATTCTTCTTCTGGTACTTACTCATGGATACAATTATAAGGGTTGGGGTGATTTTAATCACAATTGAGACCCAAAGAGAAAAAATGATCAAACATGTCACAAAATAGCAAAGGTGATTGAAAAAAGAAGGATCCATTATGAAACCGATCAATCATTCCAATTCAGCAGTTTTCTCAATGCAATATTAAAACAAATAAAGCCAGTTCAGATGATGATCTGGAAAGGTTGACTGACAGTTTAATACATTTCACTGGCAGACAAATAAACAAGAGGACACAAGCACACAAATCCAATCAGTCATGACATTCTCCACACAAACAAACTGTACATCCACACGTTAGGGAGCAGAAGGACGGACAGTACAGAGGCCAGATTAAGAAGATTAGGTTGTGTAATGTTGTTGCAGCTCGTCAAGTTAACCCTGCTAAGAAATGCAACACCTCTGAGTTGTTTACCATGTGATACAATCAGCAAGTAATGACAGTGGTGTATAGATACTGAGTCCAGTGGTTTGTGAACTCAGTTGTTCATTATCACACACACATGCACGTGTACACACACAAGTTCGAGTTCACATTGACTTTCACTGATTTCCTGGAGACTTACCCTCACCTCAGCCATAGTTACTATTTACCTAACCTTCACCCTCACCTTAAATCTTAATGACTCAGGTTATGGGGGCCTGCTGTTTGTTCCAATAAGGAAGACAAGTCCCCTTAATGTGTGTGTGTAAACAGTGCCCACAACACGAGTAACTCCTGGACCACACACACACAGGATCTCAGGATCAAACATTACGTACTAAAGTGCATGTGATCAATTTCTAGCGGCAGCCTGAGTTTGGCTAAACACTTCAGGAACCATGTGCAGTTTTAACCTTTAACAGGTTACGCCAATCAAAGATCTAACTGCCCTTTAGCCCATGAGCCAGGGAGGGATTTCAGTGTCACGTTGATGCAGAGCTGCTGGACTGTTCTGTCAAGGCAATGACAGACGTTAATCCAGCGTTTACTTCTTAAGATGCTTATCAATGTCTTCATCTTTTTATTTCATACAGTTCACAGTTTGAAATATTCGACTGCTGAACATCAGTGTATACAAAAAATATCTTTATTGGAAAAAACGAAATCAAACAAATACAAAATATATATTGCAATCCCGAGTATACAAAGGCAATCTTGAAATTAAACAAATGCAATTAAAAGATATTGCAGAAGTTTACAATCCTCAGCTTTTAACATTTAAAGACACATCCTGATGTTTGCGCAGTTTCAGCTTTGTCACAGGAAACCAAACTGTACCATGGTTTGAACCCTAGATTACGACTGCAGAACTGACTGTGTACCACACCATGCTGATAAAAACACAATACAAAACATAGCCAGCAGTGGAAAATGTGCAGATTTAAAAACTCCAGCATTTGGATTTAAAGGAAACTTTAGCTCATTCAAAACACAGTGCGTGTATTCTGTCTAAAACAAGCTAAACTAGAGGCACAAATTGCATCTGCAATACCTTACAGAGATTATTGTATTATAACATTAAACTTAATTCAGTACACATAATCAGACAGTGCCTCAAAGGAAAGGTTAAAGGGTGATTCTTTTTAAACATAGAGTATTGAATAATCAATACTATCCACTAAAATGTTGCAAGAAATCATATCAACAACTCTATGAAGTATATGATGGTCGATACCATTATCTCTTTAACAGTAAGTCCTTGCGTTGTGAGGTGTTGTTGACAGAAATAAAATGACTGACACTAACTCGAAATCTCACTGATGAGTCGACTTACACCAAAAAGGAAGCACCACATGTTCTCCAACGTGTCCATGAGACAAAATAAAGTGCTATTATCAAGAGTCTTTGCTCCTTTGCTTGTTTCACTTGCAGAAACATTATCTTGCCTCCAGGAAATAACTCTGACAAGGCTGCAAAGAACAGGAAGCTTTTACGTTCTTCTTTGCATAGTTAACTTGGATGAGTCCTTCAGAAATGTTGTCCCTGGGTCTTTGGTGTGGAAATGAACTGACACTGCTACACGGAGCAGCTACCGCTGTCTTTCTTAGCGCTCCTCTTTCACACCATGGCAGGATTGGGATTACTGTATGTGTGTGTGTGTGTGGTCTTTTTGTGTGCAATTCAGGTATTCCACTGAATATTTGATGATGCTACAGCTCACATCTAAAGTTCAGCTCCTGCATCTTTTATCTGCTTTGGTTTTCTGACGCCTCTATCATGGCTCTGAATCTGGAGTTCTCGTCTGCCAGCAAGGCGGCGGGAGAGTCAAACTCCAAAATCTATGAGAGGAGAAAAGCATTAAACAAAATCAGCAGCAGCATATAACAAAAATCTAGTGTAAAATCACTCATTTCTGTGAACTTGAAAAAATAATAAAAATCAAGCCATATTTTTCCTACTAAATGCTGTGAAGTAAGTTATTTCCCGCAGGCAGCATATCAAAGAATTTGACTAGCTCTGTTTGCTTTGAGGAATTTACCGACCGACGCTAACTGATTATCAAGCTTGTTTTTTAATTCCAGCAATATTGGAAATATGGTATAATCAAGACAAAAAAGATCAGAGACAATATACAACTATATTAAAACTTGAATTTAGTCTTCACGACTATGTGGTGAACACCATCATACAAGTAACCAACCACCGAAGCAGAAAATGTGCCATTTGATGTAATAATTTAAAGTAGTTCAACTTCAATTAAGTAGAATTATTAAGGCTTAAGGCTGGCCTCTCTGCAGGGGAGCAGGGTTACAACTTAGGGGTGAATTCACATCATGAATCTCGTCTGTCCTGACGCACAGATCACGTTTCATTCACACTGAGGAAATAAACTACATAAAAAAGATAACAGAGGGTAAAAATGGGATGTGGAGACATTGAGGCTGGTCATCATTGGTGTGCATGTCATGTTGACTGCTCACATCAGACTTCAGCTTTTACTCAAGTCAAATATTGACTGTCTTATCTAATCAGTCACCTCAAAGGGACCAAGTCACACAGAGCAGGCCAATCCGTCGTGTTGCATTTATACACACCTGGCCGTTGTCCAGGACCATGATCCTGCTGCAGCTCATCACTGTGTTGAGACGATGGGCGATGATGAGTGTGGTGCAGCTGCCAAACTCGCAGCGAATGGTCTCCTGGATGAGACGATCTGTCTCCGTGTCGATGGCGGCTGTCGCCTCGTCCAGGATCAGAACCTAGAAACAAAGAGCAGCAGAGGAAAGAATAACAAGTAATGAATACAAACAATTAACAGCACAACATGTACACAAATAGAAACAAAGCCCTGTGTGCAAAATGTAAAATGATGAAATATTATTGATACAAAATTAAGAACGTAATGCTGTTTGGGAGGTGCAGTTCTGTTGCACACCACCAGGTGTCAGTGTTATTACATGAAGGGACAGAAACAGAGAGGTCTGCTTGTTTCATTATTATAAAACTGAGGAGAATCTCTTACTTGAGCCGACATGTAAATAAAAACAAGTGCAGTTCATAACATCTGTACCTTGCTGTTCCTGAGCAGAGCCCGGGCCACACAGAGCAGCTGTCGCTCGCCCACGGAGAAGTTCTCCCCGTTCTCCGTCACCTCTGAGTGGAGGGAGTGAGGCAGCTGAGTGACCTGAGGGAGGCCACAGGGACACAGACGTATGAAGACAAATCATTCAAGTAATGATCATTTAGAATAACCAGACGGTGTTTGACAACCTTACCATGTCTTTAGTGTGCGTCTTCTCCAGAGCGTCCCATATCTGAGAATCAGAGTATTGATCCCATGGGTCTAAATTGGTCCTATTGGTAAAGAGAGAAACCGTTTGATATTGATTAAGGGGATTCAAAATTATGACAAATGCAAGATTGTAAATCGTCTCATTAGAGTTAACCTTTAGATGTGTGTTTGTAAGTAGGATCACACACTGAGCATATATATTCTATTTTGTTCTTTGTGACGTAAAACAAACACATATCTCATAGCTTAAAAGCCAACCTTGTATGAAGGTTGTTTTAAACACACACACACACATTTAAACCAACAGCTGACGCCCATTTAGAAACACATTATTTCCCATCCAAACACTGAGGACTCTCCCTGAGATTAGGTGCATTAACTGTCAAGTACTGTTTGTTTGTTCATTATCTCTGCTCCGCTCATTAGTCACAAATATTTTTTTCAAGCCAGAGCGACAACCTGGTTACAATTCTTGTTAAAAAAAAGAAGTAATTATCAGCTGGACTGGATTACCTGACGGTGCCGATGAAGAGCACCGGCTCTTGAGGAATGATGGCGAGCTTGCTCCGCAGGTCATCCAGTCCAATCTGGGCAATATTGATCCCGTCGATGATGATGGAGCCAACTGCCAGCTCCACGAGTCTGAACAGAGCTACGCCCAGAGAGGACTTCCCTGCAGAGGCACACAGAAAAATAACAGTGAGAACAAATGGGAGCCCAAGTCCGATATGGAGACACATAACATAAACAGAAACATAAACTGCAAGTGCTGCTGGCTGGGGCAGCCGAAAGCGTCACTCATACCTGATCCTGTGCGACCCACAATCCCGATGGTCTCTTCGGGCAGGATGGTGAAGGACAGGCTCTTAAGCACCAGCGGCAGATCTTGACGATAACGCATGTCCACGTTCTGAAAGGTGATCTTTCCCCGCTGAGGCCAGGAGGGGGCAGGACCGTCGGCCTCGGGACTGTGACGGGGGGCTTCACTCTCTAGACACTGAGATAAGGGACGGTGATGGTTTCTGGCATTAATCTATAAATCTCTACAGAGGTGGATGCCCCCTGCAACTGATCTGTAGGATTTTGTCTCTACGAGCTTTTCTTTGCACAGAAAAAAAAAAAAAAAGTGTGCGGTTGACAGTCATACTTTTGTGGTTTGATGTGTTCTGGGAACAAGCCCTGTCATGTGTGTAAAGACCTCACGCTGGGTTTCTATCTGATTTCCTGCTTGGTCACACACATCTACAGGAACATGCTCATGACATAAACACACACACCCACACACACACCAACACACACCCAGACCAACAGTGGACGAGCCAGCTGCCCTCACGCTCAACAGCTCTGCTGCAGTGAGCTGGCCTGCGTCTGTCGGTGTAACTCTAGAGGGTGTTCCCGTCTACATGACCTTGGACAATACGCCACATAATCCACCCCCACTGTTCTAATCAATGCTCTTACCTTTACATAATGATTGATCCTCTCCACTGATGTAAACCGAGCCTCGGTCTCTGTGAGCAGCCTCACTGTGAACTGGAACAAGCCCGTCAGCTGCAGGGGACAGAGAAGCAGAGGGAGGTGGTGGTGGTGGTAGTGGGGGTGGTGGGGGGGGGGGGGGGGGGGGGGGGGGGGGGGATCAATGATTAACTCATCAGTTCCTGAAAAACACTGGGTTTACATGAGCCGCTCCCCTTTTACAAACAAGCAGTAACACATCGAAATATTTACAGCGTATTAAACAGATTTGCTGATATGGCTGCGTCAACATCTAGACAACAGAGTTCAACCCTCATGCTGTCTTGACTCTGTCCATAATGACACATGCAATAAAGCACTGAGCTTTTAAAAAGGAATAATAAAAGGAAGTACTGGGCAGTTTGAGAAGGAGGAAATCAATAGTCCTCTGAGACATGCTGTGCAGATAGGGTTTTGTTTACAGTTTATACAGTAATGTGATGCATCTTCCTGCAAAAAGAATGGGAGAGGTTTAATCTGGTTACAAGACCTGTACACCTCTATTTGCCTTTATCTTTTATGTAGTTAAATGTATTGTGTAGCTTTTCACTAGTACTTTAGGTTCCTGTCTTTCTCCTTCTGCTTGGACAATAGCACACAGCTCTTGTTTTGCATCATCTTCCCTCCTATCTTTTATACTTCATGTGTTTTTCATGCTCTCATGCTAATTTCCTGTGTGTGGGAAACCTACTTGGCAATAAATCCGATTCTGATAACATGTTGGTTCTTTAAAGTAACTAATCAATAAGAAAAATACAGAAAAATCAACCTAATTTGACATTAACTACAATAAACTACTGTTTAACAGTCGGTTCTCCGGCTTACAAATTCCACTTTTCCTTTTTGAGAGGAACAATGTGATTTCTAGAAGTTACATATTCTCGTTTAACGCTGGATTCTCCCTGAGATGATATCACTCAGGTGCAATGTTGACGCATTTTTGCACATGACTGATAAAAACTCAGCTGTATTCACACCAGCATAAGAGAACCAGTGTAGCCATGATGTTTTTTGAGTTTCCATTGTGGGCTGTCTGTGGCCTTATCATGGTGCTAGTCAAGTGAGTACTTTAGAGTCTGTCTACAGTGTGTCTTTCAGAGGGAATCAGTCTTAAAAGTGTTTGGTTGGTGCAGGTCAACCTGAAGGAGATGTTGAAGGCTGGTTCAGACAGGCACAGGGAAAACAAATTCATAACAAGTTCTAGGCGTCTCCCGAGCCACACAGTGCATTTCCATCAGAAAGGGAACTTTTATGCTTGCTGTTAGAAACAGATGAGGCTTTATGTTGTGACATTTCCTATCCTGTCCTTGGCCTCAATTTTCAATTTTCTTTCAATATTTAGTCTCCGCTAGCGTTTCCATTCATTCCATGTCACTGCATGTGTTTCTCTACGAACCTGCACGGCGTACGATAGGGCCAGGCCTGCGTAGGCCGGAGGTATCTGATTGTGCATGAAGACAATGAAAAGAGCTACAGCCGTGATAAGAGAGATGCTGATGAGGTCCAGGCGGACAGCCAGCCAACGCATGGCGCAGCTGAAGAGGTAGTTGGAGGCCTGGTTTGTGTCCAGCAATTCCTGATATCTGCAAAAAAATAAAAACAGATAAATCCATCACTGCTGGAGCCAAAGCAAGCAGGACTCTCTCCTGCCATGGCTGCTGAGGGGACAGTTTCTGGTATGAGGGTTGGTTTATTTACTAAACAGGGGGTAAACAGAGAAGCTACAAGTGGAGATAAGATGAAATTGAAGTTTAATCATCTCCATCTCTAGCTCACACCCTCATAGTCACCTTTGGAGGAAGTCGTGTCCTCTTCCGTATGCGTGGATGGTGGAGAGTCCCTGCAGACTGCTGGTGATGTGAGAGGTGAATGGCGATTGGCTGATGTTCTCTATGCGCTTCAGCTCACGAATCAGGACCCTGGAAATGGACATTGATATTTGCTTTAGCCAACTGGGGTAGGAATTCATGCATTCATGTGCAGATGGAATCCAACGTGTGAACTTTTCAAATAGAGGATATTCAACTAGAAACCAGCCTAAGGAACATTTTACTCCCCAAATAAGCCACTGTAAGTACAAAAGGGACAGAAATGTTAACTCTAGTATGAAATGTGAAGTGCACGCCTTTGTGCAGCTTCAGAATCAAAGCTTTCTTGTCACATGGATTTCGCAGCCCCTCAGCTACTTATGTACTTTGCGAAATTTCTTTTGGGGAGTGAGCACACAGATGACATCTTAATACTGAAACTTCACTTAGGAGTGAAGGAATGGAAAATGCATCAGCTCTAGTGAGGCAGTTGTGTGGCAGACAGGTAATGATGACACGGTGTTCTGAAAGGGAATCGCTCCTCGAAGCAACCTGACAAATCTGGCCGTTTCCCACAAGCACGTTCTTGTGCCGCGTCACACACAGACGGCCGCGCACAGCCAGAGAGACACCGGCCGTCCACGAGGAAGTGTGAGCGGGGGGGAGGTTTATTGACAAAGGCGGCGCAATCTCTCTTCTTTTAGATGCGCCGATGGAATGGATGGTGCATGTGAATAACAAGTCTGCCATGAATCATTTGGTTTTCTCATAAAAGCCGAGAGGAGAGAGAGAGAGGTGGGGGGGGGGGGAACACATGACACTTCCCTGCTTGAGGGCCGCGATCCGGACAAACATGTTTATGCCATGGGCAGTTTCATTTCAGGATTCGATAACGGCTGCTTTAGAAATGGAGTAATTTTGAGAGATCCAGTTTGATGTAACGTCCATAAACATCCTGCTACGTTGTGACTTTGTGAGATTTCATTTTGTTTTAAGACCACTGCCCAGGGTGGTCACAACCTTTCTGAAATGGCCGGGGTATATTCTCTTCCGCTCGGTTGTACGTGAGGTTATCTCTCCGTCAATGTGCCGTGTATCGTTACCTCCAATTGCAGCGCGTACCAACCAAGCTTCCTCCGAGACGATAAACCAAGATATTCTGAAACTAAATTGCTCCCTCACGAGACAAACTGGCATCAGATTTGATGAAAGGAGTCAAGAATTCAAGTTTATGTGGGGACATGATATCGTGAGGAGAGGGAGGAGAGGTTGTGTGATGTTGGAGAGCATGAAGAAATCTCAGGAGGGAACCTCAAGTGGTTTAAACGCTTTTACATTTCCCCTCCAAAATGTAGCTTTGCCAGATAAAATACATTTTCAAAAGGGTCATATGATGTGTTATTGTATTATTGCCAATTCTTGGTATGATGCAGTGGCATCAATCATCTGTTTCTAATTCGACGAGTGTTCCTGCGGCTTGTTTTCATATTCTCAACCAGATCTCAGAGAGTCGTGTTCCTCTTTATCCATCAGACACAGGAAATAACAACACACTGTGGTTATTTCCCAGGATGCCAGCGGGCTGTTATTCCCCTCGGTGGATTCACCTTTATTGCACGATCGCTGCGAAACCGTAAATAATGACAAAAACAGCGTCATCTGATCATCCGAGGCGCTTCTACCACATCTACGCTGAGCAGAAGCTATGAAGAGTGAAATCAATGACCAATAACAGAGGGATTATCACTGCACATCTTTCACTGTCTCCCGATACTTTCTGAAGTCGCTCTCTGTTAATGGTTACTGATCAGAAAAGCTCTGCATTACCTAATCAATAAATAATGATGAAGATCATAGTGTGGCACAATAAGCTGTGCTGCCACGTGAACTGTTGACATGGCCCATGAAAGTCACATTTACAAAACACAAAAACTTTTTACTATTAGTATTTAAAATACATTTGATGCTGCAAGATTTGAACATGTCCTCTCTCTCTCTCTATTCAAATATATCTCATTAACACCAAACTAATCAAATTCCCAGAAAATGATAATGTAATTCTTGTGGTTTATTATTCTCTTTTCCAGCTGTGCATTTAACATAGTTAAGTGTGATCATTCTTAACAAACCGTGTTGCAGCAGCTGGAAAAAGCTCTGATACCTGCGCAGTGAGATGCTCAAGGGATCAAACGGTGTGCAGTCAAAGTGAGTAACTACATTCAAAGGAAGTTACAGATCTAGCCGCTCAAAGCTAGAGCCACGATAAGAGGTGATTGTGAGTCTGACCTGGACACGCGGTTCACCACGCAGAGGAAAACTCCCAGCGGCAGGATGGAGATCAGGAACCAGGGGAAGACGATGCCCACCATCGCCAAGCAAAACAACACCAGCGTCAGGTTCTGCAGCAGCATTTCAGCCTGCATGGTGAGACGGACATCCACTGCGGGGAGGAGGCATATCGTATGTTACACACAGTGTGTGGTACTGGATCTATCAATCTCTTATGTGTGAAGAAAACATTCTCTATGTGTCTCCCTCTGTGTCGTGTTGTGTTTATTTCATAAGAGAGTGAAAGCGAAGGAGAAAATCTGCGGGTAACACAATGGATTCCGTAAAAAAAAATGTTTGGAAACAAAATCAACCATCCATAAAGATGGCAACCCACAAATCAACATGTCAAGCAAAAGCAACAGTGAGGAGGATAACAAAGGGCCCCTCGCTAGAGAGGATACTTCATGTCGAATCACACTGTGTCTTTACACTACACCTTGTCAACCAGTGTGACTTCACTGACTGAGAGCTCTCTGGGGTGGGGGAAGGTTCACAGTCAAGACAAATCAAGCCTCACCCTCATCCATGTCCCGGGAGAAGCGGGTCAGGATGCGACCCAGAGGTGTTGTATCAAAGAAGTGCATGGGGCTGAGGAGGAGCCGGTGGAACAGCTTGTCGTGGAGCGTGGAGGCAGCCTTCACCGTGCACTGTGAACACAAACAACAGCCGCGATTGAACAACAGACCCGACACGTTTCAACAAACAACCCTCAGAAACACGGGGAAACCATCACAGCTCGGATAAAGAGACAGTTGGAGGGAAATATTCAATGTGCTCGGCTTCAGACATAAAAACCCACAGTAGATAAATACAGTGGCATAAACACGCTGCCTGCAGAGTTGGAAATGCTACCTCACCATATGCTAAGCATGTGCACAGTGGTGGGTGCTTTATTTTTCTCCGAGCACAAGGCAAGCTGTCAAATCTTCATTTCTAATGAGCGTCTGGGAGGCTGACATAAAGGTCATGACCTAACGCGCAAGAGACATTTCACCAATTGGACAGAAATTACATGTGGCAGCAGAGAACAAATTAATTCTATTAATGGAATATTTAACACCGCAAAGATCTCATCACAGCTAGGGGTAAGAAAAGATTAGCCGTCTTTGAAAAATTAGCAATTTCAAGTGGCATGCATTAACATGGGGACCTAACCTCTGCAATGCAGTGTCAGGACGGGTTAGTTTGGAAAAGAGGATGCCCACCCGAAGGGGCACTGACACACACACACAAACACTCACACACACTTTCTGTCCATCATACTTGTGTCTCCCTCGCTCACAGACACACACACACACCCAATGTTACTCTGTGGACAGATAAATGGATTTGGCCCCCAGGCATTTTCAACTACAGCACTGGAACCATGAGCGCACGAATGAATGAAAATAAAGACGATAAGGGAAGGGCACGGCTTGATGTCAATATATCAGCTTTTCATATTTCTTTCAAAGGGACGGCACTGGGGTTCACTGTGGTTCCACAGCGAGATGGTTCCTGGTTCGAATCCCAGTTTTGTTCTTCCTGTGTTTGAGTGCGTTTACTCTGGGCCCTCCTGCTTTCACCCACAGTCCAAACACATGCAGATCATCTGTACTGAGTGGTCCGATTCTAAGGGTTCAGCTCTAAGTTCAGGTCTAAACGCGTCCAAATGTGTCCTGAATGCATCCTGAGATCGGATAACTCAGACCACATTCCGTGGTGATCGTGGACACATGTGGCTCCATCCTTTTTTTCGCCCCGTGAACGCAAATGCATCCTGGGCCAAATAGCTGACGTCCTCTGACTCGCCACAGTTTAGACGTAATTAAAACTTCGATTTGTACGTAGCAAACAACACAATATCATTGTCATCGCACACATCTGTAAACAGAGACTGGGTAAAAATAAATGTAAATTTAATCTTTGCCAACACAATTGACGTACGTGATTATTTGCATATGGAGCGGGTGAGTGAGGTTCGACGTGGGCACAGGAGACGCATTCAGGACGCACTTTAATGTAACGCTGTCCACTTGGGATCTCTCAGGTCTGAACAGGGTCTTTATGTCATTGATGGGTGGATGGATGGAGGGAGGGATGGACAGAGGGATAAATCCTCCTTTTAAACACCTCCATCACTTTTCAGTTTATCAGTTCTTGTTATGAGGACAATGAAGGTGGATGAGTTATACACTTGCGGGGGGGTCTTACTTACCTTCACAAACACCAGCCCTCTCACAGTCTTCAGCAGTAAAGCGACTCCCATGGAGACGACGTAAACAGTTGAGTAGTACTGAATGTGAGGGTTGAGCCTCATGCTGTTGCTCGCCATCGTTTCATTCACAGAGAGTAATGATGTGTTCTGGGGGCAGATGGAGCAACAAATTACAAAGACTGAGAGAAGAGAAAAAAAAATCCTCTTCTTCCCCCAAACGTAGGAATTTTGCCTGTAATGAAATTGAGAGGAGCACACTTTGACAAATCAGTCAGTGAAATGATGTTTACTATCCCGAGCACATTTCTCAATAGCAGCCAGTCCCTGCTTTGCTCCACATCTGTTTCTTCACTGCTTGTGCTTGTTTTTAATTAAGTTTACCGTGGCGCTCTTACTTTTTTAATCATGCACATTCAGATTAATGCTCACTCGTTTACCACAATTCACTGAGGCAGCCTCTGCATTTTTCTTCAGGGAACATGCACACCGACGGGGGGTGCATAATATAATAAAGCAGGATCGTCTCTAAAGCTCACCCCGTTGCCCTGCCCTATCCAGTAGCTCAGCCACCAGTTACTGAAGGCTACGCTGCCTGTGGTGGAGAGGAAGAAGAAGATGTTGACGACGAAGACTACTGGACCGCCTGCTGCTCTGATGTAGGCCCCATAAACGGACCAGGCCACTGCACCGGAGCCCTTCTCTTCTGCTTTCATCAGTTGATCTAAAAAAGATGCAGGAAAATGTGAAAGAGACAAAAAGAAATAGGGTTACTTGTAAATCTTTGTCGGAGAGAAAGAAACACCCAGTTAGGATTCATGCTATTTGTGGAGCAGCAGGGTTTCTCACCTCCTTTCTTGCCTTCCACCTTCGGTCTAACCTTGGCAACGTCAGAACTACTGTCAGTCTTCTTTGCAACTGTTCTCTGGCGTTTGTTTTTATAATTCTCTTTCACCAGATCCTAAAAGCCCAAAAGGGAAGAAATACAGCGTCCAGTTAATACGTTAAGAAGCCTGCATAAAACTGTTAAATATGATCTAATTGGATAATAATAGTTAACTTTGATTTACAGTGCACCTGGTAGACCATAAGCACCTGTGAGCATTCAATATAACCTGTTTTCAAATTGTAAATGTTTAATTCCGGTCTAAAAACATACATAATAGTTTTTGCAACCACAGGACCTGAGACGAGCTGATCGGCAAAAGATATGGTGACTTCAGGTGGAACTGCGGCAAATCCGTCAATTTCTTTACAAAAACACCATTCCACAAGAAATGCCTGAGTTTGTTTGCCCTTCCCCTTCAACACTTTGCCCCCCCCTGATAAATGTTATCACCAGCCGCCACTGGAAGAAAATGAGTTTTGAAACATGTCACTGCCCCAAATCCCATGAGTCGTAACAACAACACCCTGCAAGTCACTTAAACAGAGATATCGTTGACAGGGTCTTTAGCTGCTCACCAGTAAATCGATGCATGCATAAATAATGAAAGGCCTTGTATGCAATAACATTTCCCTGCAACTGGGCCTGCGTTTTTGGGGCTCATGAATTATTCAGCCTATAGTGTTGGATGTTTTTTGTGTTGTGGGGGCAGAGATGCCTTATTCAGAAGAGCTGACCCGGTGCCTCGTGTGCCCCTGGCCTCACCTCCTGCTGCATGCTGCTGAGCAGGGTGGCATAGTCTCGCTCTTTGGCCATTAGCTCAGCATGGGTGCCGTGCTCGGAAATCTGCCCGTCCTTCATCAGGATCACGTCATCACAGTCAGACAGATACTTGAAGAAGAAAAAGAGCTTTAAAAACTTGAACCAGTGAATCGTGGCTGCGTTCAGAACAGTGCTGAAGATTTTCACATTTTAAGGAAAGTTTGAACACATTACAAATTCACAGACGATCCCTTACCTGCAGCTGATGCGTCACAAAGAGCACAGTCCTGCCTTTGGCGGAGCCTTTGATAGCTTCATAGAAGACGTGGGCCCCCACACAAGCATCAACAGCACTGAGAGGGTCGTCCAGCAGAAGAACAGGGAGCTCACTGTAGAGGGCACGAGCCAGGCTCACTCTCTGACGCTGCCCTCCGCTCAGGTTGGCACCTCTCTCTCCGATCTGGCAAGAAAATAAAAACTCTCGTGAAACTCTCCTGAGACTCCTGTGAAAGTTCTTTCAGAAAAGGAAAGGTTGCAGAAAAAAGTGCAAATACAAACAAAAGACAGAATTCTACAGATACCTCCGTCATGTCCCCGTATGGGAGCTCTGCAAGATCTGGGAGGAGACAGCAGACTTCCAGGACAATGTGGTATCTGATAAGGAAAGCAACATGTAAGATTGGACTAAATCTGTGCTCCAAGCTGTAATCCAAAATCAACAACAATTTGCTAGTGGTTCCTAACTCAAGGCTGGTAACTGTGGAGGACCAGGCTTTTGCCATCAGGGCCAACATTCCTTGCTTGATTAGACTGGTTTAGATGGATATTGCTTTTAATATATAATTTAGTTATGCATCTTATTTTTGTTTTTTTCTGTGTTGTTATTCCCATATATTCGGAAAAGCACTTTGTAACCTTGTTGGGATATTTTCTATAAAAATGAAGTTGTATTCTATTATGTTTTTCTTATCTCAGCCTCGACGTCTCACTGGTTGATCTTACCTGTGTTCGTCATACTCGTTTCCAAACAAGATGTTCTCCTTGAGGGAGTCATTGAGGATCCAGGCTTGTTGGGACACGTAAGCGAAGTCACCGCTGGCTGCTACATTTCCCTCTAACAGGGTCATCTGCAACACAACAAACTGCAGGTTGGAAAACTTTCCTTTCCAAATCAAACTTTTGTTGCTGCATTGTTTAAGAAGAATGCTTGTTCCAGTTTTTCTGTCTGACTCTTGTTGAATCTCACCTGTCCCAGCAGAGCAGACAGAAGAGAGCTCTTTCCGCTCCCAACACCCCCACAGATCCCTACCAGTGAACCCTAAAAAGAGAAAAACACAGTTGTAATGTGGGAATCATGAAGTAAACAAATGTTTGTCCAACTGTTTATCTACTGTCCTTAATCTGCTTATGTATGTCTGTGCTGTTACCCTCTTAATGCACAGGTTGATGCGGTGCAGGGTCTTCTGCAGTGGAGGTCGTATGCTCTGCGTGGAGGAGATGGTGCTCTGTGGACTCTCCTGCTCCATGTTTGTGAGCAGACTTTGTGCATTGGGAACCTCCTTGTTTCCTTTGTCCTCTGTGGAAATGTACAGGCTGAGCTTCTCCCTGCGCAGCACTCTCTTCATGCCTCCCCGCTTCTTCGGAGGAGGAAGTTTGGCTGCAGGAGGACGCGCCTTTTCCCAGGCCAGCGTGGCATCCAGAAATTCTACTGCGTTGCTGGGATCCTCCATTTTGACCGAAATCACCTGTCTGTCATCCATCAGGAAGAGCCTCTGTGGAGACGGACACAATGCGTTCCAGTGAGGAACATTTAGTTTTGACCGCACACTGTGACAGCCAACTGGTTTGCATCTTGTGTTTGCATCTTTGGTTTGCATCTTGCAGAAGCAGACATTTTTTTGCACCCTTAAAAAAATTGAACAAAAACAAGTGTGCGTGCCTGTGCAGTGTCATGAGTATACTGGCACTGCTTCTACCACAGCTGTGACAAAAGTAATACCAGTACCTCATCACTTCAGTTAAATCTGCTGCCGGGTTCCTCTTTACTTTATTATGCAATGTGTACGAGCGGATACCTCAAAGCTTTTGGTACGTCTTCGGCAGAAATGCTTGACTATTGAACCTTGGCTCCTTCTGTGAACCAACCTTGCACTAATGTGTGACTTTTAGCATCTGTTTGGAAATAAAGTATGTTGACAATGTCAGTATGTGGGCGTCTGTGTTTATAACATGAGCAGCTTTACATTGGCTCCGAGGAGCGCCCACTGACATTCTGTGACCACATTCTCTGAGTTTATTTTGGTCTGTTGACCTTTCCGCAGTGTGTACTGTAAACATATCGTGATGAGTAAGATGGTACTGTGTGCTTTAGCACTGCATTAGGGTTGTGAAATCCCTTTACTGTGTCAGGGACAAATGAAGTGTGTGAAAAGAACGTCAGTGTGTGTACCTCACCTGAAATCTTTTGACTGCCACAGCACCCTCCGATAGGGACCTCACTGCCAGCGGTGTGACTTTCAGGGCAAAGGTCATGGAGTTGAAAACTGCGACCACAGTGAATGCCTGGAAAGGGGTGAGGAGAGATAGAGGGAGTTAGTCTTTATGTCGTCTTTCCTGTGGCAAAATTATCTACGGTCCAATAGCACTCAACAGAGTAGTTCCGTAAAGTAAAAATCCTATTGATTTTCTGAATAGAGATTTCGAGTATCAGCCATAACATTTCCAAGGTAGATTCACCACAAGCTACTGGATTGTGAAACAATTATGCTTCTGTATGACATCAACCGCGTTTTAGGGATAACTAGTTTTTCATTCCAATGTCAAGGAGAAGAGCTACACTACCCACAATCCTCAGGTGTAGTACTGAAATCTCTGATTGGTGCAGCTTGCTGTTACCAATGAAATGTTTATAATGCCTGCAAAAATCCTATCATCAGTTAAATTCAAGAGGAAGCCAGCTGGAAGTCTTTGGAAAGGGCTCATTCATAATGGTTTATGGGATGTGTAGTTCCTTCACTCTTAACATGATTATGTACACAGTCTTGTACCTTTGCCCTTTTCCAATATTTTTTGCTCAGAATCAAATTATGTTCGTGATTCATCCAGTAGCTGTTCAGCCAGGCTCAAGGCTTTAAACCGTTTTTATAGGATTTTTTCTGAAACGCCAATAGACAGAATGAAACGGAAATTTACTTCCTGAACCGAAGTGGTGTTCTAAAAGTCACGTTAGTGTACATGAGCCTAATTCTCTCCACATAACCTTTTAAACTAGTTTCAAAAATGAAAAATTATCCAATCAAATCATTGGTTAGTGTTGAGCAGAATACTACATCGAGACAGCCTCAGATAAATACAGGGGAATTAATAAAAAGAAAGTTGAGATAACAGTGCCTAGAGATCCTGATAAAAATACCTCAGCTGCATTGAGGTCATAGCCTAAAGCCATGTGCAGGGTGAAAGTGCACACACAAGCAATCACCACCACGATGGGAGCGACGCCCACTGTGAGGCTCTGGATGATCCCGGCTCTCTCCAGTATCCCCCTCTCCTCAGATCGCACTTCTGTTGGACAGATAAGAGAGAAACAGAGAGATGTTGAAAAAAGGCGATGGGTGAAGAGAGGGAGAGGTCGGAAAAAAAAAGTTAAAGAGTTGAGTGAGTCCCTGGGGGCTCTCCAGGGGACTTTCAATCAATAAACACCATAAGCGTCACTAAACAACAGACAGCCAGAGGACAGAAATAGATACAAGAGGGAGGACGGGCCCTCACATCCATACATGGTATGAAACCGGCTTCCAGACCTGCTGAACTTTGATAAGTGTCCAAGTCTAATGCCCAAATCCATTTAACTACACTGGTAATTGGAGGGAATGAACTTGTAACTCTCAAGACTTATTGGCCATTAAGTTGAAAGGCAATTAATAAATATTATAATAAGTAATCACAGGACAGCGGTGGAAATGAGCCCCACCTGGCTAATTTGGAGCACGATTAACAGCAGAAAATGATCCCTGTCCACAACCTACAGCCTCATGAGAAAAGGTCATTGCTAATTCTTGGATGAGAAAAACAGCCTTGACGAGTCATTCAAGTTATCATAAGGCCGCAGACAGCTTCGCAAATTAACCTTCACGCCATGGGTCTCAAAGCTGTGTTGATTATAGATGATGGAACAGCGAAAGACATAAAACGAGCGACCTAATGAAAATGGATTTCGGGTCAGGGTTATTTTGCCAGCTCAATTAAAGGATAAGTCTAATTTCAGGTGATAAAGCGAGTGTTTAGTCACTAATTTGCAGCGGCAACAGGTGTTCGAAGGAGGCCACCCTCCATTCTGAGTGGATCTGGAATAGAGAGCTGAATAAAAGCACTGAACAGCACGACGTTTGTCTCGAGGTCCAACAGGAAATGAGCAGCATGTGAGGATGTCGCTGAGTCATTGTGAAACATGACAGCCACTCACTGTGAACATTCTGGGCAAAGGCATCTTCCCAGCAGTACATCTTGATGAACTTTATGCAGCAGAGGATCTCGTTCATCAACCTCACGCGCCGGTCAGTCACCGTCACACACTTCTTGCGGAAATACGCCGTCAGCTTGGATGCGAGCATCTGTCCAGACAGGAATAGAGGAAATGATGACAAGAGAAATAAGTGGCAGGGGAGGAAATGAAAGCAGACACAATCACATTAGCTGTGCTGCGGGCCTGTCCGAGGCACCAGAGTGATAAATGCTTTTCGCAACAACACCGGGGTCCCCCGCTGTCAGGCTTCAGCTTAGACTGAGAGGAACTGGAAAACAGCGGCTACAAAATTGACAAGAGATTGATAGCTGCAGTGTTATGATGCTTTTAAAAAGTGCTGGTTGTGTTCTTCAACAGCCTGAATTGACATAAAGAGGTGGGGAGCCTCTTTTGCTAGTGTCAAAATAAACAATAAAGCAGTCGCTCTAGTTATTTACCTGGCTGTCAGTCACATGTTTGGAAATTTCAATAACCTAATTGCTTGTCAGATCAGTTAACGCTCATAACTTTTGGTAAAACTTTTTCTATAGTTTATTGGGTTCAATTTATTCTATATTGTGTATGTGTTTGTTGTGTCATGCCGTCTGTGTTACAACATCATTAAACAGAAGGACATTTTCATATTTTTTCTCTCTGTGTCAGGTGATCTAGCTGAAGTCGTACCATGGCTGGATAGAAGAAGATGAAAATCGCTGACCCCACCAGAGCAGTGGGGCCCAGGAAGAATGCTGTGTAGGACAAACCCAGTATTCCCACTATGGGCCCCCCGGCCAGCAGGCAGCCCACTGACACAGCCTCATACAGGCGGTGGCCGTCAGCGGTGCAGATGTTGATCAGCTGGGTAGAAAAACAATGAGTCATATTTCAAATTACAAAATTCGTTGAGCTAAACCTTTTGATACTGCAACGTCACCACGAAGACTAAACCTTTACAAATACAATTGTTCATATTCCCACATTTACTTGTTGGACAAAGATTCCTCTTAAGCTGTGTAATGTCTGATTTAAGACGGCCTCCCCCCCCACCCAGACTGTGGGATTTTTTGGAGATCTAAGCAGGAGCAGTGTAAGAGCAGAAATGAAATCCATCTCAATCATCTGCATGTGGTGCCCTGCAGTGAAGAATGATTTAGTTAATTGGGAGATGAGTCCCCCCTCCAGGGTTATGCCACCTACCTCCCCAGGACCCACGTCTTTAGTGCTGCGCAGGCGGAGGATTTTGTGGAATGCAAAAGTCAGAGCTGCCCCACGGAGGCGCGCTGCAGTACGGTAGTTGACAGCCCACATGAGTGCCTGCAACCAGGAGCGGATCAGTTCCATGAGGAAGATCCCAGCCACCAGGGACAGGCCGTACGGGAAGTTGGACTGGAAGCTCTGGGAATACTCCAGCAGAGCTCGAACCAGGAGAGCCTACAAACGAAAAGGCAAGAAAGGGTATCAACGGGAGAAGAAGGTTCAAGAAACAAGATAGAAATAGTTGAAAGGACAAAAATGGGGAGGAAAACAATAGATTCAGATCAGGAACATGGAAGAGATAAAGTGGAACAAGACAAGGACATGGATTACAGGGAGATGAAAAAGAGAGGGTAGGAAATGCCATAGACGAAGATAAGATCAGCAGGGCAAGGGCCAGATGAATGAGAGTAAACGCATGAAAAGGGGAAGAGGATGAAAGAAAATATTTTAAATCAATTAATTAAGAGATCATTTGGGTAAGAAAGGCACAAAAGAAGTGGAATGAACCGATACACAGACAGGCTATGTTTGAAGGCCGGATTGAGATGACACGAAAAGAGCAGTCACGTTTTGTGATTGTTCAGACATGTATGAAAAAACTGCAGAGATAATATCTACAGTAACGCTTTGTTAGCAAATTGACAAGATCAGGCAGGAAAGTGAGACAAACGCGTCATTGTGCAAGAGTTAAATCCAGTTAATGCTATTAGTTGTGGGAAGTGGCAGGCACATAGTGTACACATGCCCTGACACCAAAATAAACAGCTTAGAGCTTTTGGAACAATGGTGAAACTTAGAAGTAACATGAGGATCACTTAAAACTTGTGATATGAGATGTTTAAAAATACTGCATCTAGTATTTGTTGATGTTCATCTAGTTTCTGTATGTGTGTGTGTATGTGTGTTTGGGGGGGGGGGGGGGGGGGGTCAGACTACAATAACCAGCTGATCTATGGCATTAAAACGGGTTTCACTATCTAAGGCTTTGTAATCTCCCAGTATGTTTTCATTTCAATTTCCAGACCAGCGTGAAACGGGATAAAGCGATTTTCTGAAAATACAGCCGCACGTGGGAACCCCGAGCCAGCGACAGTGCTTGAGAGGCATATTAGCCGAATCAGCTGAATAACAAAAGCAAAAAAGGATTTGCATGGTACTCACGGGCCCGACGAAGCCGGCCACCATTGTGATGAGGAGGGAAAAGATGGCCACCAGCATGCGCGTTTGGCAGAACCTCCAGAAGACTCTGGTCAGGGACGCCCCCTCTCGCCCTCGTCTCTTCAGCTCGTCGTGCCACAAATACTCGAGCCTGGAGCCAGAGCCAACACACAAGATGATGAGGGTCAAACTAACTTGCTCACTCGTTATTCAAACAAGAATATGATGCAAAAGGCTGTAATCGTACCAAACAACTATGTAAAAGTTGACATCTTTGAAGGGCAAAATTATCCAAGGTGAAAAGAAGACTTAATGATTTTTTAGTGCTCCTTAAATGAAGTTGATTAAAAACTGTAGAGTTGCATTTCCAATTAATCAGATTTCCCCCCGAAAGCATAGTAGGGGATAAAAACAGGCAATCACTAGAGTTGAAAAGTACAAAAAGAGCAAATTGAGGCAGCGATGCTGATAATAATGCAAAGGTGACCTACAATAGACGACCATGTATGATGTATGACTTAATTAAATTGAGAGAATCTACTTCTATCAAACATTTTACAGACGGGTTAATGTACTTTCATTGCTGTGTAATACCCCTTGAAGAGGGTAAAATATCTTGTTGGCCGAATGCATCAAGGATAATGACTCCATAAAGCAGCGGCAGAGCAGCTGCAGAAAGTAATTTACGCCCTAACGACTTTATTAAAAACGTATCAGAGATAGACAGAACATTAAACCAGGCAGACTTTCACACAGCCTGATAATAACGACTTCAACTCAAATGGTGGTGAATCTAAGCAATCGCAATTATTTGCAGGCCCGATAACTGCGTGAAGAAGCACAGCTGGATATCGTGTGGAGCTAAATCCTGTCAGTGAACCGAGAACAGGGAAAAATAAACATTTCCAGAAGAAGTTTCACGTGAGTGTTGGTGAATATGACTACACTGTAAGTCCAGAGGTGTGTATTTACAGTATAACTGGGTCACATAATTAGGAACGATGACAATGTGCAGCGTCACTCTCCCTGTAGCCGACTGCAGCTACAGTCGTGTAGAACTGAAACAGCTTCAGGTGTCACCTAATGATGCAGTCAGAAATGTGCTCAAGCTTCCAAGATGGACGAAAGTGAGCCTCATGTTACCTTTCACCCTCTGCCGAGGAGTTTTATGAATAACTTTATGTTTCCAAATGTGAACATAAAGGCTTCACCAGTGAGGTTCTCATTCTGTTTTGGGAAACACTGGAACAAAAGGTCTATATGTCTTTTTAATAACTGTGTATTAACAAAGTGTGATGATTCTACTCTGTGTTTGTGCTGCATTTTCAGACATAAAGCTCGACTACACAGCGAATCCAAAGGGAGGAAAAGACAACATGTGTGATTAATCAACAAAAGAATTTAATACAAAATTTAAATAACCTCAAGTATGTGTGTCGTCATGTACATGAATGTAAATGGGAGCAGCAGGGCACCAGTGTGGGATCCAAAAGGAGGAGTGATGTGCTTTTAAACAGGACTGTAATGTTCCTAACAGTAATCGTCTCTGTTTGCCAGATGGCAAGCGAAGCTGATGTTTCCAGAGTGCGTCGGCCAGGACATCGTATTCGAGGTTCGCACCTCACTGAGCACCAACAAGTGTCAACTCTCCCAGGGAGCTTTTTCTCCCCTCTCCCCTCTCTCTCTCTCTCTCTCTCTCTCCCTCTCTCTCACTCGCCATCCTTGCGTTGCATCGAGGTTGTATAACTGTTCTTGCTATGTAAACACACAACCAAGCCCTCCCATCTTCTGCATACCGTCCCTCAGTCACGCCAGTGTAACAGTTCTGTGCTCCTTCCCTTATATGTGCTATTATACACACACACACGGACACACACACACAAACCGACACACACACACAAAGAAGCAGCAACACTAAACCCGAGGCCCTGAGCCAGAGCCGTTTAACAGAGCAAGTCATTTACAGCCCACGCACTTGTCACCAGTTACAAGGGGGAACTTCCTCCAATAGTCACCCTCCTCTAAACTGCCGAGTCATGGCACCGTGAGCATGTGAGTAATGGGAGAGGCGTCGGTTTTCTCTTCAGCGAGCAGCTCAGAACTAAATGGCCCCTAATAGACTTATAGTAAGTCTGCATTGTTCATTCATGGGAGTCAGCACGTGACTGCGATGCATTGGAGGAGCCGCTGCTGATCGGCAGCCGAACACAAACTGATATCTCATGATCTGCTGCAGGGCTCCCGGCAGTGACAGCTGATGAAGGTGACAGGGAGACATGGTGCAGTGCAGGTAGAGGAGCTAATGACATAACAAGAAAAAGTCAGGCACTAACTCTCACTGTAATCTCTAATCCCTGCTTTTCTTAGCCGCCTTCCTTCCAGGCACAGTGTTCCCGAGATTTGTGTAGAGAAGACTGAACGTTCATTAGTCAAATCCTGGCAGGGCTACGGCACATGCATACAAAATCCCGGATCGCTGTTGACATGGCTCGCACTGCAAATTCTCACACTAAGAATACTGTGAATGTGACCTTGGCCTTGCATCTGTTGTTCTGCCGCTGTCTGCCTGGTGTGTGTGTGAGGGCGACCGGGTTTTATCACCACATTTATCTTGTTCACATAAAGCGCAGCGAAAGGGAAGACGGTATCTCAATATTTGTTTAAAAAAGGAAAACAATCTCAGGGTCAACGTGCAACTCAAAGCCCCGACAGTGTGAGAGTGGAGGGACGTGGGACAGATCTGTTCACCTGAGTGGATCTGAATACAACATGCTCCACTGGGAGCTGGACACAGAAAACATCACTTGTTCATCTTAATGGATCAGCCTTTGTATCACACTGTGAGGCTCTTCTTTCAAGGCGGGTTGACCAACCAGCTTAAACAGACAATTGCACAAGAGCCCAAGACGTCTCGGATTCACCACATTTATATGAAGCTGTTTTCAGACGTGAACTCCAGAAGATGTCAATTCTTTGGGCAAAATGCAGAGATTGTTTGGGTCACACACGTTCATCCAAGCAGTAAAATGTCTGGAACCTTCAGGTGAGGGGTGACACCTGAGAGGAGCATGCAGGAGGCAGGAGAAGACGTATTAATTCCACCATGGAAATCACGTGTTGTTGTTTACAGTACATCAACAGCGGTATCAGCGATTATCTCTAAAAGCTCTAAAATCTCATTGTCTTTCCAGGTTGACATCTTTATCAGTGTCTTCTACGTGTATGGCACCTCTGTTTAATTCGGAGGTATTTGTTTATTCTATTTTCAGTTTTGCCATCAAGACACCCACCGGCCACTGTGGGTTTTTCTGAGTGCTCACATGCTGACCCTTTCGGCTGATTTCAGGAGAAAGTTCAGTGCATGTCTGAAAGTAGCTTTAGTAAAAATGAAAGATGGAATTTGCTCCACCTAAAAAGGTCCTAAAGACTTTAGCTGTTCTCGTTTTGTTGAGGTACTATTTGCTTTATTCACATGACACAAAGAAAAGCTGGGACGAGGTACATTTCCACAGTACCCCAGGGCATAGTGGTTGTCCCAAAATACATGGAGGTGGCTCTCAGCCTCATGTTAGCTGGTTCACACTGAAGATGTAAATATAGGAATTTTAACAAGTTGGAAAATACTCAAACAAAACAACACAGATACCAACACACGGTCGATACTGTGAACCTAAAAACCTTTGACTCCAATGTGTCTGCTCACACAGCCGGTCAAAAGTTTATTCACATCTGCGCAGCTCAATGAAATTGGACAAAGGTGAACTCTGCACAAAAGTAGGTCACTGAAAACGGGTCATCTTTGATTGCTTATTCACAAAACCCAGTCTACGCGGTGTGCAGTGTTGATGCATTATTAGGAAAAACACTTTGCTGCAGGAAGTAGCGCCCTATATATTCGCTATCAGATCAGTGAGAGAAAGATGAGTAACAAAGGGGAGAGAGCGGTTTGGTCAGAGTTTCATTCTCCAGCAACAGTTTGACCTGAAGCGTGGGAAGAAAAGAACGAGACTCGAGGTGTCTGGGCTACAACCCCACAGAGCTGCTTCGGGAAGAACTGGGCAAAGAGTAAAAGCAAAACAAACTCCAAGAGCAAGACATAAGAGCTTTTAGTTGTTTAGTGTTGGGAACTTTCTAAACCTTTACAATGTCAAACGTTATTTCTTATTTCATATATTCCATGATGAATTATTTTTTAATCTTCATTCTTTGTTCAATGATTGAATATCAGAAACACTGGGACATATTCTATTTGCATAAACACATTAGCCATTGATACACTGTGTTCTATTGCTCCATCCTGCAAATAAAATGGGATTGGTTGATCGATTGACTGGGACCTTACACTTTCAGTAAGAAATAGAAAAATCAAGTTGTTCTAAAACGTTTGACAGATAGTGTGTATTTGTAAACAACAGTCTCAGTTCTCTTCCTAAAACAGCTGGGCACTGCAGCTTTTAGCAAATGTGAGGAAGGAGTAAATAGTAAATAGACTATTTCTGGTTCCAATTTGATCTGCAACAGAGCATTACTGGCTGCCGCACGCTGGGATTGAATCAAAGTCGGCTAAAATGCCTGTGTTCATCTTAATGCAGAGCAACAGTGAAGCTTTCTGATGTGTTTTTAATTATGTTTGGACGACATTGGACCTCGTGGGCGCTGGGAAACACTTTGTTGATTTGAGTCTTTACAGTAAGCTGTTTGACAGTGACAGACCCATAGAGCATCACCATAATTATCCTTTAATAAGTACTTGGTCAGTGGGTCATCCACAAGAAGGTTGTTGGTTCAATCCCTGGCTTGTCCAGTCTGCCTCAGTGTCAGTGAGCAAGATGCTAAACCCTGACAGCTGTGCAAACAGGGTATGAACGCTGTGTGATAGAAATACCACCGTGTATAGAAGCGCTGTTTGAATATGTGCGTGAGTGGGTGAATAACACTGAGCGGTCGATATGACTGGGAAAAGCAAATACAGTCATGTGTGTCATGTCATGTCAAACCCCAACTCTAGTTTTCTAGGAACTCTGAGAGTCAGCTTTCCCTATCCCCACAGGGCACCTCCCTCAGTCAAAACCTCAGCCGGGCCGCGGCTACCTCACCTTTGGCAGTTGACTTCAGAGGCTTCGTGGCAGGACAGTCCCCACACGTCGTCTGTAGACAAGCTGGACGCCCTGTAGGCCTTCAGCGCCAGCGGGGTGAGCCAGTGCAGCGTCATAAATGAGAAGAAGCCAGCGTTATCGACTGGGTGCTGGTGCCTGGAATAGAGAGAGAGGGAGAGAGAAGATGTGGAAACGGTTGAGACACGTCTAAAAGTGCAGGCACACACCGAGGTGCCATGTTGGGGGAGCGGGCCCACTTCGGCTGCTGGAGAAGACGCGGCGCCTTTGCTTGGCGGAGCTGACGAATGGTGAATCATGCCGACGGTGTTTGAACAGTAATTTGCACGTTCCTCATAGAAATCTGAGAGAGCAGCAAAAATAAGTTTATCAGTCGGCATATGTTCTGACAGCGTGCCGTCTGTCCCTGGGGGATAAGGTCCCCTCCCTTATCGTGGCCTCCTGCCCTAACAGCCAGCTAAAAGTCAACTTTAAATGTGTCTTTAAATGTGCATCAGTCGCTGTCACAGCCTCAAACTGTTTGTCTGCCTCTACCTTCACACAGCTCAAGGTCATAGTCTGCCACCGAAACTTAAATCAGTTTTGTTTACTTGTGAGTTATCCTGAAGGGCTTCAGAAGCTGCAGGCTCTGCCGGTAGCGTCCTTGTCTCTTCGGCCCTCTCGCCACAGACGCCACTGCCTCCTCTTCCTCCAGCTCTGGTGGCGGCTGCGGGGAGGACAGGGACAGGCCCTCCACCCGCCCGGCTGCCTCCAGGGCATCAGGGAACATGGCTGACCCTCTGGGGAGAGAAAAGCAAAAACCGCATTAATCAGAAAATACATTTCAGAAGCGTGATAACAGCCTGAAAATATACAGCTGCAGATGTTTAGCCATTGGTAAAAATAGAGAAAAACAGGGATATTTTTAGCTTCTGAGATTTGATTACTTTTCATTGAATCAGAGATTTGATGTCAACTTGCATGTTTTCTCTGACCCGTGGTCCAAATAACTTTACTACTACACTAGACGAGCAAAAGGACACAACTCAGCAGCTGGAACAAGAACGATTTTCCCTTCTTCTTGAAAATATTTACACTATAATCTTATTATCAAAATTGTTCCCAATATATTTTTCTGAACAAATCACAAATAATCACAAATAACTTAAGATTATTGTAAGAAACATCTAAACGCCGTGACAAAAATCAGTTTGTATCATACTCGACTTTTCGAACAAAAACACAGTGAACCTGACATCTTTATCCGACCTCTCAGTGGGAAAATAAGCGAGAGAAACACCGTAACCTGCCGGCTCCGTCCTCCCCGAGTCCAGAGACCTATCAGAGAAGAGCGGTGTTTTGCTGAATCACCCTCTGAGACGCAGATAGATTTGGAGAAAGCACCTTGCTCACAGGTCACGGCCTCGCACAACTTAAGTGCTTATCTATTTAGAGACGACTTGCCAGCAGCCCCGGGCAGACATCTGAGCCGCCGCTGCCACTGTACACTGTTCACTGATCCCTTCTAAGGCAGCGCTCCATGACTAGGTAATTCAGTGAAGAGGTGCAGATTGACTGTCCGCAGGATATTCAGACGGTCCAGTGTGCACCCAGGGGCAGAAGACTGAGAGGAACAATAGAGAATGTGCTACACTGTGAGTCACTGTGAGATGGGAAGCAAACTTTTGGAGTTGTAAAAAAAAAAAAAACGAAAAGCATGAAAAGACGTCTTGTGCTTGCCTCTGCAGCCCTCAGTGACTATATCATGTGAAGTTTGTCATATGGCTGCGAACCCCTCTGTGCTCTCTTTAAACAGAGGGCAGCATTGGCGTTCAAGGCAAATAATAAACTCTCTATTTCTTCATTATCAAAGTTAAACCGCTTTCGGGTCGTGTAACCTGCCGGACAAGTTTGCAGCTGATAGCAAATAACAGCGTGCCCCTGTGTTTGCTGAGGGCTCGGCAGGAGAAAAGAAAATCAAACACACCAACGGTCAGTGTCGAAGAGAGACTGGAAATGTGGAATGAAAAAGCGGTTCAGTGCAGTAAACAAACAAAAGACCCTGATTAGCAAACACAAGGCCGAAGATACTGATGTTTTTTTTTCCCCTGTGTTTTTTTTGTTCACCCCTTCATTGATCAGTGTTTCTATAAAAAGACTAACGACCCTCACCAGTAAAGTTAGTTCGGTTCACGACACACATGTTTCTTCCCCTTTGTTGTTTAGAGCGACCTACTTTTAAATGCATTTCTTAACAGATAAACAAATAATTTACCCTTATTTTATAAAAAACAAAGCCCAAGATACAGACGCGTGTTGTTATTTCACCTTTAGTTTAGTTCGTAACCTTGTTATGAATCAGTGTTTGTTTTTCTAAAGATAAACAAATAAAAGACAGTTAATATTTAGTGTGAGGCCCAAAATACTGAGGTTTTATAGTCGACCCTGTTGTGCACAATATGTTTGGTTTTTGGTTCTAGGTTAAGTTTTCATAAATAACAATATATTATTGTATATTACTGATCATTTGCACAGCCTTGTACTTTTACTCTTACTCTACACATTTCCCTCAGGATCAATAAAGTATTCATCAATCTATTGGGTATCAGTGTTTCTAAAAAACATCAAATGTAAACACACAGGTTTTGAAAAGGTCACGACTTCTGACACACAAGGTCATCATGACAAGTGAGGTACAACTTAAACAAACTATTCCCTTAGTGAGTGAGTTGTAATGAACTACACACAGACTCCCAGCAGCCAGTGCGTTGTAGTTCCGTGGTGTCGGGGTAACGCTGGTGTTTAGCTGAGTTTCCTCTGTCAACACACTTACATTGACGGCGGCCTCGCTCGGGTTCAGCAGCAGCAGCGGCGGCGGCGGCGGCTCGGAACCTCCGCTCGCGTGTTTATGAAACGGTGATGAAGACGCAGCTGAGCATCATGTCCCCTGTCTCCTGAGTTGTGTCATGGAACCTGAGCTCGTCTCCCCCGAGCGGACCCGCGGCGGACGGAGTCTCCTCCGGCGGCTCAGACGCGAACACTGGCAGCGGACATGGGGAAGTTGACGCCTCACGTGTATTGAGTGCGTGCCGCTTCATCCCCGCGCGGCGAGCGACTCCGCTGCGCTGCACGCGGAGACCGAGAGGGAGAGGAATTCCCGACGTCATGCTGACGTCACGGCCGCTCGGCCAATCGCTGACGGAGCCGCGGTGGTCGCCGTAGCAACGTGGATCGTGACGCGGAAGTGGACGCTGGGGAAAGGGGCGGAGGGAGAGGCGAGTGTGATTGGCCCCGCGCGCGTTGACAGGTTCGACGTGATTGGTCGGTGGAAAGAAGCGGCCAATGGAGGAAGAGCGTGGAAAAAAAGGGAAACCAGTGTTTTTGCCTTGTCTGTTGTTAATCTGTCATGTTTTCATTATGATGACGTGAAATATGTTCAATTCAAACATACATTAAATCTATCATTATGTATACTGCATTACATCATCTATTTGCCTACTGTTACCAATATTTACAATTTATATATATATGTAAATTCAACTTTAAATATAAAATAATAATGGAATAATCAAAATGATAAATAGATTTATATAATAGGAAAATAGATTATATAATACAATCAACATAATTATGGATGGTAAATATGTATTTCTTGATTAAAGGTTGCACACATAAATCAGTATACATAAGTACGCACCTGTATGAAAATACACACCACATAAAGGACTAATAGAGAATATAATGGTTTTGTATTCTGTTACAGATATTGGCAATTTCTCTCTCTCTATATATATATATACATTCAACTTTAAATATAAAGTAATGTCATGGTCATATTGATAAATAAAATTATATCAACCACACTGGTTGATTGGTAACAATAGGAAAATAGCTTATATAATACGATACACATAATTATGGATGTAACATAAGTATTTCTTTATCGAGGAGAGCACACATGAATCAGTACATCTCAGTACACACCTATATGAAAATACAAACCACATAAAGGACTAATAGAGAAACATAGAGCACCTGCTCTACTGCAAAATTGCATCATCAATAAGCATCATGCCAACGTATTGAACATCTGTGTCGCAGCAACAGCTCACTCCCTCGGTTCATTACAGAAAGAGGCACAGCTGCTCTGTGTTTCTTTACTTTAATTTAAGAATATGAACGTTAGCCTCCACATGTCACCTGGTTTGCAAATAAATTATTCTTTTGGGAAACGCAGAAGCAATGGCTTAAGAGATATGGCCGAGGAGTCACACATGGAATGAAATACCTCACTTTAACTTAACGTTATTTCTCTTTTATTAAGATTCATAGTGAATCGTAGACCTGCAAAGAGGTGCCATCACATTGCCAGGAGCTTATTACTTATTTCACTGTAACAAACTCCTGAACTAAGCAGTTTTCACAGCGTTCTTGCTGGAAATTAAAAAGTATGGAGCTGGTGGCCATAAGTAACAAATGAGCTGCCAGAGGGAAGAGCTCAAATAAATTGCATCTCCTTTGGAAGAAATAACCACAAGATATAATAAATCTGATGTTCTCGGAATACAAACAGGGAGAATGCCATGCGTATCCCTGAAGCCTTAAGCCAATTAGGAAGGAGCTGTATACAAATTATTGTTGTCCTGAAACCTATAATGAAATGGCTGTAAAGCCACTTGAGCACATTTCTGAAATAAGTCTGAGTACTTTTTTGTATTAATTTGTTATGTATGGATCTATAGTTTGGGCTGGATCACTACAATCACTTCACATGCTGATAACATCCCATGTGATTGCTGTGAAACATAACGGCCTTAAAACTGGAGAGACAGCTGCTACACCGTCAAATTAGGGTGTAGCAGCCCATGGTTTAAGTTTAATTAAAAACATGGCCGGTTTATTTTATAAACGTGGAGTCAATGGATTTAGTACATAGAGTAATTGTTTGAGTAATTTAGCCCTTACGTTAGAATGACACGTTGACTGGCTCCTGCAGACTGTCAGGTGTGTTGCCAGACTGTCTCACTGGTTCAGGGACTGTAGGCACGTCTCCAATTCAGACACTATTGCATAACAAGTATGAAAAAAGATTGGAAGTGATTAGACAATGGCTGTGGAGCAGAGCTGAGGGCCAAATCACGTTTCTGGAGCAGCAGCAGTGAAAAAAAGTTTTCACATTGAGTATGAGTTTTAGGCAAATTAATATTTAATCCTCTGAATCTGGAACACTGTACTATGAACAACCACATCACAGACCCACAGTCAAATAATGACAACCACTACTGACGGATGCATCGCTGTGGTCTGGATTTACTCTTTGCTGATTGAACTAATTGGCCATGCAAAAGATTCAGAGCATTCAGAAAAATACCATAAAAACATGACATTTTTAAATGTGGTTTTGGCAGCATAAGAAATCGCTGCTTTTTCCAAAACAAAACTATGTGAAAAGAACATTCTATCCTGAGTGACGAAAATAACAAGGTTTTTGAGTTAAATCAGAGTGGAAAGCTGCGTTTTGATATAAATTGCATTAAAACAAAACAGATTTAAGGCAGTTTCCATACGACAGAGAACAAGTTGCAAAGCGAGTGAGACCAAGATGTTATTGTGCACGAGGGAGAAAAGTTCCATCACACAGGCGTCCATTAAATTGGCAGTCACGGCTTCTTATATGAGACCGATCAATTTAATTAAACTGTCTAAATTAGCTCCATAGGAACTAGTGCGCTGAATTAACAAATGCATATTAAATTCTGCCATAACACTACAATGCTAAATTACTCCTCGGGCCACAAACCAATAAAAGATAGTGGGGACATCATTTGTCTTCAGGCTTGTGTCCTTCTCTACAGTATTAAGGAATCTGACAGGGTGTTCAACCAGTGTCTCTGATGAATTAAAACTAAAGACAATTCCATTAAAACCAAACAAAAACATAATGGATGCTGCTTGACAGGCACTTGTTCAGACTGGTTTGCACAGAATTCATAAGACTTAAAGATTTAATTAGAGAGGAGCAACACGTTTACATTTCTTTTAAATGAATACTCTCTTTTAATATTTGTGATTCATACATTTTTCATGTGCTCTCATTTATTTTGCTGCCCCTGTAAAGCACTTTTATAAGTTAGATTTTGAAAAGTGCTTTATAAATAAAGCTATTAAAGTTATTATTAAGTATCCAGCGGTTGATCCATAGTTCTCATGTTTTCCACAAAGATGAGAATTTCAGCTGCTTTTGGGTTGTTCCTCTATTCTTCTTGCAGTATCTGTGTAGCTGAATACAATGATGTAATCTCACTGGCAGCCTCCTCTGCACCGATGACAGACAGAAAAAAGCAACACATGAAAGAGCCTGAGCAGAGAATCATCGACAGGATCTCACTTTACTGAGCTGGGAAATTTCCTGGACCTCCGCAATCAATGCTCTGAATCTCCACTTCGATATCAACCTCCTGGGACATTTATGATAACTGCCGAGCCATAGTGGAGTCCTGAGCACAATGCGGGCTGTGCTGTCATTGAGACACAGGTCCTGAGTGTTTGTGTGTGTGTGTGTGTGTGTGTGTGTGTGTGTGTGTGTGTGTGTGTGTGTGTGTGTGCGAATGGATCTGAGCTGGGAACGATTTGTCATTCAGAGGTTCCAGATGCCTGACGTTTACACAAAGTCGACAGCTTGGATCCTCTACGGCTACATTTCAGATTTTCCAGTGTTCACTTCTGCACAGTCCTCACACACCATCATCCTCCTTCACCGTGCACTGAACTTTGCTGGAGGGAAGAAATGCCCATTATTTACGGCCTGTTGAGACTACTGTCCGAAGTGCATTGATTTCTCTGCCTCTCGTACGGTAGAGTTTGTTGAATTCAGGTGTAAAATGCTGGGCCTGTAAGCAGGACCCAAATCAGTTGGTCTCACCATAAGCACCTGATTTATCACTCACGCTGGAGATGGAGAGCAGGGGACATTTTCATCCATGAAACCAAAACGTAGCTGCAGCTGATATTACTTCACTTCTCCATTACACAGCCTCCTTTTGAACAGTTTGCCACAAGACATCTGCCAGTAGCAGAATATTTCATATCTTTGTTACCAGTATGTTCTCTGCAAACCCATTCTCTCATGATGATACCTTTAATGTTCCAGCAGATAAATGAAGAGCGCAGCCTGTTTGTTTCTTTGTGGAGAGTTTGTCAAATTCCATTCATATTCATAAATCAGTGGGTAGCGTTGCACATTTTAATTACTTGGCATTTATTGCAGCGCTGGTTTGTGGTTATTTACATAATGCAACAGAGGGGAGTGGTGCCAGAGCCGCAGGGTTTGGCCGTGAAAGTAAATTGACGCAAAGCAGAGTTATTGAGTTAAAGGTGGAGACACTTGGCAGAAATGTCATTTGGCTGTATGATGGAACTCCAATTGTTTTCAGTGTGATGGGAAAAACTCGTAAAAAGGGACGCAAGCACTTTAACATCTCAAACAGGTCGCAATCCAAAAGGAAAGTTCAGTCTGTTCGGGATCAAAGGGTCTTGGTCCCCGAATCCAAATATAATTTTCTTGTTTTGTTGTCAGGTGTGGTTGCGTTAGATTCAATTTCATTTCAAAATACCTCTGTTTTGGATTTCTACTTTTCTGCAATAAGATGCCATAAAAAACTTCAACGTTCCAGAAGATGGAAGAAGCGCATATTTGGAAGTTTTTCACATCATTAAAATTGTTGGTGACAAATCAAATAATAATTACTCCTCATGAGTGACTTCCTGAAGTTTTCACAACGTTTAATCTGAAAAACTAGGAATGTCCCTGCGGCTGCCTCCGAGCAATCAGCCTCACTTCTGCCTCCCATCCGAGCCGTGAACAGTGCACAGCACACAGCTTGTTTCCCAGGTTCTGAGATCTTCACGCTTCCTCCTGAAGATGCTGCTGTTTTTCCCGGAGAAACTACAAACGGGGACTTTGGGGAACAGATCTTACAGGTTGACAATCCATCAGCTTTAATAAGGGGTTAGTCAGGCACCCAGTGGAAGCTCAGGAGCCGTCCCTGTTGATTTTGCCAGAACTTATCCTCGGGATCTCGATCAAGCTGCGCAGAGAGGAATCAAACCACATTACCGGAGGACTGAGGCCGTTTTAATGACACTGACTCACTCAGCTTCCCTGTTCATCCAGGGTAAGTGCAGTTATAAAGTCTATACTCGCAGTTCCTGGGAAGAATATTATATTGCTTCCCATGGAATTAAAAGCTTCTTTTTTATATAAATGATGAATAACATGAGCAGGAACCACTGGTGATGATATGAAGGAGATTTACAGTAAAAGTGCTGCAGAAATGTCCACAAGAATAATTCACACTGCATCAAAAGATGGTGTTAAAACCTTAAGCTTGATGTGCAATGTGGTGCTGGTATTACTGCAACGAGCTATGACATTTCCATTTGTAGCAGTTTAAGTGTTAAAGTGTGCTGACTGTTAAACTTGCGTTCATCTCTATTTTCCCACACACATCCTTTGAATAAAGCTTCATATTCAACTCTGTGGAGGCAGGGGCATTGCAACAGGGTAGCAGGCACAATTGTCTATGGCCCTGGAGCTGTGTGTCTATGGCCTATGCCATAGGCCGAGAACGGCGGATGCACAGCAACAACAATTTTGTGAGAACCCTTTAAATTGAAAGAAGAGGATACTGCAATGACACCATGGTCTGAAACCTCCTGACCAGAGCCCATGTCACTAGCTTACTGCAAAATGCCTCGTAATTTGACTGGTTTGGTTGAAGACTAGAATATTTATCATGTACCACGTATTTTTTAAATGTTGGGGTCCCTTTTGCATGGGGCCCCCAAATCCCGTGAAACACCCCTGCCTCTAAGGAACTAGCTTGTTGTATAGTTTGTGAGGAGAAAACTTCGTTAAATGACAACGAATATAAAGCTTTCGACATTTGAGTAGTTTGAGTCCGTAAACTGAGCTCTGAGCTAAAGGCTAACATTAGCATACCAGATTTAAATCTTAAATTTACTTGTAAATGATGCTAGCTGAAAATATATTGGTTCAACCTGTTGGAAATAAGAATGCCTGAATATAGACGTTAGCCTGCTGCTAATCCTGAGTTAGCTAGTTGGACGATTAGCCTACACGTCATCTGGTGACCTCATGGGTTCAATCTGTTTCGATTAAAAAGACCTTTAACTTTCTTTACAAACATTAGTATAATATATGAGAGTACGTCCTGATTCAGACCTTCAGAAAACTCCCCTCATATCTTCAGTGCTAATCACCTTTATCAGATCGTGTGGCTCATAAACACTGAACTCTGCTAAACACTGATAACAGAATCTCGTAAAACGTGTTAGGACCACGGACTGTAAAGAAAGATTTCCAGTGGTTCCTGTTTCCCTGTTTGTTTGGTTGGTTGTTGACTTTGCAGTAACGTTGAAACGACTTTCACTAAGGTAGATGTAACACACACACACACACACACAAGACTAGAGATACTGTAGATTATTATATTCATGCTAACAGAATAAATTCACTATTCATTTAATGTGTGTGTGCGCGTGATGGTAGCTACTCGGTTAGCTACACAATTAGTGTGTGACAATAAAGAGGAACATGTTGACTGATGGTTTTCCATAATAAAGAGACACAGAGATTGAACTCAGTTGGTTTTATGAGTTTAAACTAATTCAGTACAAACAGTGCAGCAATAAATCACCTTTCATGAGTAATTCTTGTCTTTGTGTTAACAGGTGTTTGTTTAACTTCATGATCACTTTAGGTGAGATTGTCCTCTTGTGAACGATATTGTGTTTTAATGACAGTTGCTTCTATTATTTGGTCCACCCCATCTGGTATATGGTGTAATATCCTACGGATGAGTCAAATTGATTGATGTACAATTGATAATATGCTTTTGATTTTCTGTATCCAGAGTGTCAGGATGGCTGGTCACATTCATATCAGACTTACAGTTGACATGATCATAAAGATGCTGTATGAAGAAAAGGATGAGGAAGATGAAATCTGAATCTTTGATGCTGAAGACCTCGACTTTGTTCCCCAGGAATAAGCTGGGGCTGTGGGCGTGCCTTTGAACCCAGCTCTACTAAATGGAGACGGCTCCTTTGATGTCAGAGAACACTCCTCTTTGACCAGTATTGAGCGTGAGAACCAGTTCGTATAGCTCGTGTTTCACAGGGTTAATAATTCTCGCCTTTGTGTTAAGGTGTTGGTTCAACTTTAGAACAACTTGAGGTGAGACTATGGTCCTGTTTTGATCCATATTGTGTTTTAATCACAATTGCTTCTATTATTTTGTCCACCCCATTAATATATATTTGGTATATGGTGTAATATTTATCCTACAGATGAGTAAAATCAACACAATCAAATAGAATCTGAACTTCTTAACCTTTATGAAAGAGGATTTATTGCAGGACTGTTGTATTAGATTTAGCTTCATGTACCTAATAAACTGCCAACTGAGTCTTGTTGACACTTGTTTCCTTTTTCCTTATTTTTCCAGAACGGCTGATTTATTGGTTTATTGAAGCCGGAGACTTTTCGCGTTTAATCAATAACAAGTTCAGAGAAACAAGATGTGAATTTCCTCACTAATCTCCCCTCTAATCTGTTTAGACTCAGTCAGATGATGATCGTGAGTTAAATGGATCCTTCCTCTCCACGGCGAGTCACGCCCACACGTTAAACACAAGCCAATAAGCTACTGGATAGGCCTTCGCTCAGAGGATGTTTATATAGAAGTTAAGCAGCCGCCTCTGACTGGAGGGGATGTGAGAGAAGTAATTTGCTTAATGACAAAATGTTCAGTGCAACTGGCAAACACAAAGATAATGTGATTATAACACAGATAAATAGTGTGAAATAAACATTAGCTAAAGATTGAATTCAGTACATGTGCTTATGGATGTTTCCCACGCCGCCAACAGAACAGATTTGGGTTGTAAACATCAACCAATGAGATATCAGTTTGACACAAGCAGTCGTCTAATGGCCGACGGGCCTGAAGCCGTGTCCCCCCCCCCCCCCTTGTTGATCCTCAGTGGGACTCAGGGTCCAGGTCCACTGAGCTCAGCAGATATTCTCCTCCACCCATCCTGAGTTGAAGATGTAATTCCAGGAAGAGCTCATCAGAAGCAGTATTTCTATTCTTCCTTCAGGTAAATGATCATTTGAGCCCATTAGCACAATAAACTGGGTGTCAAATTGGACTCCTTGTTTTTCTTTTGGTTAATATTTAACGATCTCTAGCCGTAAATGGCCGTGGGGGGGGGGGCATCATTCAAGGACCACAACTGACACAACACTGGAGTTTTTCAGATTTTAGAATTGGCCAAAAACGATCCAGTCAATTGTCGGCAACTTTCCAGAAAATGTGCTGCATCATGATGAATAGAAGCTGGATGAATGTGATGGGTTTTCTTTTCAGAATAAATGTCTTAGAGAGCACTCAAAGCATTTTACAGTAAATGCTACCTTCACATTCACACAGCGCTGCTCTACGCTCACTGTCAGCTCAGGTTCTTGCCCAAGGACACATGAGAAAGCAGACAGGAGCTGCTGGGGATCGAACCACCGACCTTCAGGTTTGTGGATCACCCTCTCTCCCGCCAGTCACCACGTTATACTTGAAGAATACTTTATTGATTTTGGGGGTAGATTGGGTTTTGTAACAGTTGCTGTAAAGAATATACAAACATGACGATATACGGTCTATGGGATACAAAGACCAACACTTGTAGTAAATAGAAGAATAAAATATATATGAAAAGGGTCAAATCTAAGAAGTAAGTACAAATATGAGCTTTTTATGTGTGTTTCACTACACTATATGTGTATATATAACACAATAAGTACAGCCTATACAACAGCTAATAGGTTCTTGCAGATTCTAATAACTGATGGTTTAAATCCAGGGGCAGTCTATTGACTCAAAGAGTTTGAAGGTTAGAGGAAGGAGTTGTGATGACCACAGGCAGACACGACTTCCTGTAGCTCTCTGTTGTGCTTCTTGGTGTAAAAAGCCTGTTGCAACATGTTTTCCAGTGGAGTGGGTGTAAGGCCATTACTGTCAGAGATATCCAGTGACATGGACAGCACCCTCCGGCTCCAGAGTCCGGCTCCAGTATACATCCCAGTACATATTTATTTCAATGCCACGGACCTGGTTTTGTTAGCAGGAGAGTTCTGTCCCTTCAGGCTCAATCACAATGTACTCATGTCAACCTCTTAGGCTGAGAGGGCTTCAGGTGTTTGTAGTTAAACAAGAACTTGGAATGAAAATCCCAAACAGTCACTCAACAGAAAACACAACATGGTAATTAATTTAAAACAATAAATACATTATGAAATAATGTCTGAGGTCAAAAGGGTGTAGGTCAGAGAACTGAGAGCAACCGTCCACTTTTCAAATGTAAAATAAACTTTTCCTCTCCAAGTTTCCACTGTGCAGATAATTGCTGTTGTTACGAAGCAATTCATCTTCGGTAAAGGTCACTCGATTCATACCAGCATCAACAGTGGCCATCGCTCATTAGGAGAGAGTTTCACTATCTAACCTGGCACGAGCCGCACTGCGCTGGCATTTCAGATCCAGCCCACTGATCAGACCCGCTGCCTCCACAGGCTAATGGGCCACAAATGCCACGGCCGGACCCGACCGCCGGGCGAGCTCTGGTCGAGACATTTTCTCACCAGAGAGCGAAATTAAACAGCTATTTGTTTTAGAAGAATGTCATGAATCCAAGTTTTTTAAGTACAGAGAGAAAGAGAGAGAGAGACTATTCTACTACCCAGCCTCTCTCTTACCTGAGGGGTCCAGGTAATGATGTGGAGGAGCCTACTTAGGGTGCAAGTAGCTGATGGGCATTTACTGCTGTGCTTTCAACTCTTTCCTACGTTGTAAGATGTTCTACGTGTGATAGAAGAGAAACAGAGAAATAGAGAAATGGGGGTAGAATCAATGAGAGGCATCGCATGTCGTCCTCCGCTGATATCTTCATCTTAATACCCTGTGCCCAGACGCCCCAGAGAGCCGCAGTGTAAAGCAATTATTCCAACACTTGACATTCATTCAGGCTAAACGTGAACGCAACTCTCCGGGCAATCTGAAACGGAACAAAAAACAAAACAGAAACATTGTGTCAAACAGGACTTGAAACCTGCCAATCATCCGAAAGGAAATTAAAAAAAAATCGGGTTTGGTTCTAGCAGCTCTGGTTTATAGGATGTGATTCCAGTTGGCTGCAGGCGAGCGTCTCTGGAGCTGCAGCCCCGGGACCCGGGAAACACACTCGAGTGCAGGAGCTTTTATGCACAGATAAATTAACGAGGGCCATGCAGCTTTTTATTAAGAGAGAAACCCGCACAAACACCCCCCCCCCGCTCCTGGGGTGAATAATTACAGTGGGAGGGTGTAGCTGCCGGTGCGCTCAATAGGAGGAGCTGTTGAATCACCTCCTGATCCAGCCGTAAATCAGGTTTCAAATTGAGATGTGTGGTAATTTATGTGATGGCAGCAAAAACGACTGTGAACTCCTGAACTGTGAACCTGCGGCTCCCTGACCGCGTGGACGGGATCGGACGTGAAGCACCTTTCTGTTTTTCTAATCCCCTTTCAGCACCGGTTGCTTTATCTCACTCTGGACCCGCGTACACAGACAGAAGGCTCTCACCTGGCTGCTCGAGGGAGGCCTTCATCATAATGAAGTAGGTGAGGATGCCTGCAGGAAACAACATGAGAGGGAAAGGTAATTAAAGGTATCTCGGGATATCATGATATCACCCTCTAAAGAACCTGCTTATCTCCTCACGTCCAATCATACCAATCTGAGACGTGACGCAGCTCTGCATGAGTGGATTCAGGAAGTCATTCGGAGGAATCCTGCCAGAATGACACTAATGACCTCAAGTTTAACATTCTGCCCGAGTGGGAACTTCAGTCGACGCCCGAGACAAATTCAACTCCCCCCCCCCCCCCCTGGCTCCCAGAGACTTCAGAAGTCGGGTGTTGTCCTGCGGCATCGTGAGCGCTGGTGAGGAGAGGCCCTCCCTTGAAAAGCTTCTACTTGCGTACACCTTGAATTGAATTAATGAGAAGGCTCCTCTCTGTGTCCCAGCGATCAAGAGACAGTGAATGGAGACCGGCGCTCACCAGGGACCGCTGGTGGATTTAATTAGTCTGTGTTTACCTCCTCGTGCGAGAGGCCCGAGAACCGGATGCACCATCACTATGGTGTTTGTGCGCGCAAACAAACTAGTGATGGTGCATCACACACACACACACACACACACACATGCACACACACACACACTGTAAAATAGATAAATTGTGAGAGCCTTCGGTCCATCAGTGCGTAGGAATGACAACTCAGATGGGAGGAAATGCAGAAAGACAGAAAACTGCTTCTGAAAGAATAAGAATGGGTATTAGTGTTTTGTTTATGACAGGCTGAGAAAGAGAGTGAGTGAGGAGGAGAGAGTAGGAGACAGGAGGGGAGGAAGAGAGGGGAGGTGAGAGGAGGAGAGAGGAAGAGAGAGGAGGAGAGAGGAAGAAAGAGGAGGAGTGGGGAAGAGAAAGGAGGTGAGAGGAAGAGAGAGGAGGAGAGAGGAGGAGAGAGGAAGAGAGAGGAGGAGAGAGGAAGAGAGAGGAGGAGAGAGGAAGAGACAGGAGGAGGAGAGAGGAAGAGAGGAGGATGAGAAAGGAAGATAGAGGAGAGAGGAAGAGAGAGGAGGAGAGGGGAAGAGAGGAGAGAGGAGGAGAGACAAATAGAGGAGGAGAAGGAGAGAGGAAGAGAGGAGGAGGAGAGAGAAAGAGAGGAGGAGGACATCAGGGATGATGGAGGATGTGTGGTGATGCACGACTCCACACAAAATCTCTCTCGATCCCATGAGCATCATCCAGTCGGCAGGAGACTGAAGGATTTGCAGTTTCTCCTCCATCAGAAACATCCTCATCATCAAACCACCATGAAGAAGATGAGAGGCAGAATTCATCTGTGCTGTGACCACATGTGAAACTAATGCAGCAGCAGCATTCCCTCTTTCTCCTAATCACACTGGACAAGCACCTAGCGACTAAGTGGGCTGGAGGTTTTGTTCTGTATTTAACATGGAAACTACTCCACCACAGATAGTTCACTTTCCATCCATGAAACCTCCTTCCCTCTCAAACCGCTGCATTAATAATGGATCCACGCGGACGCAGGAGAAGCCTTGTATAGGAGCTTGTAGGCAAAACATACTCCTTCCATATTATTAATTCAGGTACAAGGACGATTTTGCTGCCGAAGTGCGTGAACGCTAATATTTCAAATGCGATGCCCGTAGGAGACGGAGGAGGCCAATGAGAGCAAATCATGTGTAATAACAAACCTTTGTTTCCCAGAGCAGCGGGGGAGAGAGCTCCGCCGCCCAGCCGCCCAGTGGAGGAGCATTAACAACACTCGACTGGGCTTTCAGGAGGAACCTCAAATCCTGGCAGCTCGCTATCTGGAGAAGGTGGAGAAGAAAACTCCCTGATGGAGGGTGTTGTATAACCTCTGAATATATGGATCCAGGCAAGCAGCACACAAACACATACACACACGCAAACAGTTTGTGACACACACACACCAACTGCCTCGCCAAATACACGTCATTAACATGATCCCCCAGGTATGTTTACCAGTGATGTGCGATGTGGCTGTGCTTCGCCTGTAGCCGGAGAACTGAGAGCCACGCCCGATTGTGTATTCAGAAACACAAATACACTTATTTAAGGTTTTAAAAACCGGCCTTGATTGCAACAAGAAGTTGACATTAGTATAACAATTCTATCCTTTGAGCAAGAATGGGCACAAACCTAGAAAGAGAGCAGTCCTTTTCAATTCATCAGCTAATTGTTTTTTCATCAAGATTCATGAATTATTCGGTGGGGAACTTTGCTTAAGATGTGAAAAAAATGTTCTTGCAATGTTCAAAAAAGTGAAAACAAATTTGCTGGCCCATGTCTCACCCCCCCCCCCCCACCAGTAGTTTTAAGGAATCCTTCTGAAAACAGACTCTTAAAAACATAAAACAAATAAACTCCCAACAGTCGTATATATTCAAACATTATTTTATAATCAAAAATATCATCCAAGCATTTACAGTGTATTACAACAAATGATCCTATGCAACTGTTAACAGCCTTTACAGGAAATGAAGAAATATATCAATTTTTTGATCTATGATACAAACCAGCAACAGCGAAAAGAGGAGAGGGAATCGGCCGAAGGGTTTCTGAGGTTTCAAGTGTTGAGCTCGACCCGGATGAGCCGCCCCAGTTAGCCCTGTGGTCCTGGCCCCACGCTGACACCACACAGAGCCAATCACAGGCCAGGAGAGCACAACGTCCCGCCCCTGTGGGTGAGGGCGCCAGAATCCTCCAGTTACTGTGGCACTCGCTGCTCTTCTGCAACTCCCACTGAGTCGCTAGGTCCAAGAATGATTTCCACTTAGCGACGTAAAGTTCAACCTCATAAAGTCTTTGTCGCTATGATTGGATGTCAACACTCCCGTCTCCATTGAAATGTCGTGTTTATAAGTCTCTTCCTCCGAGTCCCTGAAGTGCTCACGCAACATTCCTGTCCGATCTGAGATCTGCGCTCAGTCCGATGTGTCCATGTACAAACAGGACCAGTCCACAGACTTTGATATCTGGGGGCTGCATATTGTTTCCTTCACATCTCGCCAGAGTCTCCACGTCTCGTTGTCCGCTCCGCGTCCCAGAAGTGTCACCGGCAGCGGTTATGTGCTCTTGATGCCTTGGAAGCCGCAGAAGCTCCAGCGTTTCTCCAGACTGGCCCCGACCCCCGTCAGCTCCTGTCTGAAGGTGCAGGGCAGCCGAGACAGAAGAGCCTCCACCTCGCTGGTGTTGATCTGCACAGACAGAGAAACATCCACGACCATTAAAACCGATTTGTCTGTTATTCCTGTTCTCTGGTGGAAATAAGAGCTCACAGAGAAATTTGCCACTGGTAATTAGAGACTGTAAATGTGTCACAATAATTATTATGATTGACAGTCCACGATACACAATAAAGACAGTTTCTATCACGAGATGGAGTAACTCGTGTTGTAGCTTTTGTTTGATCACGAAGAAACTGAACCAGAGACTCTCTCTTCAAACCACAGAGCTCTGGTGGTTTGGCCTTCAGGGTAAGTTGAACTTTATCAGTCAGATAAGGTGCGAAGACGCCATGTTGCCATTTTTATCTTTGATTTTAGGACAAAGTGTCACGATCGATGCTCGCTGCAGTGCACACGGCCGATGGACTGTTCCATTCAATTAAAATCCTCCTTAAATTCAGTCCGGTCCTCCAGGGATCTGGTTTGGGTCCCTATTATAATCATCTAATTACTATAAATTCCACCAGTGGGGAATATTGTTCAGACATAGAGCAGTCGATCACTGAGCCTGAGCAGCAGCACCGTTAGTTTCCTAAAAGCTGCTGCTGCTAGGAAACTTATAGGAGAACTATAAATCTGGACTAAGAACCGTCTCAACGATCTGGAGAAGTGGACAAAGGATCAGATCTGGAGATCAGATCTTTGAAGGATCATTCTGGCTTTTTTCTCTTCCAGGAAATAGAAATGTGGTTTATTCTGCTCTTGAAAAGAAAAAATATTAACATCTACACTCTGAAGATTCTCAGTCATCCAGGTCACGGGTATTCAGGGAAGGTTTAAGTGATGGCAGACGGCCTCAGTTGTAGATACATTTCACCTCCGATCCAAGAGGCTTCTTCAGTTTCACCTCTGGCGCAGTCAGGTGATCTGAATCTAATGTGGACTGAGCTGAATGTCTGCTCTTAAAACTCCAGCTACAACTACAGCTACAGCTGTAAACTCCCTGTGAGTGTGAGCCATCAAAAAGAATGGCCCCCACTAAAATAAGCTGTTGACTGGTCGGCCCTGTTTCAAAGACTCTGCACAGGGAAGCATGGAACTCTCACATGGGTGGAGATTATCCTGTTGGTCACAAGTTGCCTCCACTCAGATGAGGAAGAAAGTGGAAAGTGAACAACGTCGGCACGCTGCAAACCATCTTTCAATCTAAATAGAAAATGTTTTAATACGCCCGTAATGAAAAGTTGGAAGTTGATGCTCGGAGTCAGTTTGTAGTTTTGTTTCGTGTCCGCAATTCAGTTTCATAAATGGACGCCGCCCTCTAGTGTTTAACGCAGGGAAATGCATTTCTTTAATGACCTCAGCTACGGGTTTGGGTTCAGTTTTGCATATGCAGAAATATAAGGGACAAATAAGTTTGCTTTAAGATTTACTGTTAAGGCAAATTGTTACTGATCAAATATTGATTACATTATTGTCATTATATTTATAGACACCTACAAAAAATGTATTGTATGTGAATGTAATTATAATCTCTCGCACATTTATTTAACTTAAACATTATTGAAATTCAAAACTGTCTGAACAAGTTTACATTTAATTACACAGTATAATTACAAAGTTGTATTATCGTCAATGTCAACCAACAGAGGCAAATGGAAAAGCCTTTGAGCTAATACGTTTTTTATGCTAACAAAGTAGATTTGACCGAAATCCACTATAAAGTACTTTTGTCTCCTTCCTGCTTTCTACTACAAACATATAAAGTGTAAATATGTTGTTATAAAATATGTGTACGATTCTTTCTCTCTCCACTAGGTCCTAAGGAATTTAACTCACACTCAGATCGCTCACTCCGCTGCAATCAGAGAAACGCAGTGTGAGTAAATTCATGTCGACAGCCCAGCGGCCACCTGACTGAGTGTAATCTGTCTCCCACCACTCGTGAGCGCTCAGGATCATCACTCAATAGAAATCCTGAGGTGACAGGAGGAGAGACGCACACTGTACTCGCTGCTGTCGACAAACCGACACAGTGACTCGCATCGATGAGTAGACTGTTCAAGAAGAAGCTCGGTGCCGATGTCAGGATGCATTGAGGTCCATCACGGAGAAATTCATTCTCATTACACACAATGGAGCTGTGTTTGGAGCCACCAGATAAGCAGGGACGACCGAGGCTTGTTGTTGAGGCGTCTTGCCAATGATATTGACAAAACTCTGTGGGCTGCTTGATGTGTGTAGTGGAGAGTGTCGTGGGAACAGATGCACGGGCAAACTCAGACGCACACAGACAGACAAGCGGGGGTGTACACACACGCACACACACACTAGAAAGAAACACTTAAAAGGCATGAGAGGAGACAGTCACTCTCTATTCTTTGTGTGAGAATGAGTAAGGGTATTGATGAGCACATGGAAGGGTTGTTAAAGAGAACAGTAATTTCTTGGGGGCAACCTCGTGGAAGTGTAGAGATAAAGTTTTGGCAGATAAAAAATGTATTCTTCCACATAATGAGTAAGTTAAGAAAAGCCTGAAGTCTGACGCCAGAATTTTAATGTGTCTTGTGTTTGGTCAGCGACTGTAACTGTAAGACGAGCGGAGACATCTGCCAAATCCCCGGAATGACGTCCTGTCTGGGGCGTTCGCCAGAAAAGGACTATTAATCTTCGAGGAGATGACATTGAACGTTGGCATTTTGAGAAAAAACCTGTTATTCCTCCTCGGAAAAGATGGGGATGAAAGAGCTGCGGTTTGCCAGACAGAGTAGAGAGTGAGGGTGTCTGTGGAGGGAGGCTGGTGTTTGGCTCCAGGTGCCAGGACGAGGGATCTACTTTTAATATGTCACATTATCAGGGGAAATCACACAACTAGTCTGATACAGCCAGACAAATATAGCCGTGACATTTCAGGCCAGAAAATAAAGAAAACATCAAAGTTTAACTTGAAACATTATAGATTTTTGAGGTACTTTGGATTCTGCATCTACCAAATGTATAATTAGAGATAATTATGATGCCGCGTGAGTGCGACTGTTGTATTTGTTTTTCTGGGAGAATGTTTCCTCTGCTGTGCTGAGGTCGAGGAAGAAAAGCTCAATAGCATTTAATCAAATCCAAATCTAGTAACAGGAAAACAATCCTTCCAATCCACAGCCGAGTTGCTTCACTTTGAGGACTAAACAGTTTACTCCTGGTCACTCGAAACAATTCTGCAGAGAGCACATTGACCTGTTTCATTTGGGCCGTTACAGATTTATCATTAAAACCCTGCCAGTGATTTCTGTCATTAAAACCAGCAACAGTCGGCTAAAGAAAGGCTGCTACCTAAATGTTGCCATAGCTCTCGGCTTATAAGACGGAGTGGAGTGAGATAAAAGCCGTAAGAAATTCATTAGTGTCAGAACTTAATTAGAGTGTAAATTCACTGACTGAGAGCTGGAGCCAGAACGGAGCCGATCTCTGGTGAAGTCTCTTTAAAGGAGTCGTTTAACCAACAAAACATCTGAGTACAGACCTCATACATATCAATGAAATCTTAAGTAATTGCAAATAATATATATTTATACAACTATACTACAATGCAGTTTGGCAATGCATGACGTCAGACCATTCGAGGTGAATGAGCAGTGTCTCGGTTGAAGCCTCCAATGCATAAGTGTGAGTGCAGCATTACAGATGAGTGATCAGTGTATTCTTTCTATGACTGTGTTTGTATTTGATGACAGCCTTCATCCTCAGGGGCATTAAGAGCAGAGATGCTCTATCATTCTTCACTAATGTTTCTTTTTCAGCCGCTCTTTGCTGGAGGGCGTTTTGTTGCTGCTCTCCCTGTTCCTCTTTAAATCCATCCACAGGTTCTCTAATAGGTTCAAGTCCGGGAGACATAGTTGGGTCAGGTCATTGCTTTAACTGTTTTCTTCTTTAAAAACTCTTGGGATCAATGTTCTATTGGAGAAGTCCTCTCGTACAAAGCTTCTTGACACGGGGGGACATTGAGCATTTGGTGATACGAGCGATCATAGTGTCTGTAGTGGTCCTGGCCGTGTCCACACCAAGCATAACAAGCTCCATCTGATCCAAATAAATTTATTCTGGTTTCATTTGACCGAACTCTGTAACAAGAAGCTTTGCTGCCAATATTTACAAGGCTTCTTCTCATGTTCTCTGGCAAAATTCAATCTTTCAGTTTTGTGCCATATTTTGTGTGATGGTTGTCTTCTTGGACGCCCTTTGTAGGCCTGACACTGTGTCCTTGACGCAGTCTGATCATTCACCAAAACAGATTTCCACAGATGAATCTGAGGCCAAGTCAGAAGCACTTAACCATCTGTTTTTCTACACAAGGTCGTGTGAATAGAACATCGCTGCGTGGAGTTACTGCATCTTCTGTTATTGGTCGTATGGCTCGTCCTCTATCTCCAAACCACCGCTGAAAATGTTTTTCAACTTATGTTCAGCAGCTCACTGAGGTCCAGGCATCTGAAGGAGGTCTCACAATCTGCTTTCTGCATTGAGGTTGTACTTGGGGCCCTAATTTTTGATTTGTCTTTAAATTATAGATACGATAAAACCTTACAAAAAAAAATTATAAATGACTGTAAGCTGGTGGAGTTAAATGACTGTAAGCTGGTGGAGTTTGAGTCATTTAAATGCCCCATGAAATGAAAAACACATTTTCAGAGGTTTAAAAAAAACAAACATAAAAGTATGTATACACCAAAGCTCCTGTCCTTTCTCTCCGTTTGATGACTCATCCTCCCATCAGATGCGTTCACTCATTTTGCGTCCAATGACAAAACCTCTTTGAAGTTTCCAGCCCCTCCCTGTGGCTGACAGTCAGGGACCGCAGCTCAGGGACCGACGCTGTCTGATTCATCCTTTCCATTTCATTTGCGTCCTCGGTCATAAGTGAAGGTGGTGGAGAGGAGTCCTCAACAGCAGAGAGCAACGCTAATGAACAGTTCTGAGCTGAGCACACTCACTTCTGTAGGTTACTGTAAAGACCAATGAATACCCTCAACAATTTCCTCCTTGGGTTTCTATCTTTACCGGAAACATGTAACTTTTCAGTCTTATTTCCCAGTGGTGTTCTCAGTTCGCTTGAATATGACGCTCTTCTTCTCTTTCCTGCATTGGTTTGATGAGAAAATCTTCACCACTTTGCAAAATACCAAACGATTCCTTGCAAGTGCTTCGGCTTCGACGAAAGAGCTCTTCTGCAAAAGGAATCAATTTTTATGGAAAGGGCCGGAAAAGCATTAAGGAGCTCTGCTTGCATCGAGGGGCTCCGTCTCATCTGCACAGGACGACTCTGGCACACAACAAGCCCATATGTCGACACTGTGTGGGGGGTAAGTGGGGGGGGGGAGCTGACACAGTGACTGCATGGGTGCATGTAATCGAGAGTGATGCTGAAGACCAGCTCAGCTAATCAACTGCACCGTGGAGGTTTGGATTTGTTACCTTGGTGTCCAGACGCTGCAGGTAGGAGCAGATGTACTCGATGCTGGCTCCGAACGGGTGAACGTGCAGGAACGTCGATATGATCCCTGAAGAAGAAACACACAGGAAAAAAACATGAAGAGTTATTATTGCAAGGATGAGTCACACACTTCCAGTTCCTGTCACCTGTCAGACATCAACAAAGGATGTTCCCAACGCCGCTTTATCTAACTCCTTCTCCTCTGACTGAGTGTAACACCGTCCTCGAGTGGCTTCTCCCCGAGTCCCAGCTCTGTTAAGAGCCTCTTGTATATTGTGGCTCCAGATTAGAGGGAGTGTTTAATGACGGCTTTGATGCCGTTGTCTCTCATCAAAGCCGCACTCTCCCCCAGCTCAAACAAACATCTGCCATCAGCTCGCAGGCGGGGCCAGGAGAGAGATAATCCTCCACCTATGCTTACTAATAACCACCTATAGAGCATCGAGGGGCCAACAGCTGAAACAAACACACAAAGTGTTACTATTACCAGGCCTCCCATTGGCTCAACACTACAAGCAAGAATACGACGACCCCTGGAGACATTTAAGAGAAAAATACCCTAAGATGTCACCTGTGAGAGGTCAGTCAGCACGTGAACACAGACCATGAGCTCACCTGGAGTCCAGATATCACACCAAGCTGATTTATTAGCATGAATTCACCCACGGCAGGGGTTTTCCTTCCTGTGCTGTTCTGCTGTAAAGAACCAATGACCCGCTCACAGACAGGCACTTAACTCCAGACATGTTTTTGACATTTTCCAGAACGTTTCCTGCCAGTCCTCTAGTAAAATGTCGGACTGAGCACATGTGAGAACACAGCAGGAAAGTTCACGATGAGCGAGTTTGCGTGTTGATGTTTCTAACTCACGACAAACCTAAACAGGAAGAAACTAAAACAATATAAATATCTCAGGATGGAAAAGTAGAACACGTAGATGTTGCCCCGAAAAAGATGTCGATGAGATTCAGGAGCTTTTGGTGCCGATGTGCTCTAAACAGAAACTTGTTATCTCCACAGTCCTGCCTCCTGCCTGCTCCACCAAAGCTCCGCCCCTCGCTTTAATGTTTTCCTGTTGTTGTGAACCTAGACAATCTCTCTCTCAGTTTATGTGAGTTTCAGAGCATCACAGCTTCATTACAATTAAATATCTTACTAATAAAAAATGAACACTAAAAACTTTCAGAAGACAACAAACTACAGACTCCTCTTCGTTTTTTATCGAGTGTGATAATACAATTTTCCTGAATCTGATGGAAATCCCACGTTTATTACTCCTCTGTGACTTTAAATGTGCAGCTCATTCTCAACATTGGTAGATGAGATTCCCCTTTAAATGTGATATATACACAGGATTGAGTATATTAAAAAAGGAGGCAATAACTGTGTTTTATGTTACGATATCGTGGAAGTGGTTCTGTGATTGCTGTGATCTGACCATATCTGTTTTGGTAGCTGGTCCTGTATGAGCAGTTATCCTCATTTGTACAACTAACGGCAATCTCTGCACTGACTTCACAGATATCACAAAACAATCCCTGGATAAAGATGAGTGAAGTGGTCGAATCGCAGTGCGGCTGTTTGGAACCGGTAGAAACACTTTGGCCTTTTGATCTGTTCATGTGACTGGTTGCACCATGTTGTTCGTTTGAGGCCAACTGGCACATGAAAATGTTTTTCATTTCCATTTTGTTCTTTTGTTGTGCATACTCCCAAAACCCGCAGCTCCTACAAACCACATCGCACAGAAAACAGAGGAAATCCATTGTTTTGCTTTCATGTACTTTCAATGACAGTTGGGAATTTCACAGGTAAAAATAACAATAGTCCAGAGCTGTGTGAACTCACCCACTAGCAGCGCTTCCCTCTCCGAGTGGACGGGACTCGGTGGACTCCTCTCCGTCGGACCTTCCTTCTCCTGACTGCACGACACCACCGTCGATGCAGTCGCTTCCTACGCAGCCACAGACACACACACAAACAGACACACACACAAACAGACACACACACAAACAGACAGCGAGTTACTTTAAGTGAATCTGCAAGCAGCCACGGTTTGACTGAGGCTGACGTGAAGTAAACAAGCTTATATTTAAAGCTGATGCATGGCTCGCAATGAAAAGACAATCACACACAAATAAGTGGAATGATCAGAAAGTTTCAGCGCCAACACATCAGTGCGGCGAGACAATGAGGATGAGGATAATGAGGCGAGGGAGAAGATTCAGCCAGCAGCTAGAATTCTGACAGAGGATTGAAATGTACAGCGCACACACACACACACAAACAAACACACACACACACACACACACACACACACACACACACACAGGGCGTAGAGACGAGTGCGAGACAAACAAACAGAAGAGACTTGGAAGGCACATGACCAAGCTGTGTGTCTCAGATCTCTGACAGGTGGCAGAGTAAAGCCGGGGGAATGACAGAGGACTTTCTGTCCGTTTGTTGTCCTACTTTGTGTTGTGTGCACCGGTTCCACTGATGGTGTTGGATGCCTGGTGGCCTTTTCCCTGTTTTTAATCTATCAATAACACCCTGCGAGTGTGTGTCATTTTGTGGGCGTGCAAACATATGCAAGTCATTCAGACTTTATGACTCCTTTATTTCCGAGCCCAGTCGTGGCCGGGTGATTTATTCGGTGAGAAATGCACTTGCGGTGAACCGGCCGGGACTTGTTATGATCCGTCCCCGTCTCTGGAGGAGGTTATTGTGGCAAGTCAGGGGAGGATGAAGAAGAAGAGGTGGAAGAAGAGGAGAGGACGAGGACACAAACAATATCACTTACACTGGTTTGATTAGCGCTCTCCTCCGCGCCTCTGTCGTCCTGCTTCGCCTTCTCCAGCTGCGGCACATTAGAAACACATGAGGGATAAGCCAGAGAGAAACAAGCTCAGAGCTGATGTAGTGGGGGTGTGAGGCTGTGCAGAGTGTGGTGTGCAAACACAGACAAACACAAGTGTTGTTTACTCTTAGAATAATGACCAGAAACGTGCCGAATTGGAACAAATAAGACACGGAGCTTCCATATGGATGCAATCAACTCTTCTTGAGGCAAAACATTTGGCCTTTAAATATGCAACAATGGACGACCTTGTGGATTCTGCCGTCTTGGAAATGTATTTGCTGAAAAAATAACTGAATCAACAGCAACTTCATGAACAGTAACTTGCCCATCGGAGAAAAGAGACAATTTTCTGCCTCTCCTTGTTTTAAAGTCATCTCTTGAGTACCTGAGGTTTTTCTGACCAAAAAATAACTTGTCTGAAGACGTGACCTTGGACTCTGAAGAGATAAAATACAGAGCTAAACTGTAATTAGACCAAGTGATGACTCTGAATCTACCACTTCTACACTTGAACAAGTGAGTGCTTATTAGTCCTCACTAAGCAGCTGTCAGACTTGCAATGAAGTTCATTTTCCTGAGAGGCAAAATGTCGGTGTCAGACTTTTTTTAGATCTTTGCCAGCTGGGGCGAAGTGATGACGTTTCAGACTCTGGACATATTCACAACTGAAAGTAAGAGGTGCCATACATGAAGAAGATGCTGACTAAGATATCAATATGAAAAGAAAAATTACATTTGAGAGGCCTTGACGATGACAGTGTTCACGTGCTGTAAACAAAACATGATTTCAACAGAGGGATGTACAGTATATACGCCATGTTCTGCAATAAGTCAAGCTGATCGCCCTCTGCTGGACCAAAATAAAAACTATTTCAGTTGTTTCTTTTGGTTTTGAAGCATTCAACTTCAAATTAAAAACTTCAAAATGGTTTCACTGGTGTAACTTGGGTTGAGCGGGTACAAGCTCATTCTCATATACCGCCAACTAACGGTTTTCAGTTAGCCAAGAAAGTATTCTGCTCACTATTCTCAGTGCAGGTGGATAAAACTAGCTCCTATCGTCTTTGCTGTTGTTGCTCGGTCAGATTAGCTGAATCCTGACTTGTCATGTGTTGACAGCATCATCACTGGTTTGTGCTGAGGTGATGATTTTGTGTTTGTTGCCTGAGCGTTTGAGGCTTTTTGTTTATCCTGTACATGAGCTCTAAGCTTCTCAGGGTTTTGTGCTCTGAGCACTCTTCACTCACTCAGACTCAGAGCCCAACAGAATTGAATGTGCCCATAATTACCACTTGTGCCTGAAGAGGCTTCTGCTTAGCACAAGTGACACAGCCTTGCTTTTCAGAGTGTAAATTTTGAAGGCCACTACAGTTTGCATATTTCATTTCATCCCACGTTCCAACAAAAGTTCAAAACTAACTTGTGCAAATGAGATGTCGTTCACCTCGGTCTGAAAGCAAAAGTCTTTCTGACCGGCCACAATCAAAGGTGAAAAGCCTCTTGTTAGTGACGTTAACATTTTGCACTGTACACACAAAAAACAGCTGGGTGGAAAATTGGAGCTGATGTGAAAAGGTCAAATATTCCTAATGTCACACTTCTCCACACCAGCTCCTGCACTACGTGGGCATGAATGTTGGCCACTTAGAGAGAGTTACACCTATGTCGGGGAGGCAGAGAGTTCGATATACTGCAGTTTTCGGATTTTGGTTAAATCACACTGACGCCTGTAGCTTGTTATATATCATCACTCCTGTCCTCCAATAACTACACTGTAAAACATCATATTGAATACAAGATTCTCCTTCTTAACTTTAAGGCTTCTCCGTACCTCAGACCTCCTTTTTACCTACACACCTATTCAAACAATCTTCCACTTCCATCCTCGGCACTCCTCCTCCTCCTCCCATCCGCTTATCATCTCTGGGGTCCAGAGCCTTCACCTGTGCAGCCCCTCTTCTCTGAGACTCTTTTACCACTTTCTCTTTCCGCCTCAAAACACACCTTGTAGACTAATTATTATAATATAATGTCTTCTGTGGCTCTAAAGGATGATTCCCTGATGTCATCATTTCTCTGATCCTGCCTTACAAACTGTGGTATGTACTTAAAAAGACACATCCACGAAGCACGAAGGGTAAAATACCAATGCTGTAAGGAAATAAAAGAGACATAATCACTAGATCAATCAAAAATGAAAAACAACTGCTAGTGGCAGCAGTGAAATACACACGGAGATAATGATAAAGGCGTTTGCTGCGAACATAATGGTAATAAAAAGGTTAATGGCTCCAATGACCTGCACTGAGTCGATGAGGTAATGTGTGGTGACAGCCTGGCGACAGCAGGGACACTGATTGGACCAGTGAAGGAGAACTGATGGCGTGGAGAAACCTCCAAAGTGAACAAATGACAAATCCACGTCTGCGTTACACGACGTCTGTGGTCGGCTTGTACGTCTCCGAGCAGAGAGACGCGCAGCAGCTCCCCACCTGGATCGAGAGCCTCTTGTTTGTGTTATTATCCAATTTAATAGGTGATTGAACCTGAGGCTCATTTAAATGACAGTCCTTCCTCTCATTACACCGAGCCAGAGGGAACATTAACAAACATTAGAGCTCGGATTCTGGGAATAAGGGACAACACCTGAAACATTAGCAAACACAACGAGTCAAACGGAGAAAAATTACACCTGAAGCTGTTTAACAAGATTGTTCTGCACTGAATTTAGCCGTGTACCCTTGTAACCGTGCAGCACAACACTAATCAATATGAGACGGAAGTTTGTTGGGGGGGAAAACACTCGTCGGTGTGAGCAACACATTCAATCAAATAACAAATGTGATGTCCTGATGAAAGAATAATGTAGAGGGAGTGGCTCTAACAGAGGATGTGGCCTTTAACGGCTCGGAGGCGACACCAGTCTACAAGTAATATCTCCCCATCTGGTGATCCCATTATTACTCTGTGTGCATGGTGAGATCGATACGATCGCTTAGTTTCTGCCGCTCTGTCAATCCAAACAAAATGACCGCTTCGTGTGATGCCGGCGCAGACGAGGCCCAAAGGACAAACCGTTCAGGAGTGAGAGTAACATAAAATCTCTGTTTCAGAGAAATGAGGAAACAACTGTGGTCATCTTAATGTTCAATCTGTTTCTACTCAGGGAATGAATGGATATCTTATTTCTTTTTTAAATGAGGATGAGGTGAGAACGTGCTGCTCAGAGGACTGGATGAAAAAAAAACAGGAGATTGAAGATGACGTAAGACTGCAACTGGGGATCAAGAGGTAGAGCGGGTCGCCCACTAACTAACAGGTCAGCGTAGGGCTGGGCGATATGACCTCAAACAAACAAATAAATAAATAAGGCGAAATATTTAGGCTATACACGATATATATTTCGATATTTTGAAATCTCCTCTAAATCACTCTACAAATGTTAAATTCATGAAAGTCCACATATATGAATGTATGTGTGCAAATGGGTGAAACTGTAAACTGTCCTTAAATGTTGCTGGACACTAAAAACTAACTCACACAAACACCTCAGAAGTAAATAAGAGAAGTTAGACGGATGAAAACAGCTACTTTTGTGAGAACTGATGAGCAAAGTTCTAAAACTGTTCAAATTACTGAGTCATTTTCTCAAACAAAAACCACATATTACAGCAATCTCTTTCTTCACTGACAATTCATTTCTACATCGTCTCCCCTGGAACTCATCTTGAACTCATTTCTTTCTTATTAAAGTTTAAATTACAAAGTTTTCACTCTCAAACAAACAAAGTAACCCAGTAAAAAAAAAACGTTCTTACGAAACAAAACACGTTCGACTCTTCTGAGGAACCCAGCAGGCCGGGGTGTGTGTTTTCTGTGGAGCTCACCTGCATCAGGTGTGTGTTCTGCAGGTTCTCCAAACCGTCCTTCAGCGTCTGCACTTGGTTCTTCAGCTGCTGCTTGTCCTCCATGCTGTTCTCCAGCTCCACCTCCCGCTGTTTTAATTCGTCTCTCATTTTCAACAGTTGCTGCAAAAGATGGAAAAACAGTGAGCCACTAATGTAACAGTGAACTAAGTAACCGTGACGCCGCCGACCTCGTACACACACTGCTTTGAAAGATGAAGAACAATCCGTCTATTGTTTTATTAATATTTAGCATGTAATCCCTGCGCTTTCAAAAAAACAATTCGACACCGGAATGAAGTGACAAGATAAGACACTTTTATAATTTTTTTCATCATGTACAGAATGTGTCTGAGGGGAGCAATTTTCCACATCTTTTGGAAAATTACATACTGTGCAAAGGTAAAATATCACAAGAGAATTAACACTCATTTGCGTTTTATTCTTGCTTTGGGTGATGTGAGAGCTGGCGTTGAGAAAGCTTTGATAGATAATTTGTCCTGTGAAGTTTATCTGCTAAACACAGATGAAACGATTCGCCTCCTGCTGCGTTAATTTCAATGGAAAAAAGAAGAAGACGCCCTGAGAGTCACAGGGGCGTTTTCACAGCTGGGAGTTTTCACCTGCTCTGCTACACTAGTTATTTTTTGGTTTATTACATTCACTTTATTCCACAAAAGAGGAAAACAAGTTGTAAGTACACGCTGATAGGATTCCATTGCAATTTGTGTGACTGCGTGATACGACACATGGACCCTGCCAAGAAGAGGTTTCCAATTTCCTTGTCTTCCAGTTCATTTAATCCCTTCACCTAATCTTTTCATAAACACAGCATGGGAGATAGAAACTGGGAAGAGACGTCTGCAGGCAGCGTGTTAATTTCATTAAATGAAAACTATGACAACAAAAATTTACATATTTTCACAACTGAATAAGAAGCAACTTTTGAGAATGAGAACTGATGAAATGTATTTCATTTTTAATCCACGGCTTGAAACTAGTGACAGACGGACAAGCTGCTGATTAGTAAAACAGTTTCTTAAACTCCCCAAGGTATCTCTTGTTCAGAAGTGAGAGACACAAATGATTTTACTTTCTTGAAAGAAACATATTCATGGGCCAAATTTATTTACTGAGAATCAGACAAGAGACAGGAGAACTATACAAATATTAAGCCAGCACGCAGACATTCAAAGTTAAACTACTATATCTATCAAGTGCTGTGAATAGGTGAAGGTAACATTAACGTTACTTTCAGTCACGGTTAGTGTTACTATCAGGAGGAGTGAGTTACAGGATTAATGGAGATGTTCCATCCAACCATCCTCTATTGATGTTATGTGATGATACGGCGTCTCCTCTTTAACTAAACCCAGAGAATCAACAGTTTTTTATTGAACAAGTGAGTGAGTCCAGCTTCTGAGTAACAGCTTCAGGTTGCTGCAGCATAGACATCTGGATTCCAAAGAGTGGTTCTGTTCAAACAGGAAATACTAACAGAAGTAAATGAGCAGAATAAGACCTTCAGCCGAGGTGACTGTTAAGATGGCGACAGATGTGGCCTCAAAATGCATTAAAATGTACACGTCAGTGGCTGAAACTATCAAAAATCTAAAGATTAAACTCCTAAATCCTACTTATGAAAGCAGGATTTATTGCAGCATTGTTATATTACATCTAAAACTAAGCCAGTGAACTGTATTCTAGTGTTTCGGTTCCTATTTATTTCTTAATATAACACATTGAACGTGTAAAAGCTGTTGCACTGTGAAAACACAATTGAACATAGGAGCAGAACATTGTTGTTCTGTCTCTGTTGTTGTCAATAAACCCAATCACAGTTAGTTATACCGACCGCTGAGATGGGTTTAATTTGAAAAGAGAAGACTGAAAACATTCTCTGACAGCGTTTTGTAGGAAATTCAAGGCACACTTTCAGAATACGACAAAAAATCCAATAGTTTTTTATTCTCTTTCTTTGAATAAATGGGCTGAAATAGTTTTAATAACCTTGGGCTCGTTCCAAGAAGTATCTATGCACTCTTTGAAACACGGCACACAAGCCTCCGATCTCAAGTAAAACCAATTCCAACTGCGACTAAGCCTTCCAATAACCACAGTAAATCTGAAAATATTATTTTTTAGTAGCTCTTCATAAAAGTCTAACAGCTGTTCCAGACATCTGTACTTTTCACGCCTGCTCCCAGATAGCTCTTACTTTTCTTTTAAAGTGCTGGGCGGGTCTCATGAATAAATGACAGCTGAGGTTTTCATTGTGCACGGGGAAATTTAACGGGTTCATCTGAGCAGCCCTGTTCTTAAAGAAACCTGGTGCCTCACAGAAATGAATAGGAGATTAAACTAACTGTGGGATGAAGGACTGTGGAAGAGTATATCTCTGTGCCTGTGTAATATATTAGTAATACCTTCTGCATGCCTTGCAGAGCCTGCTGGAGGAAGCTGAGTTGCTGGGAGTGCGTGGTGTCCTCCTCGCTCCTCATCGGCTGGTTCTTGCCCTGCTCCTGTTTGAGCAGTTCCACCTCGTTCCTGTAGGCGTCCAGCTGGCAGCGCAGCGAGTCGTTCTCCTCCTTTAAAGCTTCTGCTTGGGATACACCTAGAAACAGAGAGGTAAAGACAGTATATAATATGCTCCTTCTTTATCTGTGGTCCTATTCAGACCTGGTATCAACATCCAAAATGAATCATGATTTTGGTCCTTTTTTCCAATGTTCTCCCCGACCTGGCTCTTCTGTGAAAATATAACTTTTTCCCCCAAAGTGAAAATTCTGTTTCACTGTGATATTTGCAGTCCTGAGTGAATTGCTCCTCGTTCATTTGAGTTTCAGCACAGTAATACTGCAGAGGATCGTGAAGGGGTCGAGCATTATGCATTCAGATTCAAACTGTAATGGCAAAATGTTGGAGTTCATTTTTACCTCATGCTCATTCAAAAAGGCCAAAAATGTTCTCTTGATAGAAGTCTGCTGATAAAAATATCTCAGCTGTTTACTCTGGGAAACAGTGTTTCAGGCAAAGATCTTGTCTGTCTAAATTAGCCAAGTAGTAGGATGTGATGTGGTGAGAGCTGCACACAAAACTGTTGAAATAAAATTATTTCTGTAACCAATGCTCTGAATTTGCTGCTGCTCTGATTTGACCCTTTTCTACTTAGAAGCAGTGGCTTCATCTCAGGAGTCTTGTATTATTTATAGCCTCCCACAATCTTTTCAAATTTTCTAACTAAAAAGAGTCCAATTTCTCAAGGTGCGATGTTGTCAGGCCACCAGGAAACTGTCATTTGAATACTCCCACCTCAGATAATAAAACAACTCCAGTATATTAACGCAGACCACTGGAAGCGGTGATAATCCACAGAGTTTTGTCCGAGAGCTCTTTACTGCTCATTTTGACCTGACCTATTGAGCAGAGAGAGGAGACAGTGGGAGTTATTATTACATGAGACCTGCTCAGCTCCACAGACGTCCGGTATTATCAGCTCGGCTCTCCCCCCTGTGGACCTCGAGGGAAAGCTCTTAGGGAAAGTGCAATACACCGACTGGACTTGGGAGATAAGCCCCATCTTGTGCCAGTCTATGCAAGTGTGTGTGTGAGTGAGTGTGAATGTGAATGTGCATGAAAGCGTGTCTGGTTAGGTTTCGTGTGGGTGTTCACGAGTGCTGCCTGCAGTCTATCATGGAGGAGCATTGGCAGTGTTAATGAACTCCTGCTGGGGGAGTGTGTGTGCTTCCTCGCCGCGTTAGCGTGTACTTTTCTCCCGGCAAAATGAAGGTTCGAGGTGAGGAGAGTATTGATCTGAGAGCCTCATCAGCTCCGTGTGAGGAGATGTCAACCGCTTGGCTAGATTCTGAGCAATTCCCCTTTTGTTACATAACATCGACCTGCAGGTATCCGCACACACGAGCGCACACACACATACGTGCACACACACACACAAACACACACACACACACACACACACACACAAACCTTTAGGTAAACAGTCTCACATATGAGCAGTTTCCTTTGCTTTCTATTCTGTAAGAGTCAGACGCAGAACATCGATTGACTCTTCGAGAGGCTGAAGTCATAACACAGGTGTGTTCAGCCGCGCTGGTTGATGTGTAAACATGCCCCTTTGCTTAAGGGTTAGTGAATAAAGGGGTGTAACTGTCGGCTTGTTAACACATTTACCAGAAGTGTCACATTAACACCCGTCACCTCAGCCAATGCTGCAGCATCCAGTGAGATGACAGGTCCTGAACAGCAATGCCAGTGACTGATAGTTAAATAGCAAGTCTGCTATTTAGAGCAGCGGCTCTCAGGAGCTCAGGACTGTATTTACATACATTTGCATGCTGATTAGAGGAGCTGTCAAATTAGCAAATGGCAGAGATCACAGTGATTAACAGGAGAGAAGAAAAAGTACATGACAAACGCACAACAACACGGAGAGACGGCAAATAACACAAGATGAGCGATAACGTGGCGCTCGGTGGTGATGGTTGTAGCATGTTGCCTTGGCGACTTCTCCAGGCTTATTATAATGGGAGTTGAGGAGTTAGTGGCCCTGTTGGTTTGTGTTGCTTCAGCAAACACAAAGAGACTCCTCTGAGGGGGAAACACACGTTTATGGCACTTTAGTTGGACCCCAGTCTGAAATTAGACGGCAGCTGGCAGCTGTGGACAGACTCCCACTCAAACACACACACACACACTAATGAGTTGTTGTGTGCACTCACAGGGGTGGACCTGGGTGGATGTCGTTTAGCAGCTTCTCTCAACGTCAACCCGGTAAAGCCTGTTTGTTGTACGCATCTTGATACACTTCGAATGTTTTTACTTAATTTATGCGAAGCTGCGAAGCTACCTCTCTGTTCATCCTCTGGAGATGTTGATGTCGTTTTGACAGTAAGTGTTGAACTGGGAATGCGTTTACATACCCGAGTCCTCGGAGTCTTTGCTGTCAGGCATGTCTTCCATATCGTCATCCGACATCTCCATCTCCTCCTCTCGTCTGATGCCCATCAGCTGCTCGTTGTGCATGTTTCTAATCTCCTGAAAAACACAACAGAAAGACGGGCGGGTCAGATCTGCAGCATCTCACGAGGGGATGCACATTTTTACAGGTGCCAGGGCGAGTAGTATATTATCAGTGATGCACCTCTTTGATCCCACTGTTGTTGTTATGCATCAGGTGTAAGGGAAACTTAGATGAGTGCAGAACAAAGGAGTGTGGATGACTGAAGATGAAAAGGATGGTCTCACAGACGGGGCTCAATTCCTCCGGCATAGCAATAGGGCAGATGGCAGCACAAATTTTGCCAGACCCCACAGTTTTGTACTTCCCTTTTCTTGTTACTTGGATAAAATGCAGCTTAGTGAGTATAAAACAAAGACGACCACGGCTCCAACACGAGCTGGAGCAGATCCAGGGGTGGGGCCAGGGGGCACCAGTCCCAGCTGAAATCTGATTGGCCTCTAAAGTGCCCCTGTCCTGCCAGTAGTCTTACGAAAAAACAACTAGCAATGCATGGCTGTTGGACGTATAATTGGCCCCTCTGTAAATTGTGGCCCCTTTTCGGCCCTCCGATTTAGAAACATCCTTGATCCGCCACTGTGCCAAAGCCCTGTAACATCTAGGAACACCAGCATAAAGAATGAAAAACCAACCTTTCCCGTTTCATTTCACCATCACAGAGAGACTCGCTAATGACTACATCTGTCGGGACACCAGGAACCAGAAGCAGGTTTCAAAGCGGTTTAAAGATCAAGGACAACACAGTGAATTGGTTTGGCTGTAAACGAGACCGAACCCTTCCGGTCTGTGTCGAGAGAGAAGCAAAACAAACAAGATCTTTGTGATACATTACAAAAATTACGCCAAACCATGGCCATGCTCTCGGTAAGCTCTTTTAAACACCATTCAGTTTTCATTTCCCGTGGAGAGTGGGTGTTTGAGCTACAGTGGTGCACATGTGTCAGGAAAAATATCCAATACTGCAGGAGCAGGAGAGGGCACAGTAAACTACGCTGATAACTCTCTTTTCTTTCAGAGGGCTGAAGGTATATTTAGCACTTTTCCAGTCTCATTCACATTCTTATATTCTTTACGCTGAACTTTATCTGCAGTTCAATATCTTGCCTAAGGACAGTTCATACACTTTGGACTGGAAGAGCTAGGAATCGAACCACCGACCGTTGGGTTAGTGGACGACTCACTATCTTCTGAGCCACATTCAATCACAAGAAAATATCCATGAAATGTGAGTAAACAGCCGGCACTGAGAGATGTAAACGTGGGTAGATTATGGAAACAAATAAATATGCTTTATTTGAACAAAATATTTGTATTTAATTATTATTGTTCTCAAGTATTTATTACCTTATTGATCTTTGCCAATTAACTACTCTACAATATACAGCATCAGAACTTTAACAAAGTGGACATAGGTTATGCAGAAAGAAATCGAAACACGACTGGGTCTGAGGCAATATCATCTTTTCAGGATATACCTGTATGTCCCATCTGCAAAATCTAAATTAGCCCCGTTTACTGTGTTTAGTTTCTAAAGTGGTTCATGTTGTGAGATTCTTTTCCTTAATTAAATGGGAGATTTTTACTTTAACAAGAAGGATTTCCACCAATCACAGCCTGCCACTTCTCACGGTCAGAGGTCATTAGGGTAGATTGACAAGGACCTAACGTTTACAATGATAAATAACACAAGTCGAACAGATGGAGGATATAGTCACTCTACAGTTTAAGTACACACTGACCAGTGGATGGAGACATAGGTTTCTATCAATTCAATATTCATAACAACAGGCTGAGAAATGCACCTGAAAAAAATCTAAAGGGACCAAAAAGTAAATAAACTTCACGCCATCTGTCAGCTGACGTTATCAGCCTGAGCCCATGGCGGAGGTCAAACAGGTACTCTACACACGCAAACGCGTGCACACACGCATAGACACACAACCATATGGTGTTTGTGTGTGTGTGTGTATATGGGGCCAACCTGTGCACGCTAACACGTCAACTGCATACACATAAGCATAAGAACACTGATGGAGGGAGGCAGCTGTTATCCGATTCTGCCCGGGAGCTGCAGCTTCTCAACACTGCTGCTTGTTCTTCTATATTTCACCTCCCGGCCGGAGAATCATACTGAATATACAATATGACTGAGAGAAACACTGGCTGTCTATTTGATGATAAACTTCCCCTGAGCAACTGCACTTACTTACCTATGCTCTTTACACTGGCCAGTGGCTGCCGGTCCTACACACTGCAGCCTCTGAGGCATGTCTACAGAATTTGATCGATGTGAGATCAGTGATCCTGAAATATTTTAACGGATCAATATTGGGTGAAATAACACAGATCAAAATCAGATTGTGTTATCGCTGCAGTCTGCTGTGTTTTACTTCCCTCCGCCTGCTGGTGTTTAAGAGCCGGGCTCCACAGTGCAACAAACCAGTGAAAATAAGCAAATATGAGTGTGAAATATTAGTGAGGGTGAAGCTGTCGGCCAAAAGTCAAGTGTAAAACGATCACAATAAGCTGACGCTACTGAACACTGTGGAGCTGATTGGACCTGCAGTGTCAGGTGATCATTATCTGCAGGTTCTTCTCAACACATGAATCGTAATAAAATAGAAATATTGTCTATGGGACGATCAAGACACACACACACACACACACACACACACACACACACACCGCACATACACACTTTTAAAGTTTATCCTCACTGCCATTATAAAGTGTCAACCAGCTGGATGAGAAGACAAAAGAGACTACAGAGAGAGTTTGAACCACAGCATCACGTAAAAGATTTTCTTCACTGAAACATTTTTCTGAATGAGTACATTTTCGGCGGCCGAGTGTCCACCCACAGTGGATTGCTGGTCATGCTGTACTCCCTGGTGTGTGCAGTGTTCACACAGAGGCTCTACAAAGGAAGTCTGAGAGAAAATGGAAAGATCCCAGAGGCCTCTGCCATCCACAGTTCTTAGTGCATCCTACTACAGCGTATATATAAATATATATATATACAAAGAGAGAGAGAGAGAGAGAAAAGAAAGAGAAGAAAGCGATTCTCAGTTGAGTGGATTCCTGAGAGACCCTCAAGGTCTGAGCAAGGAAAGACAACATCACAGAAGTGGTCTTTACCAACGTCACACAACCAGTTGTGTGCTTGCTGTATTTGCATATAAACACGCATCATTCAGCCTTCTACACACTCACTGAATTCATGCTAAGAGGCTTAGACACAAGCTATTATAAGCATTAGTTCGTATAAACAGCTGCTGCAGTTGGAGGGTTAATGCTCAGATTATTTGGGACTATTTTCATGAAGCTGCAAAAGCTGTGCATATAGAGAAACATATTTGATTTCCTTTTCAACACCTACCTGTCAAGTTGCTACAGGTGCTTCTGCTGTGTGAGGTTCTTGTATTACTGTGTGTGTGTGTGAGAGTGTGTGTGTGTGTGTGTGTGTGTGTCTGAATCAGACTCTAAATTAAACCGTGAGCTCCTTTTTTTTTTATACAGAGGTTCAAAGACACTTACCAATCTGACATGATCATATATGTTCCATTAGACCCAGGACGACAACACACTCCAGACCCTCTGAGTGCCATATGAAAGTGAAGCCCTCACTAACCCCAGGCCTGGGCAGATTCTCTTCAGATAGCACTTAGAAATACCATGAACAGGTTGACTGAGGGTTTTTCAGACACACGCCAGACCCTTTATTATTACACACAACCCATCATCATGGTGATTAAAACTCCATTAGGCAGAGAAAATGGTGAGCAGATAGTGGATAGCAAAAAAGCTGGCAGATTTGAAAATGAATATGCTTTTATGATTCATTTTGTTTAAAAAAAAAAAAGAATAACATCTGCAGGTGCAGGGGGAGAAGGCTTGTGCAGATTTACCTGTGTCCCGGACCCCCTGTGCTATGGAAAACTCACCTATCAGCTCGCATCCATTCACCAGGGAAGGCAATGGTGGAGGAGGTGGAGGAGGGGGAGGAGGGGGAGGAGAGGGAAGGAGAGGGAGGGAGGGGCTTTGGGCCTGGGAGTGTCTGGATCTTACACTGGTGACCAGGCACCTGCTCTCCATGCTGGCTTCAACCAAAGTACTTACTGTAAGGAGGAGTTTGTTCTTTTCACTTCTCATTTGTGTCACTTAAAGTGTCAGAATGTGGCCTCTACTGTGAGCAGTCTTACAATCAGTGGAGAAATAAATAGCCTTCCATTGAGACGGATGTAGAAGAAAAATAAAGAGGAAAAGTCTAATTTTCCATTGATCATGTGAACAACAGAGGGAAATCAAAGTGTACCAACCTCGGCTTGTTTGTGCCACATGTCCAGGTTCTTGCGCTGAGCTTTGGAGAAATGGTCCCATGCCTTTTGTTTGGAAGCAGCTTGGAATACAGACACAATCTGTTGAACTGTGGCGGGATGCAGGGAAGGACCAGAGACCATCCAGAGACAGAGAGAGAGAGAGAGACAGAGGGCAGGTGGGAAGGAGCAGAGGAGTGAGAAAGTGGAGTCAACTAGGGATGTTAAGAACTGTGTGTGTGTGTGTGTGGTGTCGTGTGGTGTGGTGTGGTGTGGTGTGGTGTGGGTGTGTGTGTGCGTGTGTGTGTGCGTGTGTGTGTGCGTGTGTGTGTGTGTGTGTGTGTGTGTGTGTGTGTGTGTTCTATGTGTCTTCTAGCGTGTGATCTACTTACCGGCTGCTCCATGCACATTATTTTGTGGTTGGTCAGATGTGTCCCACATGCAAAACTTGACTTCAATAAATCATACATTCTTGCAACATACCGTACTTGAATTATATATGACCAACTGACTCATACAGAATAAAGACCTTTAAAGATGTAGTTCTGCTACAGCTGACCTGACCTTTAATAGCCAGGCTGGTGGTTCGGCTCCACAGCAGAGATGGCAGTGATGATCTGTCAACCACCTTCGTTCAGACTTGAGACCGGTTCAGATTTTTAATTCAACTACTGATATTTATTGGGTGTTTGGCCTTTATTGAAAGGACGAGACAAAGCGAGGAAGACAAGCAGCAAAGGGCTGCAGGAGACCTCCATCCTCTGTATGCTGGCTGCCATCACTAGGAGGTGAGCTAGCTGGTGCCCAATGACTCCCGATGATCCTGATGATCCTCTGACCTTCATTCGTTTGCCATGATGACAGTGGCGTTTATTGTTTTGAGCGACTTGAAACGAAATCTGGTCCAGCTCCGGATGAATCTAAATCAATGAATGGATTCAATCAGCACTCACACCCAGGTCAAATGATTCTGCAGTTGACTCAGGTTTTAATCGGCTCAGGCTCTGATCAGTGGTGATGGGAATGGGAAACCCGGGCGGATATGATAATTGGTCAGACAATGAGACGAGAAAGTGCCTCAGTTGTACATAGCACAAGGGGGGGGGGGGGGGGGGGGGAAGAAAGACAAACTCCCCTTCTATCAATGGGAAGGGAGCTCATTTTATGTCTTTTATACAGCATGTGTAAAATGCTAACATGCCAAACATATATTGTGAAAGTGGTAATGTGCCGCTTCCCTTCCCTACAGCAACCGGCTGGTAGGAGCCTTGCCCAAGGACACCTGTTTGAAGTAGCACAGTATGTTCTTCCCTGTGCAGATTTGTCTTTTCTTTAAAAAAAAATGCACTAAAACAACCTTCAGTCCTCGAAGGTTCCAGCTCCAGTAAAGTTGTAACAAAATGACAAAGAGGAGAAACTTTAACTTGACCTTAAAAGGATTGCTCTGGTCGTACGTGTGATGTCTTTGAAGACAGCTGCTGTCCGTCTATATGTACCTTGGCAGTTTCTGTATGTTGTCATGTGTGTGGCCATGCAGGCCTGTGTGGGTGGTCTGTGTATCCCAGGGGACCTAATGTAGACGAGAGGAGTCAATAAGACGGCCAGCTTATCGTGTGTGTGTTTGCTGAGCAGAGAGAGCGAGACAGAGAACACTGCAGGGATCAATAGCATCTTCCCTGCACCCTGTAATCTGAGGGAGCAGGTCGATGGGGAAGGAAGAGAAGAACAGTGCAGGCACACTTTCAGAGCTGTCAGTTTGTATGAAGGTAGGTATATTATGCACACACGCATTTGTATTCCACGTGTTTTCAAGATGGTAGAAAGAAGCTGAAATAAAGCTTTTCAGTGAGGTTTTTGGATTATTTTATATTTTATTAATTCCAATGTTTTGAAACGTACAATTTGAATTTCCGGCACCATTATGGTCGATATACCAATATCTCAAAACCTGGGCACACAACCATAGACTCTATATGAAGATGAATGGCAAGACTACTCCCTTTAAGCTGGGCCAAAGTGTCCTGATCACCCCCTGGTGGCTGGTTGCAGTATAGATCTTAGTATAAATCTTCCCTCCTTCATGTTAGTGGATGGCACATGGACCAAATTAAAAAGGCAAAGAACATGTCAAATGCCGTCTGTCTTTTTAGGTAGTTCTTATCACACTGATGTTTGTTCAGGTATTGTTTATTTCTTTAAGATAGTTATTTGGTAATATCTAAGGGAGGTGAAATTTCATGACTGACAGCTGAGACTGACTCCTGATTGGACCTCAGGGAACGGACTCTTTAATCACAAAAAGTACTGCACAGTCACAACTAGGGGACTCGCCAGTCTGAATTTATGGCATTCGGACAGAGATGTGTTCCCAGTTGAAAGTGACCTCATCGAAAATTTCGCTCTGTGTTATCATTAAATGACCAGTAATGCACCAACAGAGGGAACCGTGTTTCTCTCACCAAACAAAACAGCCACACATGTGTGTCTACACCTTATGTTTATTATCTACCTAATAAACAAAATAAAATAAAAAACTGGGATTTTCAGTTTGTGTTTGAGGATGTTTACATTCCATTTAAAATGCATGTGGTGGGATATGTGGAGACAAAGTGCCGCAGGCTGTGGTGCAAACCAACAGCTGCTCAGCTGAAGCTGCCAAAGGTTGGAGCTGTAGGAGCAGTTTAAGTTGCCTTCAGGCTTTTATAAACCCAAATGAGCTAAGCATGCATATACTCAACACGTTCGGCCTTTGCTATAGTAATACTTTGAACGTGCTGGGCTACTTAAGACTTTAAAATGAAGGTAAACTGAGTAGCTCTGATCTCTGGGCTTCCCTTTATCCATGCATGTTAAAAGGTATATCATTATTTTGATCCCTCTGATTTCTAGGACACTTTGTTTCATGGATGGAATGAAGGAGGAGCAGGAAACCACTGAAACCTCACAGCGATATTCAGGATGTCATGTTTAGGAAAGAAATTCAACTTACCTTAATGCCAGCCTCCAAACAGCAAATTAGCACCAAACAATACGGCCTCCATGAGACTATTAATCTGTCATAACCTTTATATCCACTGTGCATCTCTTAGGTATTTACAATAGTGTACACCCCTGCTCTGTGCATCATGTGAGACTTAATGAGCAGCTGGGAACAATAATATACTTACGTTTTACTGGATTTCACTTCTCCAGGCACAATTCTCCCCCGTAGCTCATACAATGTGAATGTGAGTTGTGTATGGTTCTCAAATAAGGAAACTTACACCTACAAGGATTGGAATCAATTGCATCCTCCTCCTGCACATGTATGCATGAGTTATGCTAGCGGCTGTAAATGAGTAAGCTCTCCCAGAGTGATCCTGGCCAATAGGATTTATTTCATCACACATCACAAGTCTGTCGAGTGTGTGTGACTGAGGACTCACATTGAGAGAGAATGCCGGAGAGGGCCGTCTTGAACTTTTCTTTGGCCTCCTCCATCTCCTTCTCGTGCTGACTCTTCTCGGTCATCAGCCGGCGGATGTGGCTGTTGGACGACTGGATCATGGAGTAGAAGTTGTTTGCGTTCCTGCGGTTGACTTCGCCTCGTTCCAGCCAGGTCAGGAGCACACGCACCGCTTCGTGAAAGTTGCCGTCGTCTGGGCGAGAGGTGAGCAGACAAAGAAAGAGTCAAGATTCTGTTGCGGAAGGTCAAAATAAAGTTCCGGGACACTTGTGATGCTGAAAGCAACAGTTGCTGAGCTGAAAGTTATTTTCAAAGTGAAGATTTTGTCATAATGCATCAGTAAGTAAAATATTATGTATGTCGCGTAATAAACATCTGTTTACAGAGAACTTAAAATAAATATAGTAGCATGTAACACAGTTTATTGAGTAAAACGTAGAAGTAAAGTTGGAGATAACATGGAGAAGGTGACACTGAAAAGATGAAAAATTGTGAAGGAACCAAACACAGCTGTGATACAGGATCAAAAGAATAAAATATGCATTAAATATATAACAAAAAAAACAACATTATAGACCACAGTGATGCCTGAGAAAAAATTTAGAGGTGGTCTGAACAGAAGTGCTTCAGTTGAGCTTCTTGTCCTCAAAAGGTTTGGAGAACAGGAATTTAACTGACACTGAAAAATGCTGTCGGTGGAAGATTCAGTGAAACAGTGAATGCAAATCTGCAGTGAATAGCCAGTGATCAGAAACAAAACCTTGGCCAAAACAACATCGCACAGTTTTTCTATTTACACCAGCGCCAGAGAGGGAAGAGCTGAGAAAAGACACACGCAGATGGTAGAGAGGCATAAAGTCACAGCCATTTTGTTAACGGGCAACTGTGACTGAGACCTGGAAGTGTCACTGCTCATTAGCGAGGCGAGTTTATTCAGCCAGAAACTTGACAGAAAGCTGAGGAGACATGGCAAGTAGAGCAGAGGGGAGAAAATGGAAGCCATAAGCAGAGAGGAGCACGGGGAAGAGAGAGGAAGAGATGAGAGGGATGGGGGGGGGGGGGGGGGGACCGATATATACTGTGTTTTAACAGCCTTCGTGTTACATCTTTAAAAACAAATTCCCTGAATTTGTTAGAACATCAGAGAATCATGTCAGTTTTACCAGCTTTGGTTAGGGACTGTTCCTGTTATGTCTTGGCTGCTCCCTGCAAGCACCCTTACACACACACACACACACGCACATTAACACACACACACAAATTATCCCCTTACCCACTACCTTGTTAGTTAAGGGTCTGCATGAATTACATGGCACTATGGTTGGTTCTATTTCCACTCCAGTTTGCTCATTAACAACGTGACAATTACAATCTGTTCTCTACTTGAAAACGCCCTTAGCGTAATTAAAACAACATTTCAAGCTTTATCTCCCCCTCTCTGTTATGCCTGCGATATACATGTGTATTTATCTATACTTGGCCGTGTCCACCAACCTTTAATCTTGTCCCCCAGCTGGCTGCACTCGTGCTCCGAGTAGTGGACGATGGGAGGGGGGGAGGGCGGCCGGAAGCGATCCTCCTCTACTTTGCGCCGGTGCCTCTCCTCTCTGGCCAACAGTCGCTGGTGACACTCCCACTCGTACAGATCGTCTCTTGCCTGAGCGAAGTCCACGTGAAGACGACCGGTGTCTTTCTTGTCCGTGCTGGAGCCCAAACGGATACGATAACCTGGGCAGACAAAAGGTTGAAAATTAAAAGCAAAAAAAAAGAGATGAAAGGGAGATGGAAATGGGAATAAGTGTAATATGTAATATAAGTCTAATGGGGAAGAAGCAGATGGGGCAGCAGGGAACTCACCAATTAAAGTGAGTTAATCTGTCTCCTCAGACAGTTTGATGTCATTTTCACAGTGTGATTTGCAAACTGCAGGTGTTTAAATGCCTCTAATTTCTTTTAAAGAAAATACTTTAGACTAAATTTAGCTTCTCAGCCAAGTTAGCAGCACGACTCTGTGGGTGGCACCTGTGGTTGGTCCACTAGTTTTTCCTAGATTGAAATATCTCAATAATTACCGTAACATTACCATAAAACTTTGCAGATATTCATTATCTCCAAATGATGGAGCCAATACCTGCCAAATAACGGCCATCCCATTAGCCTCTGCTGAACTTTGTGTGTCTGCAGACTTCTTGTCCCGTCATTAAATGTTTGACAGCAGAGAGCGACAGAAACAAAGGGAGGGAGAGAAATGACGTGAGAAAGATCGACCGTCAGATTCAGACTGAGCGAGACACAGTTGTGTGTTTTTTCACTTTGGATCTCTGCAGCAGATCGAAGCTCGAATGATGTTATTTTCTGACAATTTCACACATTCAATTCACACGTTTTATTAATCTATGCACATTTTTCAGTGATTTGGCAAATATATATATATATATAATAATCACTGGAGTCTCACACTTGCCAGCTCACAAATGAAAGAAAAGAACAAACAAGATGAACCAGAAATACTGAATTGGAGACGGTGTGCAGCTCTTTAATGCAAATGCAAAGAAAAACACGCCTGCAGGTGTGAATCTGATGAAAATTCGCAGGAAGCAACAGGGAAAATAGGAGCCTGAGACAGAATAGTAACACAAATGAGTTTTGGTCTGTGTGTTGTGGGGGAGTTCTCCATCACCTTTCATTACACCAAGGAGGTTTGTTTATTTGTTGGATAACACAAAAAATAAAAGAATACATTTTCATAGAATTTGGTGGAAACATGGAACATCACAAAGAAAGAAACAAGTAAACTTTGGAAGGGATCTGGACAAACGTTTAGATCCCGGACAAATGTATCACTTTCTTTAACATTGCAGGCAAGAGCTTATTTTTTGTTGTTTTTGTGAAATACGACACAACGGGTGAATTGACAAGACACATTTAGCGTCAGGGGCAAATGTTGGATATTATCTGCAATGCGACAGCAACAGGTAAAAACTAAAAACAAAAAAGACAGAAGGAGAGTTAATGTATTAGATTAGTGTGTGTTGTGCAGATTTTGTGTGAATGAGTGTGTGCAGGTGTAGAAATAAGCATAAAAGAAACTGAAAAGGAAAAAAGGGAAGCGTTTTTTGACATTTTCACAGATTTCCCAGGGAATCAATTATGAATCTTGATGAAAAAGAGCAGCACTATTTAAGGGACTGATATGTGAGTGTGTGATTGTGCAGCTTCACTGAAATATTGAGGACTTGGTGCAGGTACAGGCTCTACTGAGTTGCCATTGTGGTTCATATTGAGACCATTATACAGAATACACAGAAAATGAAAGAACACAATATTTGATTAGGGTCTACTTCTCTTCAACGTGTCCTATTGTGCTTATTGGATGACTTTCAGAGGATAAACTATCGCTGTGGGGGTTATAACAAGAAGGCCTGCATCCTTTTGTCAATACACAAGAGAACCTTGGGGAGGGAACTGATTTCTCACTCCCCCCCCCTCTCCTAGCTACTTCCATCTTCTCCTCACTCTCTGCTCCTCACTCAATTTTCTCAATTGGTTCGTCGTAGATTTAAAGTGCAATCGTGCCCATTTTGGGATTTAATTGGTTGAAATGAACAGGAGAGAGAGAGAGAGAGAGAGAAAGAGAGAGAGAGAGAGAGAGACAGAGTTTTGTGTGTGTTTTTGCAATAACACACGTGCGTGCGCTCTTGCCGGACGCAGTAATGATGCCCACTGCGATTCACTTAGGGGCCCCAACAAGCTCTCATCACAGATGAAGAGGGGAGGCCGAGGCGGATAACAGAGCAAACAGGAAAAGAAACGTTGAGGGCTGAGGGCTGTTTCTGCTTCAGTCCGCTCTCCCTGCTCCAGGCTCCAAATCTACCACTACTTCAATATTTCATATGAGGAGCTCTCAGTGTGTGTGTGTGTGTGTGTGTGTGTGTGTGTGTGTGTGTGTGTATTGGGGGGGGGGGGGGGGGGGGTTATTTATGGGAAAACTGCACAGCTCTGACATCTGGCTAATAAATGGACCTCAGCTCCCACATCTCACTGTAAGAATAAGAGGCAGAGAGGCATAGGATCTCTCATTTGCACACACACATACAAACACACACGCACACACACACAAACGCACTACAGGTCAAGTGGGATTTAAAAAAGAAATACGTGTCCAGCAGTTCACTGAGATCAGATTTAAGAAATGTGAACGGAAGAAGCTGCTGCTAAAATTAAAGATAACAAATGATAAATGTTGTATCACATATTTCATGGCTACTTTTGCTGTCTTCTGCACAATAGAAGATAATCAGGCAGATTTTGGGTCAGATTCTAACCTCGTGACAAAAAAACATTCTCCACATTGAATTCCCATTTCAATAGCTCCTTTTTTCCTGATCTACTTGACATCAAAACATGGGAGGATCCTGAATAATTAAATGATCCTTTAGGTTTGTGGTGTGGGCACTAGCTTTAATTATTTAGAAATGCATGTTTTTTCTTGTGTAGGTCTTGTAAGATAATACCCACGAGCCCTTGCTGCTGTTGCTATGGCGAGGATGGCAGGCATCACATCTGCATTAAATTCAAAATACCTTGTTGTTTCGTTGTGATTGAAACACAACTGATGCTGAGTTTCTTAGGCAGTTGTTTTTCTTTCCCGGTTTCAAGCCTTTCAGGTCTCAAAATGTGAGTCACTTCAGATTGTCAATGAATCAGAGGTTTACTGCCAGCTGCCCACTTAGAAGCTGCTTAATATTCTTGCGTGACATTTATCTAAGTGGCATTTTATCTGCTACAATACACCGAAATATTTTCACCAAATAGCACTTACACAGAGGGCGTGACAAAGGTTTCCGAGTACCGATGGCTCACCTGACAGGAAGAGGGCCTTGTCCACAGTGAACTCTTCCGCAAATCTGATATGGCAGAAGTTCTTTTTGCTTTTGCGTATGGCAACGATGTCGCCGCACTGTCCGAAGACCTCCATTATGAGCTGCTCGTTGGCGTTCTCGGGCAGACCCCCTACAAACACCGTCTTACAACCCGGAGGACGGTCTCTTGTGGCGGGAGAGGGAAGATCTGTCGAGAAAAATAATGATGTATAGTGATGAATCTGTGAGCACAGCAGATAATAAAGCTGAAATACGCACAATTCAAGTAATGACTCAGCTGTCTGAGAACACAGAAACTCGATTAGGTGTGAAAAATGCTCTCTGAGAAGCTGTAGACAAAATATCCAATGGCAAGAACAGAGTGTTTTCATAAGAAAACTGCTCTAAATTATTCTGACAGGAGCAGGTCGGATTTTGTCTTTTGTTTTTCGCTCATAGGTAAATATCTGTGGAAATATATATATCCAATAAAAAATTTTTATACAAATAACTTTATGATGTCTGAAACAAAGCAGCCTCAATACAAAAACATATTTATTCAATGCCTACTTAAAATGTCAGCATCTAAATGGCACTGACTCCATCAGGTTTACACAATAACAAAAACCAAGGTGTTTATGCTGCTGACTCTGCCTTCCAGGTATATAAATGAATTTAAAATGTATATATGGAACTGAAAACCACTCATACAAACAAAGATGCATGGTTAAAAAAGTCCAATAAAGATCTGATGGCACTATAAGACATGAACATTCAGACAAAAATCAACATTAAAACTAGAAACCTAACTTCCCACATTCTCATGGAGCTTCATGCTTCAGAATTAAATGAAGCCAAATATAAAACACTGCCCTTATGACCTTAAAATATGATGACAGTTTAACGCATGAGTAATGATAACTTAGAGCAAAAGGCTCAGATTGTTTTTTGTTGGATCAATGTTAATATCAAACCATGCCATGCATGAAAATGAAATCCTTTTGACTACAGAGTGATTGCAAAACCTCTCATGTGGAAGGTCCCCTGCATTGCAGAAATCACTTATTCAACACGGGCGAGTGTTGACTGATCTAATCTCCAATAGATCAAGCTTCTCATCCATGATGAATATGATTAGCGAGGGCTATGAGGAGTGAACGAGCTAATCAGTGGAAAGCTGGGATGATGTATTTCTGGGTGTCTGCTAGAAAGGCCTGACGCTCGTACCCCTGTAGATATATCGACATGATGAGAAAGAACTGGGGTTGACCTTGGTTGGATATCTGAGCTGTATCACGAGGACCAGCAGCATGTGGAGAAACTCAGATATCTATTGCTCTGATTCAAGTGTGATCAAAAGGGTTTCAGGACTAAGCACTGGTGGGGTTCAGTAACAGTGAGACAAACTTCTGCAGAACACTGGTGCCTGGTCATCTTCTAACTGAATGATACTTAACTTGGGAGGACTGTGTTTTAGTTTTCTAAGCAACATCACGCAAAAACTACAAAACAGATGTTGGTGGAAGGATGCTCTACGGGTCACGAAAGAACCCATTGAATTATTGTGTGGATCCAGATCAGAGGGTGAATCCAACCATTTTGTTGTCTTTTTCATTAAGATTTCGAAATAGGCTGATTTTCAATATTTACGTTGATTTGTAAGAGAATAATTTCTATGGATCTTGATGAAAAACAAATATTGTATGTTTATGGGATAAATATTTATGAATGTGTGAATTTGGTGCAAATCGCAATGAAAATCTGGATGTCGTGAATATAAAGAAGAGAAGAAGGGAGAACCCACAGATTGAGATAAATGGGAGGATCTGGGAATTTTTCTTTAACTTTAACTAGCTCTTTAAAATGGCTTTTACTTGTTTGCGTACTTTGGCTTCTAATCTTGTTTTTTCCCTTGTGTTTTACAGCGGCACAACTTGATTACATGTAACTTCAGTAACAGACTGATAGTTGTGGAAAGGAGGGGGCTAAGCTTTAGAGAAAGTTCCAAAATGGCTGCACCCTCTTCATGCGGACGTCCACCTGCGGTACAACAGTTGGGCGGCGATAAAACAGATGAGATCACGATACAAACAGCTGAGATGAGGAGCTCTCTCAGCAGGATGACTGGTCTAATAACTACGAGACAGAGCGAGGAGCTTTTATCGCTTCTTCGCATTCAGCTGATGTCGTCTGGGCTCCTAATAAGATGCCTTCTGGGGCCGAGCTCAGAAACTTGCGGATGGGAAGACCAGTTTAAGAGGAGAGTTTAAAGACCTGGTTCTGAGCTGTAATAAACTTTGCATTATTAACGGTTAGAGTCATTATTCAGTGTCATAAATGGATGGCAAATAAATTCTATGTACAGATTATGAGACGATGGGCCCCTGGACACAGACAAATATAAGACCTCACCACTCCTCCGACAAAGAAGTGAGACTCCAGGTGAGTCTCTTTGTGGTCCTTCTGTAGGTGTTTTTTGTCTCTTTATGGTCATTTTGCATTGTTTCTAGTTGTCTGTGTCTCTTTGTGGTTGTGTTAACGTTGTTTTATGCATCGTTGTGGACATCTTTCACCTCTTTGTGGTTGTTTTGTGTCTCTTTGTAGTCATTATTTAATCTCTTAGTGGTCCCTCTGCCTCCTCTTTTCTTGAAATGTGACTGTTAAAGCAAAAAAATCGACTGAAGTTTCGCTCCATGAAGGATTAAACTAGTTGTGAGTTGAGATGGCTGGAAAAAGTAAAGCTGGTGGAGAAAAAGCTTGCGAAAGCAAGAAAGAGCTTTGTTGGCAGATGCAACAAAGAGTCTGAAAATTGACTGACCTTTTTCGGTCCACGAGGGGCTGATGGGGGTGATTGTGACGATGGGGAGAGCAGAGGAGGAGAACAGCGAGAGCAGGAGGGAGAACAGGTGCAGTGCAGCATGAACCCGAATGTGTCGTGTTGTAACTTAGATCAAAAAAGTTGTTCGGTTCTGCAACAGAAAGTTTTTGTGACTTTGGACTGTTGTGTACTGCTGTGCTACTGAACCCCACTGTTCAGCACATTAGGACACTTTATGCAAATGCACAACACAGAAGATTCAGATAAACTTTGTGCGACAGACTTCAAGGCTGCTAATTTAAAAATGCAGACAGAGAAACCGAGGAAAGAGTGGAGGAGGAGAGGCAGAATGCTAAGTCCACAGTGGGTATAAAAGAAACGCAGTAAACAGGAGGGAGAGACAAGATACTGACAGGTTATGAAGATGACTGAGTGAGTGAAAACTGCATTATGCTTTTCTGATATTTTGTCCAATTCATTTGCATATATTTAGGAATATATGCATGAAAATACTATAGAACGGATGTATTAAAATACTCACTTTTCCTTCAAGAATTACACCAGAATTGAATCTGCTGTATTGGACTAAAATATACAAGATTTTGCATTTTCTGCAGACTTCAGATATACTCATTGTACGTTTGATATTAGCAGTGTACTTAGAACAAACATGGAGGCTGCTGCAACAGACGATGTCCTGGTCTCTGTTGTGTGGCCCCTGCACTGGTCTGCTGCTGTAACACATCCTCATCGTCCAACACTTGGACAGATTTGGAGACGGGGGGGGGATTTGCTAATTCATCCGCGAGCACTAAATGAGGTGAAGGTGTAGACTTACATCTGAGCCATTGGAAAAAACTTTTCCATCTGAGGAAGCGAGAGGCTTTTAGGGGATTAATCGATACCAGGAGAAGAAGAGAAGAGGAACTTTAAAGCATCTTTGTGTGTGACTGCAAACGAAAGACAGATATAAAAAATGCCTGAATATTCAATTACATCAACCAATCAGCTGAAGAATTCTCTCATCTGTTAGTCGACAAATATTTGTTTTTTCTTAGAACGAAACAGACCAACAGCAGTCTGTTTTCAGGCGTAAGGGACAGTGCATAATATGTGTACATACATGGATGCACACGCGAGAATCCTCAAAGCTCAACAGAATCTGTTTCATCTTCCCTTAGAGCTAATTTATAAAATCTATTCGACACTGCCTTCAGAAGTTTCAAAGAGTCAGAGAAACAGAAAACACTGAGTTTTATGTCCAATTTTACTATCAAAGCAAAACCACAGGTCAAAGTGTTGAGTCTTTGCAAACCATTCAGAGGAAAAACAAAAAGGTAGTACTACAGCACCTCAGCAAGGAATAGGTGAGTTGGAAGAAGCGGCTGTGAAGAGGGATCAAAGCTGAATGCAGAGAGTTTGACTGAAGACAAAAGGAGAAGGACGCTACAAGAAAAGAGCTTTAAGGAGATTCACTCTGACAGTCCAGATACAGCATCTGGTTTTCTTTCTGCTGGTCGGAAAGAAAAGGCGATTTAAGTTCTCACTTTGGGAGCCTCCTATTGACGTTTACTACCATTTGCATTTGCAACATTCTGTAGACCAAACAGCGGAGAGAATAATCATTACACTAAGGAATACTGGAATAATCTTTAGTTTTTCTCCCTTAGACTTGCTGCGGAGATTTTTATATCATTTTCTTCATCAATTGACATCGTTAAACATCACTACTTTGCATTTAAAGGCACTTTTGAGAGCACAGTGTGAAATAATGATACGCCTCTATCATCATGTTCTCGTCTCATTCTCCCATCAGCTCTATCACACTCGGAGGCGATGCAGCTTTAGTGAGACATATGCTTAAGTGCTGACTTTACAACCACATTTTACATCTTTATGTGATGTGAAGGGCCTGGTATGTTTTCTGCCTGGTGGAACCAATAATGTGCTGAATGGCTTCATTCCAGAACTTTTCAAAGAAGGTGCTATTTGCTCGTTCAGTGAAGTGAGTGCATAGGTGTTGTTGCCATATGTGGAAAAAGCCCAAGAAGGTTTTCTACCCAACCATTCATTTTCCTCTGCTCGCTGTAGGTCCAGTCTGCTGTAGCTGCAGAGGTTTCCTGACATGTCCCAGTTGTCTGTCTCTCCATTCATGTGCTCCAGCTCTTCAGGGAGGATCCATGGGGCATTTGCACTCTGTATCACTCTCTGGGTGTGGTCTGGTATATAAGCACATGTATCACTAAAGCCGTGTCACACACATAGAGCTGGTAGGGGAATGAGAGGAGAACATGATGATCAAGGTGTATCATTATTCATCACTTATGCTCTTTAGATGCAAACTGTTTCAGCATTCACTAACACAAGCTTTAATAGTTGCTATTATGCTTGAAATGTCAGTTGTAACGAATGTTGCAAATGCAAATAGCATCTTAAATTTGTATGCCTCTGCCAACCAGTGCACTTTCTGTCTACCAAAGTGTGTTTTTTTCATAACGCATATGTGGTCACAGTGACCTTGACCAACAAATTCTCGTCATTTCATCCAGCAAATGTTTGTACCAAATTTCCCTGAAGGTGTTTTTGACATTTCATGTTCTCAAGAACGGGACAAACAACCCAAAACATAATGATTCTGGCCAAAGCCTTTATAGTAATAGAAATGTCAACAGCAAGTTCCCAGAGCCGACAGTGATGTCTCAGAAGGCTTTTTTGACTGACAAATAGAAGATAGAAGGTGGAAGCAGTACGTTTTTGCTCATTTGCATTCAGTTGATCATGTTCAGAAGTAGATGGCCGATCCACCTTAACTGCCTCCTTTCTGTGTAAAGACACCAGCCAGCAAACGAAACCTAATTAGGCTGCTTGCAGCATCTATCTCAGTCTTTCACTCACTACCCACAAATCATGACCCCTGATTGTGGCTCCTTGGTAGTGGGTAGATCGAGTAGTAGATGAAGAGATTTGTCTGGAGGCTCTGCTCCCTTTTTTCTACAACAGTTGAGTAAAAAGCATCAATCACTGCCATGCTGCACCAGTTCAACTGTGTGGATCTCGTGCTCCCTCTTAGAGGGACTAGAGTATTATAGTATAATACTATTTTCAGAGGGGTGATGAACACACATTTTATGTCTATAGAATGCAAGGGATAAACTAAAATGGTGCCTACGTTACCCACAAATGAACTAATCTGTCAATATTTGAACTAGTGATTCATTGTGTTATGCTGGTGGTGCCTATTGCAGCCTTCAGTCACTACAGTCTGAGGCGGACCAGGCTGCGGAGTCTGGGAACCTCACTTCTTTCCACCTCATGTTTTTCTTTTTAAATTTGGAGGTGTTCACTTTCACCACAAACTCTTTCCAGATGGCTGCAAACCAACCTGGTGCGGACTGGAGGTCAAAGTCAAATCAAGTCAAAAGAACTACACAACTGTAAGAACTGCAGAAACACAATCATGAGGAACCCATCGTAGAAAAAACTGTAACTTAGCAGAGACTGATCTTATAATGAGTAACGATGAAAATTTGAATTGTTGAAAAGCAATGAACTTCAAAACACATTAATCTAAGACTTCAAAATGCCTTCAGGCCCCTCAATTGGAACCATGTTGCCTTCAGAGATGCTACCAGGAGCAGCTGGCCCCTAACAACACAACTCAGAGGTCACAGACTCACATGGTCCAAACTGAGGAAGCAATTCTCTCGAGAGCTTAACCAAACCTTGCTGGCTTCTTAAAGACTCGACTTTCATGAGCGGCATAAAGCATAGACCGTTTTTTCCTCAGATGTCTGAATACATGGCTTAGAGATTAACTGCATTCTGTGACACTGAAATAGGTGACAGGCGAAAGAGATCTTAAGAAGAGATGGAGATCAAAAGAAAGAGTCGAGAGTAACTGGGACAGAGCAGACAGGCAGGAAAGTAGAAAGTAGGTTTGAAAATAAAAAAGGTAAAAAATCAGTGATGAGTCTGTGCATCACTTTGGATGGAAACACTTTGATTCTTGGGCATAAATCATCTATTACGCCATAAAAATCAATTAATTAAATTAATTCAATCTAGAATGGCACCTAGTTGAGTGCATAACTCTACCAAGGCCCAGCATCTCCCTTCAATGAAAACAAGCCTTAAAGCTAAGGCCACATTGTGTTTCTCAGCTACACGTTGGTGGTAGTTACAGGTTTCTAAACCTTTTTGATACCACATGGCAGCATACAGCACTAATGATACATTATCGAAATCCCCTACATCCAGATTTTGTTTGGATAAATACGTCTGATTCTTCTCCATGGGGAGTTTCAAAGAACTCGCTGACAAATCAATAAAAATGTTAACCTCCTTCAAGGTTAAGGAAATTGAAAAGAATATCCTGGATCTGTCCCCTGATCTGGAGCCGCACCAACATGTAATGGAGTCTTTGCTTAACCATATTGCATCCTTCCACCAAGTTCTGTGGCGATTCATCCAGTAGTTATGAATACATTACCTCCAAGGTGAAGGTAATTAATGAATGTATAACAGGCGACACAAAACACAGGAAACAGTCCTTGTTGTGCCACAGCCGGCAGACCCTCCCCTCAGCCTCAGGGTTTATACAGCATGTGTCCTGTCACAGCACCGAGTTCATTTCTCTGTCTTCACTCCTGAGGACGAGCTTGAGAGATGTTCCTAAGTGAAGTTAAACTTTTAATCAGCTTTTCTCCATGCACCACATTGTGACGCTGGCCGTTTATGCTGTGGCATAAAGAACCCCACAGATACACATGCATAAACAGCTGTATGGCTGTGGTAGAAAACACATATTTGCCCGAGAGAATACAACAGTGTGTGTTTTGCTTCATGAAGGCCTCGTAAACTCCCCAACGCAACTGTGGTGCAGAGCTTTTTGTTTTAATTCACTTTGAAGATGACATGTACTACCTGTTAGAAAAGAGGCCCCAGGCAGAAACTTTTCTGTTGCAGGGAATCTGAAATGCGACGGTTGGATCTATCAAAGGACCCCCCCACTACCTGTTTTTTTAACTCTGGATAATTGGAAGGCGGAGGTGAGATAAATATAAACAGCTTGTGCAGCACACCTCTTGTCAAGAGTATACAAAGTGAGTTGCCATGGAATTACCAATATTTCTTTGAGTGCATCTTCTCAAATATGATCACGTGAAGGCTTTTCTCTCTTGTTATCTTTGGGGCTTTGTTGACAAAACAAGTGATTTGAAGAAGCCTTTTCATCATTTTCCCAATTTTTTTTAGATCCTCATTCTAATCCCACAAATATTAGCAGATTAATCAATAATGAAAGTAATTTTTACTCACAAGAATTACATATCAAAGTGATTATTAGAAATGAGCAACTCTATCCACCGAGGAAAATCGTGAAATGTGAGTCAAAGCTTCAAAAACAACTCATAACAACAACAAATAATTAGACCTTGTTTTGTGATGAGCTTTTTTGATGATTTTATCAAGCAGCTGTTTCCGAGGCCTACTGATGTTACGTTATCAGAGGCCTTCAAACGTGTGATTCCTTTTCCATTGGTAAAAAAATGGGAACGGATACAATCAACGGACTGAAACAGGTTTTTTTATTGGCACTGTCTCCGCTCGGCAGTGATAGAAACATGGCATGTTGGGTATCAATGTTGATTTCGTCCTCTTCATCTTTTCGTTGGCGGTCTAGATGCTGGAGCTGCACCTTTTCCTGCACGACCTTATGACGCAGAATGAACTTCCAGGCATCGGCGTGTAAACAGCTCATGTAAAACATCGTGCAGAATGCGACGCTGACAAGACAAAGACGTGAGATTCGCAAATGTCGGCATGTTTTGTGAAAAAAAAAACTACTGGCAATGGGAAAGAGCTCAGTTGCCTTTTTCTTTTTTGATTTACCCCGGTTTAATAAAACTTGCGTTTACCTGCTAATATTGGTGCAATAGAGATGCAGTTGAAGAATATGCTGGGTTATTGGTGGTTGGGGGAGCTGGTGTAGTATTAATGTGATATCATGGCTTACTGGGGTTCGGGGGGAATAGGGTGCAGGTCTTGCAGTGGATGATCTCCTTGACAACCGGTAAATCCTGGGAGAGCTGTCCAGGCACGATACCGATGCCGGGCATCATGGGGTTCATGGGAGTGATTCCAGCCATCATTCCAAGGGTGGGGTCAAAATCTGTGGGCAGGAGGGAAGTATGAATGAGATGGAAGAGAAGATAACACCTACACAGTACCATTGAGAAAAGCTTAGGTCAACATCAGTGACACACCAGCAGCCAATACAGTAATGGAATCCACATCCATTCGTGAATAAATCATCCTGTAAACAACATGCATATTTTACAAGGTTTTTACTGAGTCTCTCTCTCTCTCTGTCACTCCTGCTGTTTGAATGATAACCCTATGGATAACGTAGATGGTTGGATCTATCACCTACATATCTGAGAGACCTTTATTTACAATATCGGCTCACACCGCAGTTGGGAAAAATTTGCACACACCTACACACGCCAGCACTGACATCCTTCGGCACCACGTGTTCCTTTGTGGGCCCAAGCCTCCCAGTATGGAGCTTTTTTAAATGGAAATGCTGCCTCGCTCCAGTATGTGCCTCAACGTCACATGCAGAGGATTCAGAGTTGACAATTCCGCCGCCGGGTGAGTATTGTACAACGAACCTGTGTGTATGCACAGCACGCAGGAGCAGTAGTCACGAGAACAAATCCTTCACTTCAGATTATACGCGCACTGTAATTTACTAGACGTGTGGCAAAAATAAATCTGACACACTGGCTTGGAAACATTTAGAGAAGGTTTAATTTTGTTTGTGCCGATTATAAAAATCCGGAAATGCAAAAACAAAAAGCTAAATAACGAGAAGCAGTATATGAGAGGAAAAAGTGTTTTTATATTTTAACTATTCCTTTAGCTTTTCTCCACTTATCCCGATGGATGGATGGAATGATGGAATTTTTTTAAGGCAAATGACTTGTCAAAGATAAACTGATGGTTCAATTTAACACAATTTAAGCTTTAATTTTTAAACTTTAAAAATCAACTTTTCATTTAAATTAAAAACTAACACCTTCACTTCATAATATTTCTATAAAAAATAGAGAGTAACAGCAGTTAACACTACATGTGTTCCATTATACCTGTGACTTTTCTACAATAGCAGAATCCAGTGAAGGAGAAACGATATTTACTGCTCTAGTGATAGATAGAACTTTTCCTTACAAGTGAGTTCCTCATAATCTACTGTAGTAGAGAAAATGGATGAATTAACGGACGAGCAGTGAAAGAGATTAAAGTGCACGTTACAGAAGACGTGCACTATACGTCCCTGGAGCAGGGGAGGGTGCCATAAATACTTTGGACTGATAAAACTGACTGAAGGACAAAAATGCAGAAAGAGAAATGGAGGCCAGATGGAGGAAAGAAAACACTCCAAAAAAGGAGGAGGGGGAGAAGTACATTAAAGCAAAATGGATGGAAACCTTATGTCTATTGATGACCTCACTATCAATCTCTAAACGAGGAGTCAGAGTAAGAGCAGTGGTGATAAGAGGGTCCCTGGTTGCCAGGCGATTGATGACTTCTTCTGCACGTTAGGGCGGATGAAAGTAAGACAGATAGCAGAAGGGATGATAAGGAAGGGTGGATGGAAGATGGGAGGGTGGTGCAACAGCCAGCCTGAATACCAAACACCGCATATACAGAGAGGACAGAGGATCCAAGACAGGGTTGTAGGACGTGGACCCACGGACGAACACGTATCCAGGAAATCCTCTCTCATCGAAATCATTCTCCATTTTCTGCCGAACCAATGCTCCCACTGTTCAGGGGGTAAAATAAGGGAACATGCTTATGCGTTTGTATTGTGTGCGGCAGAACAGGAAACTCGATTTCAGCTCGCACGGAGAACACGATCTTGTTACATCAGGGCATGGCTGGTGCAATTTCACTGCAGTGCTGCTCATGTTCCCTCTGGAGTGTGTGTGTGTGTGTGTGTTTATCTATGTGTGTGTCTGCGTATTTATCCTTGTCCATTAGGAGCCCGGGTCCCGAAGCAAACATGTCGCACAACCATGTGTAATAAAGGAGATTTAATTCTTCCGAAGAATTTCCAGCCACAGCAGAGTTCTCTCATCTCCATTTTTCCGACAACATAGCTCGAGGACATGTTTCATCAGTAACATACCATGATTCCCCCTCCCTCAGTGTTTTTCATTACAGTGAACTATATAAGTGGACGCAGATGAACATACACCATGAGGGCTGTATTTCATCCAATGTATGCATCGGTGTATGCTATGCTGCAGATTTAAATTATACTTTATATTGGTTCAGTATTTAGTCGAGCACATCATACATTTGAAAAAGTATTAAACTGGAGGATTTGACTGCAGCTTGTACCAGAGCTGAGGTGCCCAGACATTAAGTAACACTAACCAAGCTGCGGGTTTAAGGGAATGACACCTCAAAGTTATGGATGTCCTACAGCACAAGATAGTCCAAACTTTCTTTTTTACCCACAAGTGGCACCATCCGATTAAAATTTAAAGGTGAATTTCTACCGAGGTAACTTTCCCTGGGAAACAGGGACCATCTGAAGGAGTCAGTTCCCCAACCTGTGCTTAATTCCACTTGAGGAATCACGGTTTTAAATGATGTCCCAGGGAGATAGATTAACTCCCCCCCAGAAAAATCTGCTAATGGGGTAACACTCTCTGAAGGTTAAGGAACGTTTTGGTTGAGGCTAAAAGCACTGAATGTTGCTGACTGGTCAAATATGGTAGTGTTATGGTTTTGCGCAGAGTTTTTGCAGCATGACGGCTGTAAATACTCAAGATGGAGAAGCAATACAGAGATTAAACAACGGATGGAATGACAACAGAATCCAAGGCCTTGTTTTCCACATCTGACGAGAATGAAAATGTGTCATGAAAGAGGAGACAGAACAAACTAATTTGCTTAATCTTCTCGGGGCTTTGGCTGCAAATAACAATGTGCAGGAGGAACCCTCACCTCTGGAACAGCACCTGGATGTCAATTCTCAGGAAGTTAAAGTTTCGGAAATCTTCTTTTGTGGAAATGTATGAAGTAAAAATAACATGTTTAGTTGCAAAGAACAACGTACACAGCGCTTGTCACTCGCAAAACTCAAATGTTTGAAGCATGTCAAGTTTACACAGAGATGGCTGCAGATTCCCCACAAGAACAAGCAGAGCAATGAAATCATTTCCATAGACCTGAATCATCTGAAGCAAAGGAATGACAGCAGGACTTTAGATCTGCATGTGAAGATATTTTCATGGAGCCAACTATGGGATATAAGAGCAATTATGTTGATTTCTAATTTATTTCTTTAGAAAATGCTTGTTATACTCTTCTTGTCCTGGTAGCTAAATAATGTGCGCTCATTGTAATGAAAATGTGCTGTTTTTAATCTGACCCGGGTTATTTGTTGCCCGTCACCATCTTCTTTTCTCCTCTGTAAGTGTGAACTATCACAGTAAAAATGCCAAAGATAAAAAGGTTTACAGATAAAGCCAGGCCGCGGGGAAGCGGTAAAGTTGCAGCTGATCGATACGATTTTAAGAACAATCCTAAATCACATTTGCAGCCGCTCACGTGAAAGTGGGATGAGGTTAATAAACAGTCGATGTCACCGGGGATGAGTGCTTGAGTGTGTCTTCGTGGCACTAGTTTCTTATTTAATAACAATAAATCCAAAATCCTGAGAGAAATGTTACAACACGAAACCACTATAACAAGAATTATCCCTTGTTCACAACATTGCAAACATCTTGTAACTAGTATGACTCTCTGTTGGAACAACTGAGCTTCTGAGTAGAAATTCTCTCCATGACGTGAACTCTATTTGAAGCAGCACACTGTGGCTTGAATGTGGCTGAAAAGACACATTTCTGAGAAGTGGAAACCTAATTTCAGTTCTAAAAGTGAGTAGTCATAATAACAACAGGCTTTGTTTTACAAGTACATTCACTCATGTACAACAAGGTTCTGGGTTTGAACCCTGGTTCAGTCTTCTCTGTGTGGAGGCCTCATGTTCTCCCTCTGCTTCCGGCTACTCTGACGTCCTCCCACAGTCCAAAGAAAACAGGTTTCGCTGATTCATGAACCCAAGATTTTACATTTATTTTCAAATTATGTGTTGAGCCTACAACATATGACGTCTTCTTGTAGATCTTACAGTGCAACAGCATGACAATAGGCAAAAATTAGCCCTTTAAATTTAGCTGCTTAAAAGATGTTGCATGAGATCTAGGAATATACTTGAAGGCCATTTCTCAGCATCCATGCCTTTTACAACCAACACAATTACTTCAATCAATAAAATACTCAGCAATGATGAAAATGCCTGAATGAAAATGAAAATGATTGTGAGTCGCTGTACTGGCAAGAGAAAAATGAGAATTCTCCGTTTCTCAAAGAAGGACCTTGGTGTGAGAAACATCTTGAGAAAACAGACCAGTCTTCAATTCTGTGTTTACATTTTAAATTGAAACATCTACATTTTGTTTAGTATATCAAAAAAGGGTACACACGGCATTGAAAGACATTTACAATTTTCTTCTTGCAGTCGCTTTCAAAAACCATTCTCCCATAATAAATTGTGTATGTTAAACAGTTGAGCGGAGATAAGAGCGTGTGCTACGAGACAATATGCAGTGCACTCAGCGAGAGACGGGAAGAAAAGGTCTCTGACTCAGTAGAAGGTCCACAGAGAGATTTAGAGAGCACAAGGGTCCTCTTGAAGAACAACAACAAAAGAAACCTGGGGCCGGGTCCACCCACACGTGTCCATATGATCCCTTTTTAACCGCATTTCTCTCTGAGCTTCAGTCTCTGTTCTCTCTCATGTGGGAAAGCTGAAAACACTGGCCGGCTAATACTTCTTTCTTGTACAGTAACATGCATGAGCGCACATGCACACACACACTTAGCTGTTACACACATCCTCCTCCTCCTCCTCTCCTTCATCACGTACTCTTGTCATTATTTCCCTGGAGGTTCTTTCAACAGTAATGTTTAGAGCTGCCCCTCGATCGGGAGCTGCAGGGAGATTAATAAAAAAAATACGACATTTGATTGTGTGAAGCTCCCGGCTCTTACTGTCATCCTCCTCCACCCTCCGCACGCCTTCTCTCCTGTCAGATTTCAAGGGTGTATGTCCAGCCCAGCAGTGAGCGTCGGGTGGGAGTTCGGGGGGGGACATGGCGGTTGCTGAGGGGCACGCTGGATAATATTCTCTAATGAGGCGAGCTAGCCACACCACCTGGAAACCAACCAGTGGCTGAAGTCTGCCTCACTGAGTCACCCACTTTGCATTTTCATGAGAACGTCTCTGGCTCTTACGGTCGTCTGCGGGATGGAAATAAAAACTCCTTCCTGTTTATAGAAGGTTTCCCTATTCGCATGCATCTGAATGAGAAACCACTTCCTTATGCCGCCGTCCAAAAATCCATCTTCTTTGTCTGACACCTCAATAATCAAATATCCATAGCAAATCTAACCTTTAACAGTAACTTGCCTTCAATCTGCAATGGATAGAAATAACTGTCAGAAAGTCCCATTTCAGTAGCTCTATAACTACTGCTCTATTTTTTTTTTGCCAGACGGAGTGTATATCCAGAGTAAGGCATGCCTCTGCCTCTCCACTCTGTCCGCCCACACTCTGCCAAAAAACCTCTGGCGCCGCACCAGTGCAGCTCCCGAGCAGTCAGCAGAAAAAGGACACAGCATCCAGGCCAAGAATTTGGGAAACGCTAAGGGCAAAAGAATGACTGTCATCAAATGAATTTCCTGATGTTGTGGTGAGCTAATGTGTGTGAACCAGAAGGCCCTGATTCACATTTATCGGTGAGTGTGTGTGTGTTTGTGTGTGTGTGTGTATGTTGAGATGATTGCTTATGAGGCATCACACGAAGTCACAGAGTTTTCATATATTCCACTGTGGGTTTTGTGTGTGTTTGTCTGTGTGGAGGGGGGGGGGGGAGGTTGAGGAAACCGTGGGGAATGGATGAGGATGAGTGGGATGCAGCAGACAAAGGAGTGGCTGTTTATTCAAGGGACGGTCATCGGTCCACGGAGCCTGCTTATCTATTCTCCAGGGGGCTTGTGTTTGTGTGCGTTTTCATGCATAAGAATGTGCATCTAAATTAACTCTGATAAACTTCCAGACACGTGTGTAAGAAGTTAAATGATTCTCTAGTGTGTGTGTGTGTGTGGCCGACATCTTTTGTTCACCACGGACAATGATCGTGGTTAATTTTGTTAACATTCTTAAAACTCAATTCATTCACATGTACATTATTAAGATTTATGATAAGTTGAAAAGACATACTGTGTAAATTCACTGATCAATTTGACAAAACTGTACCAAAAAGTAGCAGCACAAGAGGAAATATATTAGTAAATATCACCAAATCCGAAGTTTAATTTCGGATTTGCACCAAATTGCACCCTCTCAAATATCAGTCTCCTTTACAGCCCTGATTTTTCAATCAAGATCCAGGACTCAATCTCTGAAAAATCAATAAAACACCTTATCGCACAGTGAAATGAAAAACATATATTTCTGGATCCATTCCCTGATCCGGTAGTTTTTTGTATGATCCAGCTACCTTACAAACAACAAACGAAACAGACCCAGATGAAAACCTTCTTAGCGGAGGTGATAACATAAAAATAAATAATATTTACAACAACAGCATAGATTATATTTGAGACATCCCTTACATCCAGATTTATATCATACATGTGCAATATGTTGATTCAAATATTATCATTAGTGTAAAATATGTGCAAAATAATAGCAATTATTTTACAGTGGTATTGTACATGATAGTGAGATATTCAGGTGATTCACATTCTTTGTTCTTCCTATTAGTATTCAAGAGTCATGCAGGTTATTGAAAACATCGCTCAGTGTCACGCAGTCCGACATAACATCATCATTATCGTCTCAATGCTAAAAGGCAGAATTCAATTAACACATCTATGATGGTGTCAGCAAAAGGTGACTCATCTAATTCCTGCATATTTTTAAAACATTTTTATCACATTTTTTTGTCACATCTGAAATGCAGAAAACTCCTGCTGGTGTCTATTGATCAAAGCCGACTGAAGTAAGGAACTGGCTGCATCTACATATAAAATGCAAGCGATACAATACTGTCAAGATAAAAACCATCTTGGGAGGTCACTGTTTTTCAGAGAAATGCAGGAGAAGGAACTCTAAAGCTTTACATCTGGTTTCACTTATAGTCTGGACGTGCAGGAGAGAACTCCGCTGAAGGACGGGGGAATACATGTGAACACTCCTGGAATGGGTTATTCTCTCTGTCTCTCTGTCAGAGGCGAAGATGTTGGAACCAGATGTTGATTCCTGTGGTTGCCGCTGGGATCTTTTCTCTTCCATTCTCACAGTTAACACTATGTCTGGGATTTTACTTATCAGGTCTGGAGCTCGCCAACCATATGGTGAATGTGTTCATGACTGAATACATTTTGAGATCCCAAGGCGTCTTTACTTTTAGCTCATGTGAGAACTAGATACGAGAATCCATGTTATCAGTCATACTGTTACCTGTGATAATCACAAATATACAAGTAGATCTACTTTAACCTGTTTTTCAATTGCATACAAATCCAAAATACATTTCCAAAACCCAGACTATTTACCACAATCTTCAAATTTTCACTTATCACTGTATCTCAGGTCTGTCTCTGTACAAGTAAACAGAGATGCACTTTCCTATTGACATCTCAAGGGTTTTAAATCCTTTAACAACCCGAGCTCCGCCACAGACTCACTGCATTAAGTCTGTACACAGTCTGCAGAACAGCACCAATTTACAACGACTGATACTGATCATGTAAACTATGATGATAATAACAATAAAGAGATATGATCTCAGGCTCTAGCTGCAGCTATTATGAGGGCAAAGCACACGATCCATATTTCCTTCACGGACACAATGGACCCCACCTTCCCCATCGCACGTGGGTCAGGTTCCCTACATGCAGCTGTGCACTGAGTCTCGAGTGCTGATCGATCATGTGTCCTGCAGGTTTCCGTCCTGCCGGTTTGAAGTTTACCCTGCTGGCTCCTCCCCCTCCATCTTCTTTGTTCTTCTCTCGTGAGCCAGTCATAAAAAGCTCCTCCACCTCATGAGCTGCTCTGCAATTTATTCCACCAGTTGGCTACACTGACAGTTATTCAAGCTCCCCTGTCAAAAAGCTACCCATCCTGCTCGGCCCCTTGGCGTGAAGGCATTTTAAAAACAGACAATGTACGTAATCTTTGGAGTTACAGTATTAAACCGACATTATACAGCGCTGGGTCTACGTTTTATTTTTTCATGGGCTATGCAAATCAAGTACATTTCATTTTCATGTCACAAAACCACAAATTAGCTTCAGAGGTCTGCACAAACTACATAGGTCTATAGGTGCAGCAGAAGTGCCAGTGTAGTGTTTGTTCACGAAACACTTTAGGTCAGGGCTCCTTGTACATTACTTGAATGTGAACAGATTATTTAATCTTCCTGATTTCCCTGCTAAAGATAAAGGTGATAAGTTTCAAGCGAGTCAAAATCCCGCCTGTGTGTATTACAGACTGATGTTCAGCGTTGTGGCGTCTCACAGGCTTTTAAACACATTAATCTATTATTCAAACTTGACTTCCTGGATCTTCTTTCATTATCTCACTGCTGGGTTTAACAGCTTACCCTCACCAAAGCAGCCCGTGTTTTGATGATCTCAACACACTATGCTGTTTACGGTCTGAATGCTTGCTTTGACCTTTGGAAAAAGGTCAACTCCACAAAAAATAACAACTTGAAACGTTGAAAATGATCTCAGGGAGAGCAGGAGAGGACGAATCCCTCTTTCAGGAGGGACATACGTGGAATGGATATCATGCATTCAGGAGATAATAGAAGGTATAATCATAATAAAGAGAAACGGACTGATCATATTAAACATAATGTTGACTGTTGAGGAATTTCTAGTTGCTGGTAAGACACATAAACTAATGCCTTAGTTTTTTCTCCCTCAATCTCTACTACAAACAATTTATTATAACTTTATAACATACACAACCATCGCCCAGTCAATCGATAGATGCTGATGTGCATTAGGCTTTTTGAGGCTGCCGAGAGCTGAAGGCTCTTTCCACAGTCTCCTGCTTATCCAGCTGTCTGTCTGGCTTAATCCACTTGACCGGAGGTAGAGAAAAGACTCGGTGGTGAAGAAATACATTCTGAGGTCGCGGTGGATGAAACAGAGGCAAACTCTAATGTTGTAATGAAAGCACAGGCAGTGTGTTACTCTGAAACTAACATAAAACACAGGAGCGTGAACCCACATGCAGGAACCACACGGCGGCGCGTGTACGTGTGCACAAACAGTAGATCAAACAGCAGAGATGCTCCGGAGAGAGAGACACTAAATTCTCCTTTGTTGTTTAGAGGGGAAACAAAGAAGAAGACAAACATGATGTTCAGTCATGATGGAGAATCAATAACTAATCCAGCAGGATTACTTCAAAAGGTACAAGGGGCTCTGGTACCCAGCGCTGCATGGCAGTTTGACACTGTGTGACATCAGGTTAAAGTGTGTGTGTGTGTGTGTGTGTGTGTGTGTGTGTGTGTGTGTGTGTGTGTGTGTTTGTATAGCTTTGTGCTCACAGAGACTTCAGAGAGAGTTCATAAGGAGATTGAGAAAGCACTGAAAAAGTCAACTAGAAGGGCACTTAGAGAAAGGGGACCATGGCCGAGGCTAATGTGCTATCACAGCATAAGAAAGAGAGACAAAAAACCTGGTTAATTGCCCCCCCCCCCCCCCGAAAAATTAAATGGAAAACGGTTCAGTGGTTTTTGAGGGATCCTGCTGACAGCTGGACAAACAGCAAATGAAGATATAGCCTCCTGTGCTCAAGTGTGTGGATCCTATGTTTTCTTATACAGAAATAGATCATGTATATAAAAAAAGTCCAGATTTGGGGATATTTTTTGGGACCGACCTTTTTTGTTGTTGCTGTAAACTAAGAAAAGACGGCAAAGCAAGAGACGCAGTGCTTGAGTGGATCTCTTCCCACTGACACATTTCTCCTGGGGTTGAGGAAGTACAGTTCTTTTGGCTTAAGTGAAGTGAAGTGAAAAGGGCACGGGTGGAAGACACAGGCCTTTGAGTAACACAAGTGGAAGAGATGAGTAGAGGGACAATACGACTTTTCTGAAATGTACATAGAAATAGTTTTCTTGTTCATCGGGGGAGAAAGAAACATGTCCTGATCATTTGAAATGAGCTTTCATTTACATAAATAATACATTATTATAATTACTTGTCAGCTGCTGGATCTAATACACCTTCGGTTTACAACATAAGCAGTTTGAGCCCAGATGAGTGTTTAAGTGCAGACTAAATGTGTAAAGCCGCTCTGCTCTGTGCGGAGCAGATGAACAGCGTTCTGATGTCGCTCTGCAGTCGCTGACTCAGCTGTAATGGGACATGAATGAGATGTTGGGTAATTAGGGCCGGTGAGGGCGGGAGGGGGAGTAGGGACAGAGAAAAGAAGAAGGGGAGGGAAACACCAGATGTTTTGTGGCGATCCGAGAGAGGGGACATATCCGAAAGTGCCGGTGCGGGCAGAGGCTATAAGACCCTGTGCTCCCCCTGGTTTACTCACACAGGACAGTTTCATTACCGAGCCTGATTAGAGCCCAGGGCTGTTTGGGAAGTACAGACATCTCCCCAACTCCCATTAGTTTGTAGTGCATCTAGGACAGGACACGATCATGTCGTGTCAGGATTACCGGAGCTTCAGACAGAGCTCACTTCACCGTCTAAGTTCTAATCACGTCTTGGGTAGTAACAGGTAAAATATTTATCTCAAGATGTAAATTAAAATATTGAAACAACACAAAACAACTTACTCATGTTTAAAGAAAGTACAGTTCTTGAGTACAGTTCTTGAGTACAGTACTTATTTACTTCCCAGCATCTCAAACACCTGTAACATATTCTTCAAGATCTCATTTTCCTTCTTCACTGAACAAACACAGTCTGGACTGTGACCGATACACATGCATTGTGTTGTTTGACTGGAGGCAAGAACCCTGCGTGTGTGTGTGTGTGTGTTTGTGTGTCTGTGTGTTAGTGATTAAGTGTAAGAGCAGATTAATTGACCTCACCAAACACCAGTGCAGGTAATAACATCATTAATTACTGCTCTGTATTTATGTGTGCCAGTTTAAGGCCCCTGGCGTTGATGATGCCGGATCATGGCGTGGCTAAATAACACACTTCAAATGGAACAGAGCCATTATTAATGTGTCTAGTTACACCTGTTTCAAACTCTGCTGTAAACAGGACCTTTAAGTACAACACACAAAGTTCACTGAGGGCGTTTTCAAAGCTGAAACTCTGAATGTCTATCACATTGTTTACATTTGACCCAGTTAGTTTTGATATCACATTGGAATTTAGGGAGCAGGCTAAATAATTTTGTCTGACATATGTACATCCTGTATGTCAGCTGCATGTACCGATACTTGACATTGATTACTTTGTAGACGGGCGTGTTGTCAATTCTGATTTAGTTTTTGATAACTTTTTGGTATAATGAGCATGGAAAAGAGTAGTCTTATTATTTGGATGGAGAAAATGGATAAATTCCCAGTTGTTCAAACACCAAATCGTCACTGGTAAAGTGTTCAGGCAATGCTTCGAGCCACTTCCTCTTTTTCCTCGTCTATTGTTTAAATTGTCTTAATGTCCTGCAAACGGTCTAAAAGTCCGAACTCACACTGCCAACGTCCCGAACCACGCTCAGTTTGATCTAGACAGAGATCACCTCCTGTTTGCACTAAACTAAAAAGTCAGAATGTCCAGACCAAACCTGGTAGGTGTGTAAGCTCCCAAAGAGGAAAATGTTACCCTCAGTGACTGACTGCATCTACTGAGTCTTAAGTGAGTGTGTGTCCAGTGTCCATCTTCATTATCATTAGGTTCAGTTTCTCTGCTTCTCTCTATCTCCACGAGAAGGTCCTCTACCACTTGTGTCTTCTGTCCTTTAGAGGAAAGGCTTTGTTTACCCTGCTTGAAATATGCCAAAGAGTGTGTGTGTGTGTGTGTGTGCGTGTCCGCGCGCATCTGTGTGTCAGTTTGTTATCCTTAATATTTCTCGAGGAGTGCATTTAGAGGACTGTTCATCTCTCTCTCTCACACACACACGTACACAAGCGCACGCACGCACGCACACTCACGCACACTCACGCACACTAACAGAGAGAGAGAGCCTGGCATATTTCAAATATGAAAGTGCATTTCAGCTAAGAAGTGGGAAGTGATTTATAAAAGGCTTTAGGGAAAGGCTTTCTACTGAGGAGGGAGAAAAGACACGGCAGAATAACTCTTCAGAGACGGAGAGTGGGAGGGTGCTGCTGAGCCTAATGTTATAGATAGCAGAGCAATCGGTAAGGATGAATATTATATTGGCAGAGCAGAATACAGTAGCGCAACCTTATGCTTACAAAATGCTCCTTGAGGTTTTTATAGCGGAATAAATACGATGAAAATGTCATTGTTTAATGCCACATTGTTCCAGGAGGTAAAATGTTATACTTTTGTCATTGAATTGTGCTGAGCTCAGCTTTCTAGAGTCCACATTTCCTGCTTTAATCATATACATAAAGGAAGATATGTGGCATGAGGAATGTATACATGTAGATACATATAGGCAATGTATGCATACTCTGGTTTGGCAAAGCAGTGTACGGCAGTGTGGTACCTGGCATCAGCGGCTGTCCAGTGATTCCAATGGGAGGCATCCCCAGGTTGTTCATGGCTGTGGCCCAGGCGTTGGGGTCGGACATGGGCATTGGTATTGAGTTGGAGTCCATCGTCATGTTGCAGATCCCTTCTGCAGAAAGACACAAGCAGAAGTCATCAGCATTCTGGGTCATTTCAGATGAGAAATCGTGTCAGAGCAAAGACTGGGGAAGAGGTTTGTTTTTAAAAGTGCGGTGATGTCGTAGCATATCCAGACATCTTATCTCAAAATCTTTCCTGTAAGTCGGCGTTAGAGAAAAAGAGAGCGGAGGCTAGTGTGACCCTGCAGTCAGACTGACACCACAGAGATTTCACTAACACTGTCACTTGAAACTATTCATCTGGTGGTGCTGTTTGTTCAGTTTCTGCACTGAGGCTCACCAGCTGGGCCTCTTTCTGTCTTAGTGACCTCAGAGTCCACAGAAAAGACAGTGGGACCTAAACTACTGTGACAAAAATGTTTTAATCTTGGTTATAAGGGCAGAAGCAAATTAAATATTAGGTTACATTAGAAAACCTGAAATGTGTATTAATGAGTACAGCAGTGACAGATCTGGAAAACTCCCTCAAGGCGTTACTGACCGAGAGAGGGAGCACACCCGAAACATAATCCCCTCCAGCTACGGCAGTTGCCGGCACTCAAGAATAACAATGGGGAATAAAACTAGATTATCATGGCTCTATGCACAAATGCTGATGCTATCAAACATTCACCAGGCGTTCTCCCACTAAAGCTTGCAAAAGTTGGAGAAACTTGACAAAAACACACACGCATCATCATCTCAAACTCACAACCCACAGACTCATGGTTTTCTGCCTAGCCTTGCACAATAAAGCAAACAACATTAGATCCCCATAATAAAAGGCCTGCGGTAAAGTCAACGTGAACAAATCATACATCCACCGGCGGCTCATTCTTCCCATCTGCAGTCTATTTCACAGCTCTAAATGCTCTTTAATTCTCTCCTCTGCTCGACCTCCTTCTCTCTGGCGGACCTGTAAATTGCTGTGACTGCTGGCTGAGCCAAGCTGCCCTCTCTCCTGATGCCCAAGCTAACACTGCTGTTGATAATGAGAAGCTCTGCACCCTGAACACACTTCACACCTCAGAAGGTCTGTGGCAACGCGCACTGCGGAGATAACACTCCCCGAGCCTGTCTACACAGCAGCCACTGTGCCGGTGCTGGTGTTCAGACACAGCTGGGGATGTGTAATAATTCTGTTTGCCTCTTTGCTTCCCTCTCTGAGCCGCTAATTTTAAAGCTTTCTGCTGTTGCTGCCATAGAAAGGCCTGATGAAGTCTGTGTCTGTAATAATGCTGCTGACAACGACTTCACTCTCTCGTAAAGTAACACAACCCCTTTTAACTGGGGACACTTTCCAGGACTAAAAATAAGGGAGAAGAGAGGAGGTGTGGATGGATGCACTCAGGATCTGACAGGAGATTTCTTCAGTCTGTCTAAGCTCTCTTATGTGGAAATATACAACTGGGGAAGAGAAACAATAGAACAAAAAGTAAAGTAGAGTAAAGTAAAATCAAATCAGGATCTCGGTTTTAATCAACAAAATAAAGAATGCAGTAACACGTTGGCTATGGGTGATTACTTAGTTTTTTCATCACAATAGTTTGTTATAGTTTGTGATGCTCATTAAACCTTCATACAATGATAATGATGTATTTGTTTCAACGTATCACAATCATGGCGGAAACTACTACTTCCATTGTGGATAACGTGCTTTTCAAAATAAAAAAAGATTATCATTAAATGTCCAAAACTTCCAATCACAATTTCCCACAGCGACTTCAAACAGCATATTTTGACCAACCAATGATAATTAGCCAATTGTAGTTAAAACAGAGAAAAGCATAAAAGCCTCACACTGCTGAGCTGGAACCAGTAAAAACTGGAACCAGTTAACTTTTCTAAAAGCAATCACTTCTTCATCTTTATGCAGATATATAATCCAGTGCTGATACATGGTTGTTTCAGTAGGTCCTTAAGGGATTTAAAGAAAATTAACTATACTGCATTATATATATAGAGAGAGAGATGTTTCCCATACTGCTCAACCTATGACTACGACTGATACGCCTTTGAAATGAAAAATAAAATCCATATTTCCATCTGCCCTCTCATCTAATCTAGTGAATTGAGTGAGTGAAAACACAAGGCTCTGTCTTTGATGGAAAAACCACTGCACAGGTCAAAGACTATTGAGGAGAATTCATTTCTGCTCCTCAATAGAGAACACAGTACTTATTGATTGTGTGGCTCACATCCAAAGCCTTGTGTATCTGACTGGTTTGGGTCACGGATGGTGAAGTGTACTGTAGGAGCCGGGTCAAATTAACTCCTCCATAGTGGCCCCCTTGTCCTGTTGACCCTCAGTCTGGATCGAAGTCCTCTCTCCTGCCCCCTCTGCTCACTTTCAGTTAACGTCTCAAACATCACTGTCATCCTCTTTCTCTTCATTGTGCTAATCTCTGTTCTTTTCAGTTTTTTTGTTACCCGGCCTGCATCGACCTGACCCCCCCCCCCCCCCCCCACACCCCCCGTCCATTGTCTCACCTTGCAAACACTCCTTCCTCCATGAATCAATTAAACTTTTCAGTCTTGCAGCTCTGAGCGTCAATCATTGAGTGCTTTTGATTTTTTGTTCTTCAAAGTGACCTTGAGGGCAGGAGTCAGCCGTGGCTCGCCTTAAAGGTGCCATCCCACACCGTGGCATCAATATATGGAGCTGCTGGAGGAATAGCAAACAGCTGCTGAAGAGATCAACACAAGGATGCATGCATGCGGAAGGACAGACCCGGGCGCAGGCATAAGAGCAGCAGAGCCAGAAACAAGTCCGACAGTGGAAGGGATCAATATTGGTAAATATTCTTAAATGAAAACGTGGATCTGAGCACTCTGCTGCTCTGAAGCCGACCGTCTACGAGGAATGAAAAGTTCCTAATTGATTCCCAGAGTTTATTGTTTTTTTATTTCCAAGGTCAGAGAAAGTTAAAGATCTATGGCGACAAGAGAGAAATAAGTCAAATTATATTCAGCTGTTGGCTCAATTTAACTTGAGCTCATACAAAATGCCACAACTAATTATAAAAACAAAACAGTCTAATCATGTGAAGCCAAGAACTGATGAGACAGACAAGCCCGAAGTAGAGATCTGCAGACCTGAGCTCAACACATAAATCTGGTTAAGTCGGGACAGATTTGAAAAGAGCTAGAGGTTGTCTCTTCTCATGGGATTTTGGCATTAGAGTCTCTAAATGTAGTGGGTTATAAATACGAATCAACAGGCTAATTGTTAAAATAATACAGTATAGTTTACACAAAGCATTACAAACACAGAGGTCATAAAGTTATTGGGACCTTCGATAGAGCTGGTTTTGTTTGATAATCAATGAATTCTGAGGGTCATTTAACATTCTTGTCAGTTTCCATTTTCTCAAATGAAAACAATGTGTTTCTTATATCATTCTACTATATTAAACAAGTTAAAATGTTGATAAGTAATATGACTATGTCACCTTGTCATCACTTTGTTTTTGTTTTGTTTTTATTTCAACTTTCAGATTGAATTTATCAGGAACATCCTGAGGGAAATTAAAGTGCATAACGACAATAAGCCCAAAACTTATGATAAAAAGTGACAAACAATATTGGATATGCTGTTACGAGAATCGCCCAGAGTGCAAATCTACATCAGCATGGCTGTGATGATACATTTCTATGTAGCTATATTACCCATGGCAATTAAAGCGATGGCAGTGTTTGATTCAACTGGGGTCCGGCCCAGGCCGAGGGCTATCCTGATACCCGGCTTCTGAGGGCTGTAACCAGCCTTTAGCTTCCCTGAAAGCTCCCCCAGGAGGCAGATAGGAAATTAAGTCATTTTAAGGCCCATTGGCCGTAAGCCCCAACAGCAGGCAGGGAGACGCTCGGGGCCATTTAGTACAAAATGCACATGGTTGTACCAGCTAACTACAGGTTTATTACAACCTCTAGAGAGCAAACAGCGAGAGGGAGCTAAATAAGACGAGGGACAGCGGTGACAGGAGAGCAGAAAAAGGGTCACATTTAGTAGATGGATGTGATGCTGACAAGTCAAAGTGAGGGAAAGAGCAGTGAAGTGGAGAAATGGAAGCAGCCTCATACTGAACTTCACAAGAGTGCAGCAAAGAAAATAGCACAGACTTAATGAGAGTCATTACCACAGAGTAGGAGCGGCACAAAACTAAAATTATTGTATAATATAATGGCATTGCTGAGCACATTGTGCCTGAGCAGACAGATGAGTGTAATTAGGTTTCAATACATGTCCACTGAGCAAAGGGAAAAAAATAAAAGTCCCAGCACTTTTTGCTGCGACTTTCTGATTCTTGGGCGTAGAACTCAGTATTTGAAATAATGTGTGAAGTGTCCATAATTATGTATGGAAAGCACATAGTGAGGAAAATGCTTTCAGTGCAAAATTGCTTTCTGAAAGTTGATGACCTTCATGTTCTCTGGATTGCGGGTCTGTAGGTTCCTTCGGTGTCTGTGTGTGTTCCTGTACTTATATCTTTGTGAGGACCACTTCAAGCATAGACCCTACAGAGTGAAGACATTTTGACCAGTCCTTCGTTTTTCAATGGCCTGTTTAAGGTTCAGGATTTGGTGTTAGGGTAAGAATAAGGTTTAGGCAATTAGTTGGTTGGTTATGTTATGGGTGGATGGTTATGTAATGTATGATATCAATGACTGTCCTCACTAAGATAGAAGCACACAGTACACTAAATTGCGTGCACGTGTTTGTGTGTGTGTGTGTGTGTGTGGGAGATAAAGGTCAAAAGACCTTCAATGTCATCTGGAAAAAGGAGTCTGATCCCAATATGAGAGGAGCCTGTAGAACATCAAGATAAGATGCATGTGTGAGTAGAAAAAAAGAAGCTTTTGTGAAACAAGCCTGCATATACACTCTCTCACTCACACACACACACACACACCCACACACACACACAGTCTGTTTAATAATGTATGACTGCCCTTCTCTCCGCTTCTTTGATCTGTTAATTAAGATAAAACGGGTCGGGGTCTGCTGATTAGTGGTGGCACAGTAACGACTGAGCCGAGTGTTATACCACACCGTGTCTCATTTAGGTCCGGGGAAAAAACTACAACAAAATGGAGATGTAAAGATGACAGAAGAGGCCTGAAGACAGCCGGGCCTCGTGAGGAACGAGAAAAGACAAAGTGCAAAGTAACTCCCTCATTTCCTTTTAAATCACTTGGATAAATTCCGACATATAAAAGTGTTAATGAGAACAGAGTTCAGGAAGAGCAACATGGAAGGCTCATCACGTACATGTTGCTTGTTACAGATGAAAAGCAAAGTGTTAAACACTGAAGCTGAATTCAGTTGGGATTAAATTTGCAGGAGCTGACGGTGGAGAATAAAAAATTCTGTGTGTTCCTTTGTAAATTCCTCATAGTTCCGGACAGCATCTTAACCCTTATGGACCCAAGCACAACATGTGGTCTGTACGTGGACTTTCTGCTCAATTACTCACACCATCCATTTCTGGCCTTGCTCCTAAGTAAGCCCATCTATTAAGTAGGTTTTTCGTCAATCACATTCGCAAAACCCTTTTACACAGCAAGCAGCATGTCCTACTGATAACAATCACACCACTAGTTGAACTGAATTACATGTGGACCAGCGAGCTGCCAACAGGTAATTTGGACTGAAATCACCACAGGAGCAGGGTTTAGAAAAAATAACCTATGTAATAGTTGCGGATTAAAATCACTGACCAGTGGAGCTGATGTTAGAATCACCCCCCCTCCCTGCAGACATGACGTTAAGTCTGAAAAGCAAAATATTCAAAATAGTTTTTACAGACACCGACTTAGGACCTCATCAGGTATAATGTGTTGATGCACGTCTGTATTTGACTGGTTAGTAAAGATCAGCAACAGGGAAATCTATATTTCAATGTGACAAAGATGTGACTTTCGTACCTCTCTATTGAGTCCCATTGTAATGTTAATTTTAAACATTAGAATAATAAATAGGTAACATAGGGTTAACAATGGTAAACATAAATACCTGCGCCTGACTGTAACATCATTACCGAGACTAGAGGAGTGATGGTTTGTATGGTTAATGTTTTGGAAACAGGCTTGAGACAATTTCCTGCACAGAGAATTTGAATGGTGCAGAACCTTCTCAACATTCTGTGCTGTCTTAAAGATCTGACCATGTTACCGATTCCACTGCCATTAACTGTGGAAAACAGCTGCATGCATATAGATAGCAGTGTTCATTGCAAATACATTACTGACTCTATGTTGCCTTTTGTGTCCAACAGGTGACCGTGGATTCAGTTAGAAGCAGTGGAGGTTGACAAATCAAATTACCACCTCTATAATTAGATTGAAAGAACTAAACTGGGCGCAATGCACATAAGAGGTGACTGAAACGCCTACCAGATAGTGAAAGACTAACCTATGTTTGACCCATATTACAGCTCAATCAGGCTCATTAAGATTACACTACTTGTAGGAGTTTAATGAATTACAGTCTTTAATTGTTGCACATGGTAGGTGAATCCAGTCAAGCACTAGAAACACATAGATTTAAAGGAGACCTGTCAGTTGTGACCTGATCAATTTACTGGTCATCCCAGTAAACACCACTTCAAACTGCCAATCACCACACACCATCAATGTTGATCAAACAGGCATATACAGCGCATACTTTCATCAAACAGCTGAGTTTCTGTTTTAATGAATGACAAAGTACTCATTCTTTATTTATATTATCTTTATTTCTTACAATCTAATGTTTGCTTTACTATTATTATAGGGTAACTAAAAAATAATTGTCTGTTTTTGAGGTGGTCTAAACATTCACCCACTTCTGCAGTCCTGGATCAGAAAAAAGCTGCTCTTATTACCACAGTGTTTACATTAATCCTGATAAAATCATCTTTAATCCATCCTAACAGATGATCCACATTAAGAGGGATTTAATAATAACCCTGACACAATAAACCAACTTATTAAAGCTGCTCTGTCATGACTCCGACTGTCTTTGCTCAGCATGTGCTAAATGCTAAATGCCTAATTTCAGCTCCCTAAGTGAGTTTAAGTGCTCAGTTTGAAATCTGCAAAGTCTGCAGCTGCAATAATAATTAAATAACATACTGCATGGTGAGACCCGGCTAATAACTGAAAACAATGCAGTGTAACAATAGTGCGTATGAAGAGCTGCAGAAACTTACCCTGATATGACAAAAGCTTTTCTTGAACCAAGAATTTATAGTATTTAAGAAGGAATAACAGCAGAAGACAAAGAGGCAGAGGAGACATCAGCATTTATCTCACTGAGGAAGAAGATATCCCAGGGCAGATTAGTTCTAGTAAACAACCTCCCTTTCTTTTGCCTTATCAGGTGCTGCTTTTATACAAATAGAGCAGAGGCATTTCTGGCTGTGTGTGTGTGTCAATGTTGTCAAGCATGAACATCTATTGGTGGACAGGAGCATGACTCTTCCCTTCCTTATCGGCCTCAGAGAGGTGACAGACAAGAACAGAAGAGATTACTCCGATTAGGGGGGAAGGGAGGGAGAGAGAGAGAGGGGGGGGGGGGGGGGGGGTGTTGATGGGAGGTTTTCTGTGTAAACAATAAAACAACAAACAGGCAAAGCTACTGAGTAAATATGGTTTTTGTGAGGAGATCAACAAAGATTACCTGCCACGCTCACTGGTGAGGTTTCTAAAACTCTAACGTTCTAATGCTTCAGCATTATTCTACCATCGCAGCGATATCAGCTCCCTAGATATGGTTGATTTCTTGTATCAAGGTTGATGCATTGAATGGAAATCAAATGTCAGAAAAAAATACTGAAAGAGTATAAAAAAATTATCCTGGACCTGTTCCTTTATTTGGATCTGTGCTAAAATGTAATTCTTCCACCAAATGTCATGGAAATCTGGTCATTAGTTTTGCTTAATCCTGCTGACAAACAAACAAACAAACAAACTATCTAACCAACAAATGGATGGTGTGAAAACATAACCTCCTTGGCGTAGACTAGATGTAACAATGCAACAAGAGCTTCTTCCCCAACTTTCTGGTCCCTTCCCATCCAGCAGCCGCCCTTTAAGTTCTGCCTCTATTCATGAATGATCCCTGTTTTCTCACCTTCTCCATTCCCTCCACCAATCTACAACTTTAAGTACAGTTATCGCTGAAATGACAACATATATTTTTCTTGTATTTTTCATGAACGTCTCTAATTCAATCATCCGGCTCTTTAACTGAGTCCCTAACTTATCTACAAGCAAGGAAACTAACTGCATGACCGGGTACAGGAGCTGACTGAGTGTACGATTGATGTTAATGACTTAGAGGAACAGCTCATGCATGGGTTGCTGCTGCTGGTTCCCTTTTGTCCAGACTGACAGCAGCGACAATTTCTCCAGTCACAGGGAAGCTCGTCCTGTATTTCTGTCACAACTGAGGGAGAAAAGTAACAGGTTGTTTGGCAAATGAATTTGAACAAGCACAATGAATCACTGGAGCATTATATAGCATAAAGCTCAATTGTCATTCGCTGGCTTATCAATTTCAACATGCACAATGAACCAGCGAGGCGCCACATAAAACTGCGTGAAGCTTGACACAAAATATGCTTCCTCGCCATTTCATTCCAAGTAACCTATCTAACATTCACAATGTAGCCAATAAAAAAGAATCCTATGGATCTCATTACTGAGCAGGAGAAATTGCTTCTCGTTTTAATGTGCACATGATGTACGGCATCTATTTCACTGTACTGGAGGGGGTAGATGAGCGACAGTGGCACAGAGCGTGAATCTGAAATATTTCTTTTTATTATGGCTAAGCTGTCACATCAGTAAATACTGATTTGTGAGGAGGCGATCTAATACGCTGTGTGGGACAGATGTGAGGAAGCGGGCGCCATTACCAGAGCAACAATCTAAAGAGGAGAGATGAAATAGGCAATTTGAACATTTAAAATGGAAAAATAAATAAACTGGTTGTCATTTTGAAAGCACCTGAGCCACTAATTTAACAGAGTGCACAAAAACAAACGGCTCTAACCAGACGAACAGCATTTAATCCAGAGCGCATCTATTTCACAAGCTACCAGGGATCAATATAGCATTGTTTTTGTTTATTGGACAACACAAATAGACAAGTGTGAAATTAGCATCAACACAGTGAACCTCATCAGTGTATAGACAGAATGAGCACCCGGATACAGACAAATATAATTTAATGTATTCACTTTATAACTTACTATCCCTTAGGTTTAAAAAAATTCTCACAATCTACAAGTTGGTAAATGCATATTTGGTATTTGTGGCTGGAAAATCAAATATAAATAAATTACAGAAAGGAAACACAACTTAATCTCACATGTTTGTATTAGACTTAACCTGGACGTTTGTATATTCTTTGTTTTTACAACACACTCTGGAGTAATTAGTTTAATTCATCAATCTGCTAATGACAGGGGAGGTTTGTTTGGAAAGCTGTTGACGTGCAATGTTAGAGTCCACTGTTGAGAGATGTTGGCAGAGACTTAATGACTGTTCATGATATTACACAAGCAGAGCATTACTGCAAGACTGATCCTGTGAGAGTTTTGTTTCTTCACTAATGCAGGAATGTGGGTATAATACATAACTATGTTCCGTTTTACCATTTTCCAAAGGAATGTATTTCACATGGTTAGATTATGAGAATAGTGCATATATCTTTGAAATGCATATCCTGCGTTTTTGGGGTTCTTTCTCTACAACTGCAGAAAACCAAGATGATGCATTGCAGTAAAATAATAACAGACAGTTTAGGACAATGAGGTCTATGTTCCCTTAACGCCACATGTATAGTCCCAGTAAAACGATCTACATGTCACCAGGAGTCCATTCGTTTCTTAAAGAGCTGAGCAATCAGTGGAGCTCAGCCAAGTGGAAAAGGTCCAGAGAGACTCCGGCCCTTCACCGTGTTTGGACTGGCTGACACACGACCCTGTTCCTGTTGACCGGGCTCGGTGGCACTGTGGCCTGCACTGTGTCACTTTCTGTGTGTGGTTGTGTTTGTTTGGGCCCAGCAGCTTCAAAACAAGCCAAACAGTTTTGGTGCAGATCTTTACCGTTGACAGGAATCAATGTGAGAACCACAAGAGCAGTCACAGATCACTTATTGCTAAATGGGGTCATTGCTCTAACTACAGACGTTAGGACTCAAGATTGTTACAGGCTCTTATACATTCTATTTTTTTATTCTATTCTCCCGGATAAAAAAAAGTCAACAAATATTATATAAACTTAAAATTGAAAAATTGGGAATATTTTTCAACAAAATCTATGGATATCTTGATATGAATCCAACATTATGCAACACATCTGCTAAAATATTAATTTTAAATATCTTCAATGACACAAATTCTGCTTTGAAGTGACCATTGAAAACGTATTACAACTTTAAGCGTGCTAATTAGAATAGAAATGGAACTGAGCTCCTCTAAAGAAGTCATTGGGAAAAATTTCCTGCAGCGTTTGAATAATTGCAAATTATTATGACAGCAGAAAGTATAAAAGTATATGTTGTAACAGAATAGATAAATTTGCAATGGATGAGCTCACTTTCAAGTTCCTATTGAGACTTTGAATCTGAGTGCGAAACCAGAAATGTGCCCGTAGTGAATTACAAGGACATGCATGGTTGTTAATTAAATAAGAGCGCTTGGGTCATGTATATGCTGTATTCATTTAACTGTCTCTCATACATTATGCATTATGTCAGAACAGGACTTCATAAGCAATTCAAGTGACTTTCAGCTCTCCTGCAGCGCTCATCCGTTTACCAGGGAAATTGGGCAAATCGAGCAAAAACATAAATTTTCTAAAGATTTGACAGGTTCCCCTAAAGTTAACATAAAGGTAATTCAATTCCACAAAGTAACGAACGTTGCACTAAAGCAATACGTTTTCAACAAAGAACATCACAATACAACAGAGACTTTGACACCACAGAGAAAACATTGAATACTTCTGTGTCTCCTGCTGCTCTCACAGATTCAGCAGCAGACCAGTGGAGTCTGAATGCACCTGCTAATGAGCTGCATGAATTATTATGGGCAGATATGAGTGACAAAAATAAACAGCTCGGAGAAGGCAGCCTCGTATGTGCCCTTTCTGTTGCTCTTCCACTATATGATCAGATTCAGCCTCGTTTGAATAAGAAGCCGGAACATAAACAAGATTCATTACTGAGGAGAAGCTCAGGGTCCATCTAATGGGGAAAGACACTATATAATAGTTGCTTCAATCTAGTTTCTGTTCTGCAGTCGATCTAAATAATATTAAATCGGCAGAGATTCCCAGAGATGAGACGAGTAAACCTCAGATCCTGATGCATCTTGTCGTGTTTTCCAATTAATTTAGTTGATGACGGCCTGAAAAACAGACCCACTCAAAATCAACACACTTTTTATGTGTCAAATATCACTTCTAATCCCTCACCCTGAAGGTTCAGCTTGTATTTCATAAAAACTTTATCAGTTTACATCTAACATCAGCAGATTGGTTTTGTGCCAGGAGGGCCATCGGCTGTCTCCTTTATAGAGAACTGCTGGAAACCTCCAGTGTATGAAATGAAATGGTCAAGTGTCCTCTGTCCAGTCAACAATTTACTCAATCTACTATATTTACTCTATTAAGTAGAGGGTGACTACAAAGTCCGCAGAGCAACAAGCACCAACTAGAGTTACTGCCGAGCGGTTGAATGCATTCGTCAACCAGTGTAGTTTCCTATGCTTTGTTTTTCCAGTCTCAAATAAGGTCATTGTGACCTTGACCGTATGAACATCCAAATCACTTCAGTTAATCTATGAGTCTTAGCCATCATTTGAGTCAAGTTTGAGAAGATTAGCTTTCGGCGAAGATAACGCGTTCACAAGACAAAAAAAGGTGCTGTGATGTCACAGTGACTTTGACCTTTGGCCACCAAATCTAATCAGGTCATCTTTCAGTTCAAGTAAATGTTTGTGCCAAATGTAATTAAATTCTCTTAAAGTTTGCTCTGGTCTAATGTCCACAAGAATAGGAGAGACAGACAACCCAGGCAAAAAAAACATGGCTGGTGTCGGAACATAAAATCCAAGAGATCACCTGGGATATTTGTTATTTATTTATATCTCTCTTTCTTACTATATTTAATGTTTTATCATATACTTATATGACAACTATTGATACAACGACCATGACTACATATATGCTTTAATACAAAAAGCATAACATGCTCAGCAAGTCTTCTTTCTACTTGGTTGGCTCTATTTATCTGAAACGGTCTCTAATGAGCGAAGCACGATGCCAAACCAGCAGAAAGCAAAGACGGAGGATCAATACAAGTTCTGAGAGCCCAGTCGCCATCTGAGGATGGATCAGATGGTGGCTTGGATGAGGAAAAATAAATGGAAAGCCTCCAGTTTCAGGGTGAAAACATTGCATCGGTTCCAAGCTGTACTACATAGTCTATAGAAGAGAGCCAGTTAAAAATCAGATAGGAAACCAAGCATCTGTGCAATATAATTGATCCCACATGTAATGTCAAGCAGGCAATCCATCTCAGATGAGAAATCCTCCTCTGTGCTCCGTTCTGAGCGGTTCATGCTCTACAACAACTTCCAAAAAGAACACGCATTGTTGGATTGAATGCTAAGCCCACTGATGTGTAGTTAGATACCTCAGAGGCAGTGTGGAGATGTGCAGTTTAAATGTTTACTTCACACCTCAGTGCATCTTTCATCCATTTGAACTGTAACTTACACCAGCTCCTTTAAAGGATTAAAAGTACAAGGAAAAGTAAACCAGCAAAATCACTGTAAATACATTAAGTCCCATCACGATCTGTCGAGACCTTCACTTTATGTTAGACACACGTTCTTTTCTTTTCATAATGTTAAGATCCTATAGTTTCTATAATCTCTGAAAGCAAGAGGAGGTTATAAAAGCGTTGGGTTCGTGTAATTTGTATTTACAATTTCTGCAGCGAGGTCATTTATCTTCCCCTCCACCCTAATTGGTCTTCAATAAATTATAGAGTAATAAGCTGCAGATGTGAGACACCTTGTTTACCATTATGAAACAGCAGCTTGAAGGGAAATCCCCACCTTTATAGGCCAACTCTCCTCTGAGAGGGAGGGAAGGAGAGGGTAATAGACAAACCCAAAGCCTTTCCCCTGAAGATTCACACAGATAAATCTCCAGAGTGACCAAGCACTGGAGTTCTGAGGGTTCTGATTAATTCCTCTTCGGTGCCGTCGCTCCTCATATCCTCCACTGTTCCCCAGAGGATGTGGAAGAGCAAAAGAAGATGATACTCCATCTGAAGATGCACTGATACAGCAAAGCATACAGTCTTATAGATTTCTTTGAGAAATGAAGGAATCTGAGAGCATATATCAGGCAACCAGGGGGAGATCTCGATCAAGGAACTGAAGGACAAAGGCTACATCAACTTTAATACCTTTTCCATATTAAAACTACAATAGTCTCCATCAATATGAGCATTTTAGATTTGTATCAGTAATAATCCCTGTTCATACTAACACATATTTTATGACCAGATTATCTACTCTGCAGATGGTGGCTAATTTAGAGAAAATACTACCAAGGAGAAACAACAATGGTCAAAAGAAAGACTCATGAGAACCAATAGGGAAGAGGAGACTTTTTTATTTTTCCCAACCAGACTACAATGCATGCTCTGAGTTTTTCAAAACTAAAACAGGGCCAGCAGTCACTTCTTTGTTTTACCCAAAGATGATAGCACAGTTAGAAAACAGGGACCCAGAGCGATACCTATGAACATGGACTCCTGAGTTGATGCAATTTAAAAAAGCCTAAGACTGAAATACAAAACTGTGTTTCAAATGTTAAACTGAATCCTCAAATCTCGCTGGTACATGGGAGAAAGCTTGAGCTGTGTGAGCCCCTCTGTGTTTTCAAGACTCAGGTTATAATCCAGACAGCTTGTGTCCAGTTTGCAGCCTTGTTGTTGCTGTCTAACAAGTAGCCACTACACAGCCAAATCCTTGTTTAGTATAAGAGACACAAATTGAATGTGTCTACTGAAGCCTGAAGGACAGCTTGACACCCTCTAGGAGGAAAAACAAGCTGGAGAGCTGCTTTAAATCTTTTTCTTTCATTTTCTTTGAAGTTTAAACTGTCAGAACAATAGACCACGGCTTCAGGGGAAAAAAAGAAGAAAAACCTGTATGACTGTCGCTCTGTTGTGGTAAGTGGAACCACAGTTCTCATAGCTTGTTAAAATATACTATGCTTGGAGAAAAAACATTGTTGACAGTCACGGTTAATCAACAGCTGGAAAAATCCTTAAGCAAACTGTAAAACACGTCTCTGACAAAAAAAAGAAGCGTTTTCTCTCCAGCATTAAGTCCTCTAAAAATAACTGTTTAATAAATTATTAACCTTGGAAGCCTAGTCTGTTTTATATCTTTTAATTGGAACATATACAGTCATTCTTAAATCACAGTAAGTCTCTTAAATATAAATTATTTAAGAATCAGATATCGTTAATTAAATTTTTAACAGACCTGCATTGACATCCATCAACAACAAGGAGTCACTGGATAGTTCGAGAAAGATCCAGGAGGACAACCACAACCAGAGCCACAGTCTCGCCCCATGTGGAGCAGCAACTCTTTTTTTTTTTTTTTATTGTAAGGTCCTTAAGTCTTAAGGAGACAATTATATGGTCGGACAGATCTGATGACCCAACTGCAACAATCCGTCTTGATGTCTTGATGATATTAAAAACCCACTTGGGAGAACATTTGATCATTTCCAAAAGATATATTTATTTTACAATTTAACTTTTACCTTTTTAATGACTCAAACTGCAGTAATTTCTTTATTTGGGATGGCACTGAATTAAGTATAGAATGGGGTGTGAAAGATCCTGCTCTCATCTCACTCCACTGTGATCCAGAGCCACATCAAATGTGAAAATGTGGGTTCTATATGTTTCTCATTTGACCAAATCAGCTTTGAAAACGTCATGACTGTGACTGTGCAGCTCATAAAAGTGATGATTTAAAACACAATGATCCTAGTGAGTCGTCCCTCCAGTTTGCTTATAAACTCATCTTGAAGAAGGGAGGGGGCAGAGGATTAATATGGTACGAGCTAAATGAGTAGAAACCATAACTAAATGAATGCACTCTTCGTCTAAATGTTATATTTACATTAACAGTGTACCATCCATTTAAAAGAATCAATTGGTTACTTAACAGGAGGATTCAGTGGAGGGGTAATTGAGGGAAATATAAGGATGCGTCAGACAAATTAATGTTTGGGACAAAATGTTCTAAACAGCTTTCTTTTCTGTGTCTTCACTTGGTATCACAGGAGACAAAGCAACAGGTACAAACATAATTCTCTCTAGTGCTGATACATAACCTGACAGAAATATATGGAAGACTTTTAACTAACTAATATAAAATGTGCCTGCACTCTGCTGGAGAGGCCTGTGCACTCATTCTCAAGGGTGCATTTGAACAATGAGAAGCTGAGACCCCCCCACACACACACGCCCACGTACCCTTCCATTAGAAAGGCTCTGGAGACAGTGGGACTGTGGCAAGATTTCACATGAAGTAGTTTGTCCAGCAGGCAAAGTTTCTTGTGCATTCCACTAAGTAAAAAACAGAAGCATAATTACTTCCTGAAGATCAATTAAAAAATAATAACAACAGCCGGTATGCTCTTGTGCACGATGCAGACAATAAGGAATTATTGCCTGTAGTTCAAGGAGGAGAGACAGGAAGTGGGTTGGGAGAGAGGTGGGGTCCTCTAGGTGTAATAATTACACAAGGATGTAAGCTAAGGACACAATAGCACAAAAATCTCTTCATCAGCAGTTCCAGCTCAAACCCAGGAGACCTCCGAATACTCCTGCCAGCAAAAACATCTGCTAAATCTGAGTATGGCCTGAAACGCGACCAAACGCTCTGAAATATCTGCAGCAAAGGTGGCTTGGATTAGGCAGAGTCAGCTGTATAACAGTGAGCGCAGAACTGGGGTATGAAGAGAAAAATTAATCTTTGTGACATGACTAGTCCAGCGCCCCCAGGACGTGAATACAAGATGCTCTAGATAGCTAATGACAAAATGTGTCTATCAAAAGGACACATCTTTAAATGGCAAAGAGTATATGGGTCATAAACCTCACGATTTACATCATTACTTAGCTGGGGGGGGGATCTGGTGTCTTTGTTGCTAGAGATCGGAAACCACCTTTCCCTTCCAGATTCTGATTCTCAATGCGGTATCGCTACATCTCTATTCTTTGCTATGAATTCCATTTAACCAATGCATGTAATGAAATTTAACAATAGGCTTTACAACTGAACAACACGTGTTAAACAAGTGCACCACAGAGGTCGCCGTGTTTTTTTTTATCTCTTATTGTGTGTGATGTGTAAAAAGATAACAACAGTTTTAAAGCAGCCGCTCGGATCGACGAAGCAAAAGAGAATTATCAGCAGAATCGGCTCTTTACAGAGCGTTAAACAGAGTAGTTTCAGCTCATTGTTCAGCTCTTTGGCCGTTAACTTTATTGTTTGGATTCACTCTCTCTGGTCTTATCTCGTTTTCAGTAGCAGCAAATCGCTGTTTCCAGCAAACGCTCCAAACAGCCCGCTTTACACAACCCCTTTTTTGGGGGGGGGGTTGGCATGGTGGCACATGTAGATACAGGATGTTGTATTTAATCATGGTTGTCACCTTCAGCCATACAAATTAAAGACTGTTTTGCTGAATATTGAACCTTGTTTACATCCAAGTTGCTGCTAATGTGAGCCCTCTCTCTCTCCCTCAGGACTGTGCAGTGCTTTGTCTGCTCTACGCTGAGGTCCATGAGGAACCACATTTCCTTTCGGTGAATGTAAGCACGTCAAGCGTATCAGCGGAAATAAAAATAAACCTGAGCCTATGCCCAATCCCCCCCCAACCTGACTATGAACCTGATCACCACTGAACTGCAGGAAGACACAATAAGCGACGAGCTGGTGAGCATTTAGAAACAAGAGAATCAGACATTTCCCTCTGGAGTTGGTAGAGAAGTAACATTTTAAATAAAAGAGAGGGAATATTGGACGTCTATGTGATATTGTGAAAGCTGGATGTGTTGATAAGTAGCTGTTTTTGCATGTTGTTAAAAAAAAGCATATTATTACACCTTTAAATTAGGTTTGTGGTAATCAAAATACCAAGTTGTTCAGTTCAGGTTTCATCAGATTCGACAGTGGCCTCAAAACACACACTGACAAAGAGTTTGTCACATTTTGATATAATATTTATTTACACATCACAAGCTTTCATATCCCTGAATGGACAAACTAGTGAAAAAAGCACAGATAAACCACCGCAGAAAGACATTTCTAATACAATAAGTTAGTTAATTGTTCGACAGTGTGTTCAACGAGAACTCCATGAATCACTGCAAGAACCTGGTGGATAAAATATGATCTTGTGGCGGTTAAGCAGGATTTCTCGTGCCTAAAACCAGACTCCTGACCGGAATAGTATCTCTGGAAAACAAGGTTCGAGCCCCGGATTTAGCCCTGTCCGCCCACCGACTCCTGAGCTGTTTGTCATCTCACCACCCTGCTGACTACTGCGGCAGCTGACAGCATCTTATCAGCAGCTGCCAATTACAACATGGGAATCTTATCAGCGGCAGCCAATTAGAACCAGGGGAGTTGCTGTGAGGAAATGTCAACAGCTCGGTGAACTTGCCGGGGCTCTTATCTGGGCCCGCCTCTTCAGCGAGGCAGCTTTCCTCGGAGTCGACTGTCATACTAATGACTGCCGGTGCAATGCTGTGACAAGAGGGGCGGGGAGGTGCAGCAAGGTCTGAATAGAGCGACCCACTCCACACTTACTGAAAACTGCAATATTTTAGTTGTGTGTTTGACAGCTGATGAAAAGTAGAAACGCTTTCATCTTCCTCTCGGCACCAGCTGGGAGTGTGCGCTGACTGCATCCGTGAGCTCACACAAGATATTAAAAACTAAATCAAAAATAGCTGAGAGGTGAGGGGCACGAATGCATTTCTCGGATAGAGAGATTACTTTCTGTTTATCACAGTGCTTGACGTGGATGACAGGTAAGATGCATTATTTCCACTTATAAACATCTGTTCGCCAATCTCCGCCGAGAAATCAATGACACGCCTCGGCTTTTCCGCAGCGGCAGGCGACCTGTAAACAGAACAAATGCATTGTTGCTGTCGGCCTGTTTATGCAGCGCGCATCTGATTTCTTTCACGTCTTGATGAGGATTCTAAATTGCACAGACTTAACTTATTTTTTCCCAAAAGGTGCTTTTGTTACTTTCCTTCCTTATCTCCAGGAGGATTGGTGTTTTCCTTGTTTCACGCCATGTTTATAATTATTGGATTAAATTTAGGGCTGCAGGGCCGTTCAGACTTAATTAAGAGTGCGTTAGTTTTAATGAATGTTTATTTCTTTTGTATTTAATATTGAATACTTCTACTGTTGGATCAATAATTAAGCTGGTACTGTTATGAAATTGTTAATCTTGTCGATTTGATCCATATTATGAAAAATGAGAATGGGGCTTATTACCGTCGCTCTCGCATTTCTGTCACGTGCCACCATCAGACACCTGCTGACTTTTAAGACCACGTACGGGAGTCTAGCAGAAAGCGACCTCCACAGAGTCATGGAGCATCGAATGAATCATGGTCTGGTGCTCTTTCTCGTAAGGCTTTCAGGGATGGAGGTCAGTTCGGCTATTTCAATGGTTCATCTTTTCTCTAATGGAGGCATGGTTGACTAGAGGCATGACAGATACCTGCAGTGAGAGCAACATCGAGCTTATGGCGGACGAAAAACATCTGATGCGTAGAAAAACCCCTTTTCTATTCCACTGGCTTGAATCGCAGCAGCACCACAGCAGAGACAATCTCTGCGGGATAATGTGGCGTTCTCTGGCTGCACACACTTCTCCTGCACATTTACAAGAGGAGTTAACTGCCAACCCTCAATAAAATGGCTTTAAGTGGGAGCAAGGCCAAACCGGGACGCTCTCTCTTTCAACCAGGCTGTGCTGTCACTGCTCAACATCTGTGCCCATGCTACTCTGTCTATATGTTGACTCATTCATGGCTGTATTTTTATTTATGAAACATTTCTGGGCAAGCTTCCATCAAATCTCTTTTTCTCGCACACTGAGTTAATCTTCTAGACATTATATAAGATCACAGGAGAGAGAGATGAACTACAGATATCAACCCACTTAAAATCCTTGTTAAAAGGAGAATCAAATGAATATGATATCTCTAGTTAAAAGACCTTTGTAAATGCTGTGATATTTGTTAGCTGGGTCGCTTTTTCATGTTTAATCAGTTGTGTTATTCTTGGATATTTGCCCAGTGATGAGACTTTTCACCTGCAAAACAATTATTTAAAGATAACTAATCATGACCATACATACTTAGCCACATATATATGCTTAGATAAATATAGATAACATATGAGGAGGTAGATTCTTGAAACTAAAAGTTGGACGACAACTAAAAGTTATATTCATTTGAACCAAAAACTGTTTATTTTCTAATTTGGTATAAAATATCAGTAAATAGTGAAAAGGTCCTGTTCCAGTACCAGAACAAAACAAAATTTGTCAATCAATAATCAAGTTGTTGTTATTCATTTGCATTTATTGACTAATCACTTGGTCCAGTCGTGCTTCTAGTTTCACGATAGAGAGAAACTCAAACCGCTAATTGGTTATCAAAGCAGAAAACCCACAAGGTCAGTTGTTCTCTGCCCATACGACAGGCTTCTATCACACTAGGCCACAGCGCAGCCAAAGAACAGGCATCAAAAGTGTAGAGCAACTCCAGCTTTTGTTAGTATAGACAGGAAACTATAAAGACCCTTGTATGCGTACAGAGGGAGGCCCATTATACAAAGGAAGCGTGAACAGATAAGTAAAAGTGAAAGAACGGGAGTGTAAAGAAAACAACCCCCCCCAAAAGAAAACATTTCCTTCCAGTGGCTTTGACAAATGGTTCCAACACTGTTCGGGTCAATGCCATTACAACAAACCTTAATATCTAACAACCCTAATCATCTGGTATGCTGACTTCAGATTAAACCCATTAGCCCTCTTTTAAACAACACCTGAGGAGGAAGTCAAGGCAAGCATTGGCAACGTCAGAAGGCTTTAACGAAAACCGCCACCGTGTTTATATAAAAAATCTTTGTGTTAGACGTCGCTGCAGCCTCTGTGAGCTGCAGCATGAGGACTGACACTTCAAACACATGAGATTTGTTTCTACTGTAGATTCTGTGAAACTGTATTCAGGTCAGCTACCAGCTACAGCAGGATATTTCATCGCCATGCTCCATTTGAGTCGCGTCCTTTCTACCTGTCATAATTCCTTTTATCGATGCCAGCCTAGCTTTCCCCCTGTGTCACTATTGACTTCTCCATTATTCTACTTTATGTACAAATAACTCACGGACGGCAGCAACAATTAGGCCAGGGTTCCAACGGAGAATCTAAGACTCGTTTCAAAAGGTGCACATCACAGCCCGCGTCCCGAGTGGCCAACCTGTGTGTACACAGCGCGCAAAGTGTAACTAGGTAAAGACACTGTCATCCCGCTCCTCCACCCACACACCAGAAAAATATCCTCACTCGGGCGAGAGGGAGGGAGATACTAAATAAAAGAAAGGAAGTGGAATTCATTGTTAGAGAAGGAGCTTGCTTGGCATGTAATTAGACTTTAGCAGCCAGAGTACATCTGTCCTTCATAAGTGTCCTGGAGAGAAATAAGCCATTTTCAGACGTGACCTCCAGACAGTGACCGGAAAAAATTCACATATGCCTTTTCTCATATGGAGTGCACAGCAGGAGACTGTCCGAGTCAGACCGGTCACACCAACAGGACAATGTCCGGAACATTCAGGTGAGGGGGGGCACCTTGGTGGAGCATGCAGAGGGCAGGACTGACATGACGTATAAAGTCCTCCAGCAAAAAACATGTTTTTGTTTACAGCACATTGACACTGACGTCGGCTCTTCTCACCAAAAGCTCTCAAATCGCGTTGCCTTGCCAAGCTGCTATCTTTAGCGCCTATGTGTCTGACAATTTCTTTTTCTCAATTTTGTCTCCGTCAGATATCAGTAACGTCATCAACACGCCCACTCACATGGGCTCACTCATACAGCGGCAGGAGAAGTTCTGCAAAATGTGTAGAGAAACTGATCCGATATCACATTTGGAGAAAATGTCCAGAGTTCAGTGCATGTCTGAAAGTAGCTATAAAGAAAGAGAAACATATAGAGTTGTAGCAGAGGTTGTCCTCATCCGTCAGGATTCGTTATTGTATGATATAATGTTGTGTCTGTCCTGGCAGCCATTGTAAGAGAGCAGGGAAATTAGTGTCAGGATCACTGCGGTGATTAATAAGTCATTAATAGGAGGATTTGAAAGAAATTAGAAAATAAAAATAAAAAAGTAGTAAAAGAGTCAAACTATATTTCATAAAAGCTGCAAAAATGAGCATAAATATTCCAACTCTGTCAAAGATTTATTGGAAACCATTGGTAATCGCTCAAGTTATTTTCTAAGTAAAACTGTCAAAACAAAATACTAAAAATGGAACATCTTTTGATTTTAGACAGCTTGTCTAAACTTAATTTGAATAATCAGCCGGCTGGATAATGAAATAATCATGAATTGCTTCTTTAATATATGATATTTATATTAGTAAGATTACACAACTGCAAGTTCTAACTAAGATAAAAGCAGTAAGTCATAAAATGTAGCTTATCTTTAAAATGCTTAAATTTCACTTGCAGCTATATTATGAAGCCAAAACCCACACAAGTACTTCCCTTTATAGACAAGGTTTTTGTCCATAATAAAAATATCCAAAGCACCTCATATGTCCTTGCAAGAAGCTACAAGTTGTATATAAACATTTACTTTTCCGAAGTACGCTGCATTTCCCTTGACAAAAACATGTGGCTTATAAATAAAGTTTCTTCGATGGTTTGTGTTTCTTCAAACAGGAGTCAGAGAACACGGTCAGCCACAGAGCTGCTGTCCCATGACACGTTGAGGTTCAGAGCCTTCGCTCAAAAGTAATAAAAAAAAAGTCTAGCTTGTATTGTTTTTCTAAATGTGATCCCTCTTTCTGTACCACCTCTCTCATGGTTTGTATTCTGCAACACAGTATGGCTTTCAGACAAGACTACTTGACAATTGAACAGCACTGACATCATCAAACACTCTCTTGGTTGTCTATAAACAAGGAATAACATGAATTAATTACGGCTGGGAGGCATCACATGAGTATAGGCTACCTCCCGATACCCAAGGAATTCCACTCAGAAGTTCAGAGAAACGTAGATACCCCAAAACAAAAGGAAGGTATATGAACAATCAAAAAGTAGAGGGAACAACCCTGTGTACAGAGCTGAGACAGTAATTCTGTGTATTGTTTTGACCTCTCATCCTCTCGCTGGTGCAATAACTACATCAGTAATGTCTTAAATCTGTACAAGAAGCCGTTTGCAATATCTGTACCTCATGATCTGACCATGGTGATAATGAAAGCTGAACTTCAAATGGCTTTAGCTGTCGGTCCCTGCAGATTGTTTATTTCTTCACCAAGCGGCTCCAGTGACTTTAACGTGATCATAAAATGGGAAAACAGAGATGTTGAAGCATTTATCTGAGTGGGGAGTGCCATTAGTGAGAGAATACTGTATCTGGATATCAAATCGTTTGCCTCGTGTTTGTGTTATTGTTCCAGCTGACTTCTTTAGTTCAGTATTTGTTCTTCTTTTGATGCTTTTTGCAGTTACCAACATCTTTAAGTGCATTAACACCTCCCTCTGGACCAGAGAACAGGCAGCCATGATTTACAACAACAAAAAAAGATTTAAATCAGATTTTTTTACCTGCTTACAGAGGCAGCGTTTAGCTAAATGTAAATTAAAGTGCTCCTAATCTTATTTGGATTCAGAAATACTTAGAATTACACTTTAGAACAAGGGGGTGTTGAAGAAGGATGGCAAGATGATGAAGAGGAAGAGCAGAGGCAGAGGAGATGCTCAGCACTAATGTCAGGAGGTGGGAAGCAGCTGGTGTGGATCCGTTAACCTGGCTGGAAACTGAGAGTGAAGACAGGGGCGATCCAGGAGGGAGGGAGCGGCGGAGGGAGGGAGGGAGAAGTGTTGATGGAAGAGGAGAGAAGCCGTCGGTTCTCTGTGTGATGCCGGGTCGACTCTGAGAAGTGTCGCACGGCATACCAGCTACAGACATAAAAACACTTTGCCGTTGAAAATGGTGACCCGCACAATTTAACACTAGAGAACGACAGCATTTTAATTTGGGCTGTATTTCTAATGAGTTACATCGAGGCGGCTATCGTGAAAACACTGTGTTTCCTGAGTTTAACTGATGTGGAGAAGCACAGAGTCTAAATAGGGAAACACAGACTATGGTGTCATGTTATATCATATCAACACATCCAATTATAATACAGGGAGGAAGTATTATAATGTGGGCCGAAAAGTCTTCTAATACAGTTTTAATGGGTTTTAAAATACACCCGAGGTTAAACAAAATCCAAATCTCAATCATTCATAGTGGTGTATCCTAACAAATCTCACCCACTTAGACTATTATAAATAATTCATTTGGTAATCCGACCTATCAGAGAGTGGATATTACTATATCATGTTGTTATGATTATGTCTGAGACGTGTAGACATCTTGACATTCGCTAGTGGCATCAGTAATGAAAGCATCTGGGCCCTGACTTCTGTTAGATGACTTGACCTTGACGAGAGGAAACGGCAGATTCTTATTACAAGTACAAACGGATATTATAGATTTTCTGGAAACTTCAGGCTTAGTTTTGAGTTCAAAAATCTTCAAATTTAAATGGAAAGAATCGTAGAGAATAATCGATTTTTGGGGACTCTTAATACAACACTGCTTATTTGTTTAACTCCGGGCTGCAGGCCATATCCTGATTATTAAAATCAATTTAGCAAAGTTGCAGAGATAATAACACAAATGGATCAGAGGGTATTAATGGAAAGAAAACTGCTGGAGGACAGTTTTCTTGGCCTCGTCTCTGAGGCTGAAGGATAAAGAGACAACCTCGTTTACACGGCTAATTGTTTATCTTCCCTCGTTGTTGGGCCTGAATGAAGGAAACAGCGAGGGAGAAGATCCATGTGCAGGATTCTTCTTTATAACTTTGAAGGAGCAGAGGACTTAAGGCCAGGTGAAGATTTCTGTTTTGATATTAGTCCTTTTCCAGCTGGAGCCTTGCTGTGGGCCTCACCATTAGCTTTAGGGTGAGTCTACGGAGCAGAGCAGAGCACAGTGCCTTCTGGCACAGTGAATTATTTAGACCTCCCATGTCTGTAGGCTTTGTGAGATGAGGTGAAGTGGCACTGGATCCCTGACCACTGCAGCGTTGAGTGCCCAGAAGCGAGAGAGCACAATCTCAAAAATGATGGGGGCGAGAAACGGGAAAAGGTGAGAAAGGGATGAGCCTCAATTCAATTTCCTTGCTTGATAATCATCGGATCATGTAACGAGTACATAGGATCTGGGGATCTCTGCTTTCACCTGGATGAAAGACAATCGGGTACGATCCTGAAAAACTACAGACGAACACTTTTCTAAATACTCAAACAGGCTGGATATGCCAATGCAAGCACAAATCGTTATCTCTCCCCGAGGAGCAGTAGAGACAAGTGGACTGTTATGTTCCGACTGAAGCAGACGAATCCCACATGAATGAGGGGAGGTGGGCTCCATTGCAGCTTGTTATGCATTTCAATCGCTATTCTCTCAGAGAGTTCCACATACAGTGTGAAGAGGCACGCGGCTGCTCCTTTCCAAACAGACGTACTTGAAAATCACCACGTCATTAAACTTCTCGCCCCTGCTCGGCATTTCTGCATTCATGCTACTGAGATAACATTTTCATTTTTTAAACTTCAGTCTGTCCTCCTGAGTCTACCATCAATCAGCATCACCCTAAATCTTCTGTGTCAGCGCGTGGCCTCAGCGTCACAAAGACTGACATCCAGCTGTAGATCTCCCACCAGCCTCCGCACACAGCAATCAGGACATTCTGTACCATCTCTCTCCCTCTCTCTCTCTCTCACACACACACACACACACAAACACATACACACATACACACATACGTAGACACACACAGACCTCTCAGGGACAATGACATTGCCATATATCTCAATGGACTGTCATCTCTGACAGCTTAAGTAGCCCATTACATTATTTACCTTCCAACAGCTCTTGCTGCCAGTAGCGGGTCATTGACATCACATTACTTTTTTTTTCTGCTAAAATCCATTTTGTCTCCAAACGGACAATACGCCACAAAAGAGAAATTCTGGTACGAGTGATATCGGTAACATTTCTACTTCTACTTTTTTCTCATCCAGTTAACTGAAGTGTAGCTTGTTTCTGGGGGTTTTGAGCCTCTTCATAGAAAAAAGGCAGCACGTCTGAAAACCGTTCATCACGAGGAGGCTTGAGTAAAAAGACAAGAGTGTGGACCACACACGGCCAGAGGAGACCTTGTGCTGACTTAATGGTTCCAGGAATACAAACCCCTGCCACGGACAAGGTCAGTGAGGATTTCTTCACTACATAGCTGTCACCTGTAAAAAAAACAGTAGCTAACAAGAGTACAGAGAGGAAAATAGAAGGATTCTGCTCAAGTATTGTGTCATTAAAACCAGCCTGTCTATTCCAAGCTAAATTTACAGGAAAAAAAGCCAGAATATATTTAAAACTGAAACTTTTCCTTTAATTTTTCCCTTTTCATGCGAATCTGACCGAGCCAATTAGCGTCTCAGAGCGTGTGGCCTCCGATTACATAACAACTTTTGAAGGCAAAGTAGAAAAACAAAATGATTACGACTAAAAACCAAAGTTCCTCACCAGAAGCGGTGCAGATAGAAATATAAGCATATTAGTGAAGTTGAGACTACTGGCTTTCAAGAGTAGCTTACGCACAGTTTGAACTTCATGGGCCATCAAAGACTTTGACGTATAATTACACAGTTTAATGGAAATCTGTCCTGGTGCCCAGTTTGTTTAGCAGAGTTAGCCCCCAAAACTGCCTCCTCCAAGTGGATGGGACATTTGCCAAAACAAAAAATCTAAATACACATTAAATACTTTTTCTCTAAGATGGTTCCTGTCATTTAAGACAGGAACCACTATCCTGGCAAGTGTATTGGCTGGACCTCAACTCCAGGATCATTAATGTGCAAACTCTGGCTCCAACTGACGGCAAAAGATGGCAACACCCTATGTGGGATATATCAGCATAATTTTGGACACACTTATTTGCCCCAACAAGGTGATGTAGGTAGGGGTGTCTCTCTGTGTCTCTCTCTCTAAGCCTATTACAGAAATATTGCTGCTCCCTAGCTGCTCACTGATGTCACCATGTAGCATTACTTCCCTTTTGCTCATTGGCATTAACCTTTCTCCTTAAGAATCAATAGCATTGTATTTAACACCTCTGTCATGGCTCCCACTAAAGGTTAATGCACAATAGATTGGATTGGTGAGAGTGCAAATCTTCTATTTTGGCGAAACTGCTTCTATGAACGGCCCTTTGTGTTGAATGCATTTAATTGATTTTCAACACAAAAACATGAGTGATGCAACTTATTATTCCTGGCATTAAATAGGCTTCGGATGAATCCATGCACAGGTTGGAAAATGTGCCTTGTTTCTGATCACTACTCTACACTATTATTTCTGAGTCAACCATTTTGTTACAACCTATTTGGCCAAAGGCCAAGCGTTCTCCTTCAGAGAGAAAGTCCACATAAACAAAGTTGTTTGCAACTGCGGAGACACAAACGGTTTCTAGAGGAAGTCTCTATTTGACTGATGCTTGTCCTGGTGTCACATATGTCTTGTCTAATGTAACCCTATTCCTTCTAGCCGCTGACACCCTTTCATTTATTTATGGATTTATTATAGCAGATCTATTTCTGGTTAATGTTTGTACTATTACTGAGCCAGTGTGGACTGTACAGGCTGCAAGATGTTAGTTAAAAAGGAGCTGCAGGCACAGTCCTGTGTGCAGTGAGTGAAAACAACCCAGTGCCAGAGTTGACTGGACCTTTGCTTTTCACAGCTGTGGGACCTCTTTGCTCGAGGATATGAAAATCACAGTTAGCAATAAAAACTAAAATGTTTTACAGTTCCCTGTATTTAATCCTACTTGTCTTCCTTTTAATTCAAAATGTTTTTATGACGGCTTTTAAATTCTGCTGCATCTCTGAATATTTGTTTCAAACTGCTTCACGGATAAAGAGTATTGTTAGCATTGCATCAACATAACAGATGTGAGGTAGTAAAACCAAGCTTGTGCAGGTTCTAAATGACGTCTATATTCATTGAAAGAGTGGAAATGCTGCTCCACTAAAAAATAGGCTAGATTTCAAAATATCCTTCTCTTCGCCACCTGCAGCTTTAATGCAGCAGGACTTGAGGGGAAATGGGCAGCTCTGGCTGTGTTATAAAACAGATTAAAATAACACAATAAGGAAAATCCTTGCAGTGTGGCTGCTGCCCCAAGGCAACACTTTCTATGGATTTTTTAAAAGACACACACATACACACATAGTGGGTGAACCTAAACAAACCTAGAAAAATGGCAAGACCTCATCTCCAACTGAGAAGTGAACATTTTTCTAACAAAAACGATGGAATTTGATTGTGAAGAAAATAATAAACTATTCATTGCCTCAATTTTTATTTGGATGCAAAACTGTTATTTTTACAGTTGCTGGGGAAAAATACATAAACTTAGTTTCCAACCGATTTAATTTCCGTGGAGGCATTTCATGGTCATTTAAATAAAGATATCAAGTTAATCTCATGTGAATTGAGTGGATGATATGAGCAGCATCTATTTTGAGGCAGAGTGATCAGAATATCAGTTAAATGAATAATTAACACTCTGTCTAACTGGTTACTGTAAGAGCTCTTAATTATGTTTGTTGTCTGGTCTTGGTGCGGTGCTCTAATGATTATTTGTAAATGATCTATTAGCAGGGTGATATTCATTCTGGAAGAACTTGAATTCCTCACCGGCAAAATCAGACCGTCGGTTTTCTTGTTGACTCCTTTAGTTCCAAATCCATTATTGAAAGGAAATCAGAAGTGTAACGTCAACACAAAGTGAACGTGTCGCTCAGGATGTTTACACAAATGGAATATAGATGAACATGTGTAAAGACGACTGTAATGACAGAAAGCATTAGGGTCCATAAACAAGACTTGACTGTGTGATGAGTTGTGCTCCATTAGAGAACTCGCAGACCCGACAGAGGGAGACGATCAGTGTCAGACCCTGATAAGAGAATAAATCTCCAGCTGAGCTTGAACTTATACCCGGTTGCTGGAATTTAAAACCCAAGGTTCAACCCGGCAATCTGCTGTAACTGACGTCACGACTTTGGCACAGGTTTGTTATCTTAAGCTTAATTTAAAAATGCTTGATTGTGCAGCGGTCGTCTCCTCCTCACAACGGATCCATCCATCCATTATCTATACAGCGTATCCTGCAATGTTCACAAGGAGGCAGGAGCCAACTGATGAGGGGGGGGTACATCCTGGACAGGTTGCTTTTCAGAGAGACCCCGGACGAATCTTCTTGCTTTGAGACGACAGAGCCAAACACCGTCGTCTAAGGATACAAGCTCAAATTGAGTTTACCTAGATGTAACTACAGTTATATATATGTGTAACCTCTGTGGCTCCACATCACACAGTAAAAAATTGTGGTGGATATAATTAGGTGTCTAGTGTTTTGATTGTGCTGCCAGTGGGTGAAATCTCACCCGAGCAATAAACCTGTGAGCGTCTATGTCAAGAGTCTCTTTAACCTCGTGCATCCAATATACAGCTGAACACGGCTGTTTGGGTAAACCCAGTGTGAGTGGGTTGAGGAGGACAACTTGTTTTTTTCCTGAACCCAAAAACAATATCCAATCAAGTCCATGTCCTCCCTCCAGACAGAATGCCAGGTGACATGTAAATGATGAGTGAAAACTCATGTCGGAGCTATGTAAACAAGAGTTGACATGGGGTCCATTAGTGGGAGTGCAAACGTCTCATCACAGCAGAATTTATTTATACATAAAAATAAAGAATCTTTAAAAGGCACTTTCACATTATACAAGAGGCTATTTCAACTCCCTGCATTATTTAATACTTGAGGAACAAAGTTTCCCCAAGTCACCGATAAAAATAACTCGCTGCAGAGTGACGGTCTGGGATGATACAGAGAGGAAACGTGATTGTCTGCCCACCAGTAGCACAAACTATATTTACACTTTGCTCATGCTTCTTCACCTTGAGTCTTTCTGACAGGCTTTTATCTGAGAACACTAACCCACATGTTCCAGTGCTCATAGTTACAACTGTGGCTCTCAATGCTTTTTTTCCTGAGTTTTGACTGTCTTTGCTTCTCCTCATGTTGTGAAGATAAGACAACAGAAGGACACATTACACAGTATCTGTTCCTGTCGCTATAACCTGCGTGACTGTACCCACGGTTTGGTTTTGCATTACGGTGATGATATACAGTGCCTTGCATAAGTATTCACCCCCTTTGGACTTTTCTACATTTTGTCATGGTATAACCACAGATTAAAATTTATTTCATCGTGAGTTTATGTAATGGACCAACACAAAATGGTGCATCATTTGGAAGTGGGGGGAAATATTACATGGATTTCACAATTATTTACAAATAAAAATCTGAAAAGTGTTGAGTGCATATGTATTCACCCCCTTTACTGTGAAACCCCTAACAAAGATCTGGTGCGACCAATTGCATTCACAAGTCACATTTGCAAGTCACATAATTAGTAAATAGGGTCCACCTGTCTGCAATTTAATCTCAGTATAAATACACCTGTTCTGTGACGGACTCAGAGTTTGTTGGAGATCATTACTGAACAAACAGCATCATGAAGACCAAGGAGCTCACCAAACAGGTCAGGGATAAAGTTGTGGAGAATATGAAGCAGGGTTAGGTTATAAAAAAATATCCAGAGCTTTGAACATCTCTCTGAGCACCATAAAATCCATCATAAGAAAATGGAAAGAATATGGCACAACCGCAAACCTACCAAGAGGAGGCCGTCCACCCAAACTGAAGAGTCGGACAAGGAGAAAATTAATCAGAGAAGCAACCAGGAGGCCCATGGTTACTCTGGAGGAGTTGCAGAGATCCACAGCTGAGGTGGGAGAATCTGTCCACAGGACAACTATTAGTCGTCTACTCCACAAATCTGGCCTTTATGGAAGAGTGGCAAGAAGAAAGCCATTGTTGAAAGGGATCCATAAAAAATCCCATTTGGAGTTTGCCAGAAGCCATGTGGGAGACACAGCAAACATGTGGAAGAAGGTGCTCTGGTCAGATGAGACCAAAATTGAACTTTTTGGCCTCAATGCAAAATGCTATGTGTGGCGAAAACCCAACACTGCCCATCACCCTGAGCACACCATCCCAACAGTGAAACATGGTGGTGGTAGCATCATGCTGTGGGGATGCTTCTCTTCAGCAGGTACAGGGAAACTGGTCAGAATAGAGGGAAAGATGGATGGAGCCAAATACAGGGAAATCCTTGAAGAAAATCTGATGCAGTCTGCAAAAGACTTGAGACTGGGGCGGAGGTTCATCTTCCAGCAGGACAATGACCCTAAACATACAGCCAGAGCTACAAAGGAATGGTTTGGATTAAAGAATGTTAATGTCTTAAAATGGCCCAGTCAAAGCCCAGACCTCAATCCAATAGAGAATCTATGGCAAGACTTGAAGATTGCGGTTCACAGACGGTCTCCATCCATTCTGACTGAGCTTCATCTTTTTTGCCAAGAAGAATGGACAAACCTTTCCATCTCTAGATGTGCAAAGCTGGTAGAGACATACCCCAAAAGACTTGCAGCTGTAATTGCAGCGAAAGGGGGTTCTACCAAGTATTGACACAGGGGGGTGAATACTTATGCACCCAACAGATGTCAACTTTTTTGTTCTCATTATTGTTTGTGTCACAATAAAATTTATTTTGCACCTCCAAAGTACTATGCATGTTTTGTTGATCAAACGGGAAAAAGTTTATTTAAGTCTATTTGAATTCCAGTTAGTAACAGTACATAATGGGAAAAAGTCCAAGGGGGGTGAATACTTATGCAAGGCACTGTAATGACGGCTTTCAAGGCTGTCTGGGGAAATCTGATGAGCGAGATCTCATTGCTCACATTCAAATTAGAATCTAACACTTGAAAAACCTGAGTGTCTCAGGACATTTACACACTCTCTTTTCATAAATCTGCATAAATTAAGAGGAGGGGTCCATTTATTTATTGTTAAACTGCATAAAGACCTGGTTTTAACCCAGGACTCTGTACTGGTTTCTTCAGGTTGTGTGTAGTCTTGTTATTGTGGTGCTATCAAGTATCTTAAGCAATGGGGGCTTACTACTACGGGGGCTCTGGGCCAAATGAGAGCTAATGTGGGTCCATACATTTTTAGCAACCACTGGACCTGAGGCTGCTCTTTGATTTGTAGTTGCAGATTTCCCATGAGCCCCAGACACTCCCACTTTTATCTATAGGAAATAGGTATTGTTTTGTTTTTCTAATTTTGATGTGATCGGTCGACCCCGCTCTTGATATGAGAAATAGAGTTGACTGACTGGATGTGGTGTAAGTAAGGCCTTTTACTGCCCTGCCCCCCTTTACTCTTTCAAAGTGTCTGCACGGAGGAACTGTGGACAGCGACGGGGGTGCGAGACCTGAAACAACCGTCTGAAAAATGCAGACGACATGAAAGTTGCCACAGTCACTTAGACACAATGAGGCTACATTTTTGCAGTGGGCTTAGCATTGCTCAGCAGATTGTGTGTTGTGTGGTTTTTGATGAGTCTAGCTTCATAATGTTTGCCCCCCCATAAATATTATCACTAAGCGCCACTGATCTCAAGGTCAGTTTAAAGTGAGTCTTTTAGGGTTAGTCATCCCTAAAAGTGCTTCTCAAAATCCCTGTTTAACTATGGGAGTTACTGATGGCTTGTGTAATTTGTATTACTGCTCACAGAGGAAATACATTTCTGGAAATGAATGAAAATTTGTCCAAAGATCTGCAAATTTCGACTTGAGAAACAGGCTGTGATCTAAATCATCTGTCAAGCAGCTGATGTCGCAGATAAAAGGAAACGAAGATACTTTCACAGACAGCGAGCGCTGCACTGATAGACAAGCTACACTGATGTGGGATTCACAATGTATCAGGCTTTACTAATACTTCAACCTTTATTGGAGATTCCCACTCTGTATGATGACTTGATCTTAGAGATCACTTGTGTGGACATTCGGGAATTTCTCCTCCCTCGGCCGCCTGCGACTCAAGTTTAATCATCATTTAAGAGAAAATGCTCTTAAACCTCTCGTTCAAAAACCTTGACTTAAAGAGGGTTATTGTTTTTTATTATAAAACATCTCCTGGGGACAATGCTTCCATTTCCATCAGTATCACGGAGATGTTGCACCTCAGCAGGGTTGTGATGCTGCTCCGTGGCTCGAGCGATTCTTTTGACTTCATCTCAGCTCTTTAAACGGCCGAGGCGAAACTAAATCTATTCTGAACACAAGCATTTCACACTCTTCATTACAAGATACTCTGTGAACTGTATGTGCAAAATGTCTTTTAAAAAGTAACACGTATGCTTGTTGTTGTGCTACGTTGGAAAAATGGTTCCCTTTGCAAATGGTCTCAGTTTCCCAGATTACGAGGCTTCCCACATCTGAACAAATCAATGAATTGGATAGAAACAGGCTATTTATGCGACAGTCATCTGTGATGCATTATCTAATTACAGCTTGACATGGTCAGTGAATTAAAAAAATAAATTAAAGTCAATCAGAAACGTGAACTCGTCCGTGTGAAGATGTAAAGAAAAGATGGATAGTAGATTAGGGCGGTGTTAGTGGGGAGCCTTAATCCAGTCCAATTAGCATTGCCAAGAAAGGAGAGAACATGGAGCAACATCTCTCCGTCTTAAGGGCCCTCTTCTTTCTATTACTTACCAAGTGATTAATTAGTCAGTACTTCTTTAATTCTTTAATGAGAAAGTCCTTCTTTAATTTGACACATTACTAGGCAACGCATTGCTAAATCAAATTAATGTTTAATTATGCACACTCACATCTCACATACACGCTGGTGACCACAGAAACTCTCCTCTCTCTGTGTGTGTGACAGGCCAGTGTGTGTTTGTGTGTGTGTGTATGTGTGTCTGGTTGTCTGTGTGTTTGTGTGGGTGAGAAAGCTGAAGGCGTGTTGCGGTTGTGACTGACAGGTGGTGTTGGCAAGGTAACAGACAGTCAGACACATAATCTCAGCGGTGCAGTTTCCTCCTGCAGCAGCCTGACCTCCAAACCTGAGCCAGAGCCTCAGGACGAAGCAGGCTAATCAAAAACAACAAAGACTCAACTCAGCCTCTTTTTCTTTTCCACGCCGTTACCCACTCGGAGGATTACGCAACAATTCCCATCACAGTTATTTGATGCTGGCTGATGAAGGAGGGAGACGCAAGGTAGGAAATCTAGCTGTCGTAGCAAAGCTCGGCAGACGCCTGCATTTAAAATTCAACACGACTGAGGGCAAATGCTGGTGATGTGAGACCATAGCGTAATCCTGCTCCTGTGGGTCAATACTGAATATAAAGATAGACGACCTGGCTGCTCTCCAAAAATTAAGCCGAAGTATATTTATCGCCCCCTGGAGGCTGGCTGCAGTATAGGTCATAAACCACACCTACTCCATGTAAGTGGATGGGACATGAGCAAAAAAAAAAATCCGTTAAGTTTGGTTTAATGAGTTAGTTAACGCTCAAAATACAGGGTTGATCTCGCCATGTATTGGTTGGACCACAATACCGGTACAGGCTCCAGCTGTAAATGCACAAAGTGGCAGCCTTTGTATCCAGGATGTTTTTGCCTTAATTTTATGATAGTGGAAGGAAGGGGAGACACAACGTCCATCTTTAGATAGAGTCTATGATCAATATGTGTTTGTGTTAGATGTTGTCCATACCTGGAGGCAGGATGGTTCTCTTTCTCTTCTTGCTATTCTCAGCTGTGTTTTCCAGAGAAGGACACTCCGTCAGCAGTGGCCCGCTGGAACCGTTGAAGTGGAGAGGGTCGTTGCTGCCTGATGGATCAAAGGGCATGGCGTTGAGACCTGGAGGACAAAGATAACACAGAGACGCCATGTAAGAGGAAATAAAGCATAGGCTCCAGACCAGAGGGAAAAACACTGTGAAACATGAAAGAGAGAATACAACAAGTCCAGATTCACTTGCTTTTCATTCAACACTGAAAAACAATTAAACCACAGAAGCAATATTCAATAGAGGCAATAATCCGGATTGAAAATTCAGGACTTTATTAGGTCATTTGTTGATATTATTTGTATTTCTCTTCATCATCCAACGTCTCACTCCTGGACAGTTGCTCAGACAAATACAAGTATGTGTTATCTTGATGCTGTGGGAAATTCTGGCCTTTTTTTACCATCTTCTGTCCATATCATCAATTATTGGTTTATACGTAAATATTTTCCAAATTAATCCCGGAAGAAAACCATATTCTTTGCGGCTCAAATAAATGTTAACAGACAATATTTCTGAAAACCTTTATATAGAAAGTAAATACTTGGAAAATAAGTTGAAATGTTTTTTTTTTAGTCTGAATATTCTCAAAGGAGAGACTGACTTCGGCATCTTTACACAGTCACAAGCACAATTCCCTTCTCTTCCTTTTAAGGTCATTTTAACGAGCCCAAGAACTAATAATAACGAAATAATATAAAATATGGTGCAGACAAATGATATCAATCTGAACAGACGCAGTGAACTCTGACGACTTTGATGCTCCATCCAAAAATAGCACTTCTTCAAAAGCAGCATCTCATCCTCATTTGATCATTGACGTAAAAGTAGTTTGACACAGCTTGAAAGATTCAAGCTCAGATATTCTGTATAATGGGGCCAATTTATCCGACAGTTCAGTGGAAGCAAACTTTCCTCAGCAGTTAAATTATTCTCACTGTTATTCCCACAATCACAGAATCAACAGTCATGTCCTCGATATAACACTTAAATCCATAAGAGATGAAAACGTAAACAACATGCCGATTGCTCCTGAGTCCATATATGTGGCAAACAACTTAACTTGTGTTTTCTGCCTAATTACACCAGCCATTCCACCGCCTTCTAAGAGTTGTGTATTTTCTTTATAATTCAGAGCAGGTTCCTGGAGAGGCTCTGTCTACATTCATGAAAAATTCATGACACTTCTTTGTGCTCAGATTGGTTTTTCCCTCCATGGCACAACAGATCAGAAGAGCCGCATTCAGGAGTCAGAAGGACCCTCATCAGTTAGTATCAAAACTCGGACGTCTCACTTCAAAATCAACAACATCATTATTTGGCATCTGATCAATCTGATATTTAAAAGCAGATGTTCTGAAACTGAATATTTTCCCTGAGGCCTGTGCCTGCGCATGTTAATGTTTTCATGTCGGACAGGAACCAATGAGGTTATGGATTTCTGTGTCAACTAGGTCTTCACCTTTCATGAATTCAATCAATCAGCGGGAAGACTGATTACTAACTTAATAGATGCCGACATTTCCGTCTATTTACATGCTAATACATTTTCGTCCTTATGAACACGCCTGAAAACACACATCACATGACTATTCATGACTGATAAGAAGAAGCTGTTTCTGTCCGTCCAGAAAACAACGATAACCTCAGAGTATTCAAACTTGAGCAGGATCAGCAGCAAAAGTTCTCGTTTAAGATACTTGAAAACTTCAGAGTATTGAGGACAGCAGGTAGTTAGCAACAGTGATGCGTTTTTAAACTAAAACATAGAGGATAGGATGTAGCCTACAACAATCACACAAAGAAAGTAAAAGAAAAGAAAAAGATAAAAACTTAAAACTAACAAACGCCAATTTGAAAGGGGAAAATTAGGAAGCAAAAACTTCTCAGTGCAAATACTGGCTTTACTTCAAATCGTTACTCCTGTCAATCAAAACAACCCACTGTGGAAAATGGGGCCTAAATATAAATCAAACCTGTGTGTGAGAGATGTGTTTGATAAATGCAGTGGGGACAGTGTATGAGCTACAGTCAGTCCCAATAGCTCTAAACTCACATTCTCTAACTGGATTCCTGCTCAGCATCCATCAGTCACACTTCTCTACAGATGACTGCCACTATTCGAGAAAGTGAAATGCATCCATTCACTCTATCACTGTCACCAGCAACCGGCTGCAGTTTTCATATAAAGAGGCAGACTTTCCGTCATGAGAGTTCCCATGAAGAGACGCCAAGACAGACCATGGAAAAAGTGAAGCTGGCCCAGCAAACAGCTGACAGGGAAATACCACTTGACCTCACCAGTTAATGCGTTACTTTACAAGACCCAACTAACTTTTTATTTTCCTCAGAGTGGTGCATTTATCCAAAAATATACCAAAACCTTTTCTTCTAAAACAGACATTAACAAGAGAACAATACTTAAAACTAAGTGTGGTGTAAAGGTCACTGCTGCAACAGACAAAGGAGGAAGCGAGAAAAAAGAAATGTATTCCAATGAAAGGTGCCATTTGAAAACTGTGGTAGCAACATGACTGACTGCATCCTGCGCAGTTTTTGTAGGATACCTTATCTGGCTCTTGAATGATAGCATCACTACACTGTGAAAAGCATTCTGGGGCTTCAGCCTCAATGAAACAGCTTTTGGCTGCACATCGTTATTTTTTCCCCTTTTTTTTTCAGAAGCTTACTTCTCTGGATTTGAGCTTAGGAACTGATGTCAGTGTTCAGAGCCAGTAATCACACAGTTGTGGCTCGCAGCAGAAATATCTGTTGGCGTAAAAAACGAAGGGTGGGAACAGATCTCAGCGTGGAAGAGTGTATGTGTGTAGAACCTGTGTATTAAGAATTTCTTTGCTGGGTCATTGCCCCTGTCTACTGTGCCACTCATATGTCCCTAGGCTGATGGATTGCATGTTTAGGTTTCAACATCTGGCCGGAGGGAGGAGTGATGTGAGTGAGTATCACTCCCCAGGGGAGGAGGAAAACAAATACCAGGAGCCTGGGTGGAGACGGGCGGAGGCAGTGGGAAGAGAGACTCCAGAGTGAATGGAGGGAGTGTCCGATGTGTGGTTAATCTCAAAAGCCTGCACGCACAATAACTAGGGATGTGCACGTGATACAAGAATACAGAACTGTATCTGTGAGCAGGAAAACTCCCCATGATGGAGAATTTCTCTTCTTTGTGCAAAGCGGCAGTCCCACATCCACAGGGTGGTGATGAGCGCGAGTTTAATCCCCCCTACACTTGCTCCAAATGGACTATTGACTTTGATTGGTCACTTATTGACCACGAGCTTCGATTGGCTATTTGGTTTGATCACCGTCTATCACTCCCCTTTTCGTCCGGTCCAATCCAATTAGTGGTGATTGCAGCAAGAAACAACCTCCTAACTATAATTTCATTCGAGATGTCCCCTAGAGAATTTCTCCTTTGGACTCAAAACTATTTCCTCTAGTCAAAGTTTCAACTGTATCCTTTTACAGGTAGAAATGGTGCAGCGTTGATTGTACTTGTTCAATTTAAGGCATCTAAAACGCTATAAGTGCCTGTTTTAATATTTAACAGCTAGGCTGAATTATGTATACTGCAGATATATGCACTTTTAAAAGTCACCTTGGCAAGTGAGCAAGTGTTAAGCAGTTGCGAGCATGAGGGAAGCGAGTTGAGCTCACGTTCGTCACAGCCTCGTGCTCATGGGACCAGAGTTGTGCGCACGGAGCAGAAATTCTCCTCCCAAGGATACCTTTCCACTCGCAGATAGTGTTTCAGGCTCTTGTATCGTGTGCACACGCCTGGTTTTATTGTCTGCGGGTTGGGAGACTAATTAAAGGCAGTATAGATGAAATTGCTTGGAAGTGGACGACAAACTTTTTGCTCTATGGTCTCAGGATGGGATACAAGAAATATCACAAATGAAACTGACCTGATCTTACATTAAGGATGCACTAACAACATGGTCCATTGCTGGTATAGTGAGCCAGGAAAAGACGGGACCATTAGAATAGACAATGAAACTCAGTGGGTCATTAAAACTCCATTTAACCGTCTCGAATGTGAAACCAACTGGAGCATTTAGACCAAATGGAAAGTGGGGAAAAGTGTACGGCGTATTATCAATAACAAATCTACGTTAGCGGATGTGCCTCGTTGTTTATAAAAATAATGAAGGATTCTGTGTTTTGAGTAAAAAACAAATAATGTGAAACAGATAATGAAAAACATAAAGAATGTGAAGTCTTTAGTTCAATTTAATTGTTTATGTCCTTTTACACAAATTGCCAAAACAATTCATTCGTTTCAGTTTCTCATATATAAATATTTGCAATTTTCCATTGTCCTTTATGAAACGAAACTTATTATCATTTTGTTTTGGATGCCTGGTCAAGCATAACAAGCAATTTCAAAATATTAGACTTTGGGCTCAGGGGAAATTGGGATCAGGGGTGTGTTTCATTATTTTGGGAAGTTTAATGGACAAAATGATTAATCTAGAAATATAGCCAGCAGATTAATCAATAATGAAATCAATCCTTATTTGTTGCTCTAATATGTTTGAACAAGGTAAATTTCAGTATAGCCTAAGGCATACAATAACAACTTTGAGATACTGTGCCCCTGCTAAAGAAACACCATATTTTCCAGTGAGTGGTGGTGAATTAATATGAAATTCTAAAGATTTCCATACAACAAAAATAAGTTCTTTCTTTATTCAGCTGCAGGGATGAAACCCACAGAAGTCCGGGTCAGTTTCACTAATTACAAAGCACAGTGGTTATAAAGTTTTTCTGCAACACTGAATTATCATGAGATATGAGCATCATTAAATAATTAGGTTGCCGTTTGTTCTTTGGTAGTGACTTAAAAAACAGAGCGGAAGCTGTGGGAATCAAACCTGTGAGGTAGAGATCCCAGCTTTAAGCTGCAATGAGTCTCTCACTAACACGTTTGTGTAATTCTCCACTAGGCTTTAATCTAACTTTTATCAGCTAATAAGCCCAGTGGTACAATATGCATAATGCAGAGCGGAAGGAAGTGTGCATCAGCATAACACTGTGGGTAAGTGCTAAAGTGGGGGGGATGGCCTCAGCAGTGGTCTATTAATCTAAGATGGCACTGAGAAGCAAATAGGGGCCATGTAGACCAGTGCACATTCATTCATCTCATCCAGGCAAAGGCCCAGATGGTGGTACACAACATTAACACACAACCTCAGAAGTAAATTTGCTTCTCTGATTATTCCACTTCATCACTGAACCATATCTGTCTGTCAGCAAACTGACTCCCTGCTCCACTGACTTGTATCGTCAAACGAGCTAGGTGGCTGAGCATGTTCACCTATCAGGGAGAATCTAAAGGGAGTTCATACCATTAACTTTTGTAATGCCAAACACCGAAAGTGTCACAGGGAGGCAGTATTGTGTGAAGGGTGATTCTCCAAGCTACACATGTTCCCATCTGTCTAGAAACATGGACGTGAAAAAAGTGAGACAATGACGCCAAGTGCAGCAAAAGGAAATTGTCGGAAGTATTGTTAGGATTAGTGCTGCATGATACAATGAGAATCACGATTTCCTTGCTTAATTTTGTGTAATGTTGCATTATCATTTGTTGGGGGACTGGGTGGTGTTTGTGGAGTGTTTGCTTTCAAGCATCTGATGTCCCTAATAAAAATTCTCAAAGAAAAATAATGCAGCCCTAGTTAGCATGTTACAAATGTATATACAAATATGCATTTTAAAGATACTACATGCACCAATACACACACACGGAATTTACTTCCAAAATGCCATTTCTGTTGTGCAAGGTCATGAGCTCACAATTGGATCTACCTGACTGAATTAATGCAGGAAAACATTATTCATGGCTCTCCCAGATTTAGCTCAGCAGACAAAAAAGGGGGAAAATTCCCAAGACGTTTGCCCTATGATGAACAGGAAGCCAGCCAGACTTTACTCATATAAACTAGAGCTCCCTTACTCTTCAAACATTAGACCAACAACAGACATTAGTGATTAGTGCAGATATATGACTAACAGTCTAAGTGTAAACAGACAAACAGCTGGAAATATAAAACGCAGCTGAAAAAACTCCATTTTATGACAGTGTATATTCACAGAAAACACTGAGGTAATAATTAGTGTACATTGTTCTCTCTTTCAAAACAGAAGTGAGTCCAACTAAGGTCCATCTCCTTCACAGATTAGTATTTTTATCCATCCATTCTCATCACATTGTAAACATTACAGCAGTAATGCACAAATCACATTTGAAAGGAAGGAACTAGTGAATGTTGACATTACTGTTTGATTGAAGGTTATTGAGTTTATGTTGAAGACATTTAAGACAAAATATAAACACTTAGGAAAAACCTGGTTTGCTTGGAAAGGGCATACATGGTTTTCAAATGATGCATTGCAGATCATAAATTAAAGTGCACATTCAGAATCCTACTTCTTTGCTATTACTGCAAAGTTGGCTGCTTTGGGTGCAGTTAAGTGAAGTCATGTGCTATAACTCTGGGCCTGTTGGATGACAGTGTGAAAGTCAACATGCAGGGTCCCAAATTAGCCTTCTAGCCTGAAAGGTTGATGAAATGAAGTCCTCACAAGACCTCCAGTAGGGCTCACTAAAAGCATCAGTCAAACAATAAATTAAATATGGTTCTATTAATAGCCAGTGTCCCATTAGAATAACAGAACATAATCTGGCTCAGGACTTCAGGCAGGAGCTTTAGAGCTAAACGCTTCTAAAAAAGGTAGCTGACTGAAGTTATGAGTGCCCTTAGCAGATGTATAAACAAGGTGTCAGAACGATGTGGCTTAACAGTGGATGGCAAAGAATGCCAAGCAGCTATGGCATGCTCATGAGAGTATTAGCCAAGCTTTTCACTTCCTGTATTTATAGCAAAGACAAAGGGCAGTTAAATCAACAAGTGGAGGACCTTCTTTGGTTCAGCAGCAGGTTCCTGCAGGCTTTGCTCATTTGAACAAATAACTGTAATGGTTGAGAGCCTCCTACTTAGTTTCCGATCGTATCATAAGATGAAGACAAAGTGAAACCTTAATAAAACTACAAACTTGTGTAAACACAAGCCGCAGTATGGGTTTCTATCAAAGAGTATTCCAGGTGGTGTCACTAACAAGTTCTCAATTTCTGGACTTCACACGTGAAGCCCAACATTTCCTTGATCAATTCTTTGTAAAGGATTCCAGTTAATGAACACATCTTCTCTGTAGGTCTTTGTAAATCATCTTGCTCTTGACCTGTAATGACAGATTTGAGCAAAGTACAACAAAACATCTGCTTTCGTTAAAAGACGGATGAAGCTTCAGCCTCTATCACCACTTAGATTGTGAGAAAAGGAACTCCACATTGACCTCTGTCCATGGGAGGTGTGAAGGAAATGATGCAGGGTGTAGGAATAAAGTGGTTCTGGGAGACAGATGTTGACTGGACCGGACAAATCAGGCAGATGACGCAACAGAAAGTTAACTCCAAATCTGAGTTATGCCATCTCCAAATCTGAGTTATAATATAATCTACTCAGGTCACTTTGGCCAAAAACAAAAACTCCATATGGAGCTACTCCGTTTGACAAATGTCGTTATCTATCTTGCTTCCGAACTCACCAGGGGGTCCGATACGAATACAGAAAAGGCGAATCTGTAATATAATGCAATTATGTGTGAATATAGATAATCTTCTTCTGACTAAATCAGAATTCCATAATAGGAGGTGCAAAAATACTTTACTGTTAAGTTTAGCTTCAAAGTAACTTGCACCTGACAGATGAAGATATTGGAACCACAATTATGTAAAGTATGCAACCTCTTTGTTATAGATTTAGCAATTTTATTTCTTAAATTGCTCATGTTCCCATATGCAGGACCCTTTGGTATATCTTTGAGACCATTGTCAGTATTTAATGAACATTGTATTTACATATTTTTGATTATAAGCAGCTATTTTCTGGCACTTGGTTAAACTTTGTTATTTTAATGTTATAATTCTATTAACCCGGAATAAAGTGGTCTTCGTTTGGAGATGGAGCAGGCGTTATCAGTAAATAGAATTCAGATTATTGGCCGGTGAAGTTGCACAGGGATCACAGAAAAATGAGGTGTAACACACTGGAGCTAACATATTAATCACCAACAACCATGCCAAAAATATGGATCCAAAAGATAATCATTTAAAAAGTCTGATCAAATGTTTGTTTCATATTTTTCATTATGCCTGAAAAAAGCTGTTTAAAAAACACAAAAACATTGGCCTGTACTGCAAAAAAATACCCAATCATTCCAAACCATTAGTGTGGGTTATCACAGTCAAACCAGTAATGCAGAGAAAATATGCAGGATATACATTGTTTTGCATCTTTAAGCAAATGTCAGAGACACCAATCAGGGTTAATATCATGATAAGTATGTAGAAGGAATTATGTTTTTACGGTTGGGAGTTTGGTAAAGGTTAATCTATTCCCTGTTGTTGTGATGACATTTTGAAACGTTGATAACATTGGAATAGCTCATTTTGCATTTCCAAACTTACCCATTGCTCTGCATGTGATATATACTCAACCAATGCATCGGCATATGGAGCCGGAGCTCAGTGTGACACAGAAAGGGCAAACCAAAAATGCAAAGGGTTACTAATATGGAGGTAGGGCGATTCATTATTGTTTTCCGCTCTCGGGTTTGTCAATATCTCCAGTTTTCGATTCGGCTGCGCCGCCAACACAATCTCAGGTTAATATGCACATTGAAGAGCACCCGCTCATCATAATCACGCCGTAGCTGTTTGTAAACATAAGTGACAAGGAAGAAATCCCCCCTCAGACCCCCTCTGCCATTCCACCGCGCCCCAGGGGAATTCACTGAAGGTTAATTTATTTAAATCTTCCATCCACTCATCTCTATTTCATTAAACTGACTAAGAAACTTTGGTCTGCATTATAATCCGCTTTGTCCTGTCAAACACACGTGCCCTTTCTGCAATGCAGTGTGTGAGTGTGTGTGTGTGTGTGTGTGTGTGTGTGTGTGTGTGTGTGTGTGTGCGTGTGAACAAGACAACACGGCATTGGATAAGGTCATGTTAGCTTACACATACATGGGCAATGCATTTTGAGACAAATGCATAATGTTGGACTCATCAGTCTGTGCAATGCTCATGGTGGGAGGTCATAAAGTAAAAATGTTGCTTCCTCACAAGATAGCTGCTCTTCTCTTCTGTCCTCGAGGCTCTAAACTGTCTCACCATCTGTCCCTTCCTCTGAAAGACGGGACACTTTAATGCGCAAAGTGTGTGGTCAGATCAAGACATCACCAATTAGGCTGTGTTACAGAGGATAATTTGGCTATATTAGGAGACCCCTGTATCATAATTACCGCATTGCATTCCTTACAATTGGCAGTAACAGGCGTATGGTAATGACTTTGGAAATGCTAACCCTTCCCTTAAATTGTGGGTGAGGCTATTATCAGTCTGTTCGAAAAACATACAGCCTATACCAATGTGTTTGTGTTCCAGAGTTATGGCTAATGAGAGGCTCCCCGGCTCCAACTTACTCCGACAACAGTACACGGAGAGGGCTGTCTGTGTCTGAGAATGGCCGTGAACAGCTGTGAATAGTTACCTCTAAAGCTCACTTGGCTCAAAAACCGACAAAACTGTATGTCCATTCTTCACTCGGTCTATCACAGGGGATTCACAGGAAGACTTGCTGAAACTTGGACATAAACGATTCCAACTGCTGCACTGTAAAGTGGCGATTCTCCTTCGGACCGACTGAAGCTCTGAATCCTGTGACACCGACAATTTGTAGAAAAACACGGGTGCCAGAGCCCAAGCTATTTCTCCTAATTAAAATGGGATTAGTATGCAGAAGAGACTGACTGTTCTTTTCTCAAGTGCACTCACTGAGCACCTGATTAGAGACACCAAACTAATACTGGGTGTTGTCTCCTTTTGCTCTCTGAGCAGCCTCAATTCTTTGTGGCATGGATTCCACAAGAAGTTGGAATCTTTCCTCGACTGCATCACATAATTTCCGTAGATTTGTCAGCGGCACATCCTGCCAAAGGTGGAACTCGAATTATCCTGTTGTAGCTCATCCACCTTAACGTTCAACAGAGATACTTTCCTTCCAATTGCAATTGTAGAATAGTTATGGTTATGGAATGGAGTGGTAATCCAAGTTCCCCTGGCCTTTCTGTCGGCTCCATAAACTGAAGGATAGACTACGGACCTGAAAGCGGGCTGACTGCAGTATAGGACATAAACCCAAGCTTCTCCATGTTAGCAGATTGGACATGAGCCAAACTAAAGTAAAGGTTATTTTTCTCAATGATGATTTTTCTTTCAATCAAACTGAATAAACTGTAAACTGTAGATCTGTTCCTAATAAAGCTCTGCTCGTTCAAAAACTTTATTTCAGATTTCTTTTCTTACCCCCTCTTGCTCTCTCCCATTTAATTATGCATTTCTCTTCACTTCAGTGCTTTGCGTCCATCTACTTAAAAAAAAGTATTTCGTCTTATTGTCTGTTCTGAAATCTCAGCTGCTCTATAATTTACCCTTTCTCTTTACTATTGTTGCTGTTCTGGTTGGTCACCCCAAACACTAGGACAAAGTCAAACAAGGAAAAGACAAGTCAATGTTCAGAATCACGCTTTTAAAGCTTAGCAAGCATCTAGTGCTAAAGCCACCAGTATTCAGTCACTAACTCAAGCTATAATGTGATTCTAGCGCCAGGCCCTTCATCTCTTATTCAGCCTCATTCTCTCAATCTGCATTTCAATCATCTGCTTCATTTGCCTACTCTTGTGCCCTGAAAAAATTTCACTATTTACTGGGCTAAGTTTTACAAGAATGTGTGTTTTAAATGTTCTCACTTTAAATTTTAAATTGAGGACTTTCATCTCCATGACATGCATATACAGTATTTCCTCTGAAGCCTTGAGATTTAGTTCTCATTTGAGTTATTTCCTTCTCCAAGAACATTTTAGCCAGAAGAGATCAAGTGGATGTCTTTAATAACCCATAAATAGTCTGAATGGTAGCAGTTACATTTAAAAAGATAAGTTTAAATAAAAAAATGTGGATTGAGCCCCACAACCAGCGTCAAATGGAAATTAGCATAATTGAACTAAATCAACTCATAGCCATCGCAGGGAATTCATTTTCCTGACTCACTGTCCCTGTCACAACTTCTGGTTTTTCAGCAAAGCGTGTTTTAGTTTGGAGTTGAAAAGCACACCCACACCTTGTCAGTATGCTTCAGAACATCCCAGCGGCTGTACTTTGTTTCAAGTAAGGTAGATGATAAGCCTTATTCCCCTGTGTGTCAATTAATAGTTGTAAAAAGTGCTCCTTAGTTGTTTGTATTGTTCGCCTACTGCGTGAAGCTTCCTCTCACTTCCTCTCTCTGAGATGAGAAATGCGTGTGATTGAATCCGTATCCAAATGTATCAGACCCCCTGAGTGACAATACAAGTGAGATCTCAGTGTTCTAGATGCAACAGCACATTTTCTCCCTTTGATGCTATTTTGGGATGTAGCTACTGTACAGGTCTGTAGAGAAGAATTACCAGATGGCTAATTGTCATTCTCCACCAGTCTGAGCTCTGAATTGTCGTCGAGGAAGTCCTCACTGTTCAGGTCTGATGTTCATCACGACACTCCATATCTAAATAATTCAATCACGCCATCTTCCAAGTTTTTATTAGAGAAGAGGAAAAGAAAAAAAAAAGTTCTTTATAGTACATTCCAGATGAATATGATTTAGTTTGGTATTAAAAAACTCCTCATTAGGGGAATTCCCATTCATCAAATAAACAAAACTTTAAACTAGTATTCCCAACCCCAGTTCTTAACAGCTCGCTCAAACATAAATCCAGCCACCCACGGCTTAAGTCAAGAAAAAAAAGGGTCATCCAGCTTTTGTCGATTCACAGTCTCCTCCGTGGTGATTGATTATTTAACAGTTGTTGAGTCTACAGAGACCAATTGCTGTCGGACCCTCAACAGATTCCTAGGAATAATGAGAGGAGGTAACTTGGTGCAAATTCCTGGGTAGGCTGACAAAGTGGTTCGTCCTTCTTTTTGGCCCTATGCTTTTTGCGATGTGGCTAATACATTGTTAAGTGCATTGCCATAATCAATAGAACAGATGACAATAAAAAACAGGTTGTAATAAAGCATAGGTTGTTTTATTCAACATGAACAATAAACTAGTTTTTTTGCAAATTTACAAAGTACCCCTTGAATTCTAACTGAGACTATTCACTTTTGTCAACACTACCTCAATCAACGCAAAAATTCAACACACAATAGTTCACAGAACGCAATAAAATGGCCATATTAATTCCTAGGATAAAACCGTCCGTATAATTTTTTCCCCTGTTTGCCTACTTCTGCCCTCACTTACTACAGACCTCCTAACATTTGGAGCTTTGAGAGCAAAAAAAAACAATATTTAGTCATACATGAGAGTGCTAATGGACCCTGTGGCAGGAAATGTCAACACTCATTGTCTGAAATCCCTTGTTGCTTTGTCACTGGAGAATGGGAGGGAAGGTGTTGGTGGCGAAGAGGGTTTTAGCTTGCCAGAAGTAATTATTCAGTGAAGCAGGAGAAACTTCTCCCTGTAATGACCTGGGAAACAAGTCGGGGAGAATCTATTCCTGAAGCTGCCACACTGAAATTCAAGGCATAAATTAAACAAATAGCTGAACTGGGTTACAAGAGCACTAAGCCACATCTCTGTTTTCCTTCAGGGAGGCTGGGAGCCGTTTGGGTCACAACAGGTTGCACTCAGTCAAGTAAGCGCCCACTTAGGAACACAATGATTTATCTGATTTATTCAAATGCCTGGAGTTTCCACTGATGCATGCTAAAGCCGAGCTCTGACTCAGTTAAAGACAGAAACATAGTGACAAAGGGTAAAGTGAATCATGTTTTTAATGTCACCCCCGGTGCAAACTTCAGTAGCTAAATAGGCTATTGTAATCCACAAAAAAACAGGAAACAAAATGGCAATAGCACAGATGCCACCTCACACAATACAACTGCCCGCTACCGAATCCCAGAGGTGTAATAACATTAAGTTTTGCAAGGGAATATTTACTTTGATAAAAAAATTGTAAATTCAAATGAAGATCTTTGGGAGCAGGATTACTACCAACAGTATTTTCAAATACTCCAATCAGTAGATTACGTTATCCTGGATGAGTACTTAATGCTGGATTGGAAAAAATATCTTCATCGTGGCAATATTTGTTCAGGAGATCAGCAAGTTGTAGTATACGAAAGGCATAAGCATGAATAAAGCTAACCGGCAGAATAGAGTAACACTGAATGCTCGACAGCATCTACAACACAGAAATATATTCATCATAGGGTATTTTAATAATGTTTTTGTAATATCTTTTGTATATCGAGCAAAAAAAATCAAGCATTCACTGGTTCATGCTTTTCAAATATGAGGATTTGCTGCTTTTCTCTGTGGCATGATTGAGAATTGAAAAAAACCTTTGTCTGGGTTATAAAAAAAACTATTTATAGATATCAGGTTTAGAAATGTGATGGGCATTTTCACTGATATGTTATGAACAGACTAGGATGTTAATTAATACAAATTTAAACATGAAATAAAATGTATGTTCAGAGAGAATGTAGTGCACATATGGTACTTTATTGAAGACATTAGTTACAAAAAAGTTCAAATGGTGTCATAACAGACTCAACTGAGTGCTCTTCCCCTCAAGCCACTGATATTTGATCACAGCTTCCTCTAATCTGTCCTCTTTCTGGCCATCTCCCTTGCCAACAAACACCGGAACGGAGCACACTTTATGACTAAGGTGTCTTTCTGCAGAAGCCAAACACCCCTTTTCTGAAATATAAATCTGAAGTGGACGTTCTAAAAACTGGCAGTAAAACAGAGCTATCAGAGTGTTTTAACTACCTTCGCTTTCTTGCAGTTTTTCAAAGCCAAGAGAAATGCATGCGCTACAAAACAAGCAAATTGTACATTCCCTGCAATTTATGTCAAGCTTTATCGGAACTATAGCATTATAAACTAAACAGCTACTACAACCCGAAGAAAGAGTTTCAGCTTTGGGTCAAGTTTGCTACTTTATGGTTCATTACTTAGAGGACAGGCTTCTTACAGTAGAGTCAGTAGCAATGAGTCAGCAGCTACGGACGATTGCTTTAATGAAAATGGGCAAAAATAAACTTTGGAATCCTTGCTCCTTTAAACTAGATGCCACAAAGTCTACAAGAACAAATATTCCCTCGACTATTATTTCATGTCTCATTTCATTCTGACCAAGACCATGAGCAAGACCATATGACCATCTGATTGCATCTTTGAAATCAGTTCCACATTCCCAGCTGTTTGCACAGTCCATGCCATCTCTCATGGGAAAAGCTTTGATAATTTGACCAAGCGCAATGATAATATTGCAATAATATCATCCATGAAATTCCTCTTCGCAGTGACTGGGTCATCCGGGCGGATCCTACAGAGACAGGACAGGAAATGACCTTTGCAGGCAGTAAATGGCCTGTTCACGGAAGCGATCGGGACAAAGGCAATTAGCCAGTTCATAGATCACACTTATCAGGCTATAGAGGAGGCAACCAAGCCCAGCAGAGGCCATTCTACCAGTGTAATGAATTAAGAGTCCCACTTCCATTTGAGGCGTATATCCATTAAGAGATCTAAAGCACTGAACGAATGCAATAGTGAGACCAAGATTCCTCGAAGCTGAAGGAAGGTCAACAGTGCAACGCTCACCTGATTTGATTTCATGTTTTATTTGCAGCTGTAGCTGGTCCTGAATACAGCTTTTTTTTTTTGTGTGGTTTGATGTTGATTGGATTCAGGAATATTATTCTCAGGGGTTGCTCAAGAACTGTGGCATGGTGGAAGCAGATTGTTTTAAGTGAGGCTGCAGTTTCCATTTCTGATTCCCCACATGCACATGAGTGGATGTTATCAGCATTTCAGCCCATGTCTTAAAAGATGTGGCGTGTTTCTTTTTTGCCTTTTGGAAGTTAGAATCACACCTTCCCTATGCTGAATGCATTATCGCCGACACAGGAGAATGGGGAAATAATTTTTACTGGAGTGAGTCAGGGATTTCAGCCTCCTTCTCAATCAATTCCAATCTCCTTTTCAATCAATACAGCACTTGTCTGAGAAAAGTTCAAACCCTGCCTACTTTCGCAGCTCTGCATACCCAAGTTGGGTGTGATACATTCATACTGTTCAGGCCTAAAACATTGTTCTTTAAAATGAAGCCTGTTCATTATTTAAGTTTACACTTCCATTTATGTTAATCTCAAACACCACATCAACCCAGGCATTTAAAGCAGGTGCAGTCGACTCAATACAATGGAAGCCAGGATCTGGATGTCCGGACTGACGTACCGCAAACGGATTTCAGGAGATACAACAAAATAATCTTCCGATGCACTTGTGATTTGTGGGAGTATTACAGACAGATTAGCAAAGACCTTTCATTATGAAGAACCAGCCTTGGTGAAACTCCAACATGGTCAGATCTTTCAATACCTCGGAACTCTCTGGAAACCAGCCAGGCCCAGAACAACACAGTAGAACCCTCATCTTGTTGAAGCACCTCAGAGAACCATAGTTATATCATTAATGAACAATGCCTATTGTCACAATGCTAGGTCATTCATCCATGCATGAAATGCTGTGAACTCATGGAAACGTTCACATCGGAAGCGAGAGCTTCTCCATTATTCTACACATCTGATGATTTAAAAACACTGACACGACCGCTGCCTCTCCTGATTCATTTCTAACTGACACCAACTGCAATAAAGTAAAAAAAAATGAAAGATTTCCATCTGCTGAAATGTGTTTCAAAGGACTTCGGTGCTTGAGAGGACGCCCTCTAAACTTTAACAAGCTGTTAATTCTTGGCTGCGTTGCTCTGGACTGGCTCCAGAGGAGTTACGATTGTCAATGCAAATAAACGTGAGACGTGAATTATGGAGTTTTATTGAACCACCAGCCTTTGTGTCATTTTATGAATGCTGTAAACTATGGCCTCCATTTGCCATTGTGCTGTGTGTTGAGAGGCAGCTCCTTCAGTGCCTGCTTGCAGAGGCAGATATAGCTGTTATTTGAAATGATTCAACTAGGCATTTTAAGCCCATTTTCTCCCTTTTCGAGATAGAAATTCCACTTTCCTTCCTTTGCAAAGGTTAAGATTATACCTATCTATAATGTAAATGGTGCATTTTTAAATCATACATTCATGAGCAGACATTTTCAGCCCAAAAAATGGGGCAAACTTGTGTGAAAGAGTGCAAATGTACAGATTGTTATATTGGCATGTCTTCCCGAAATAAAATTATTGGGATTCAGGTTACAAAGTGGAAAATTAACCTTTAACATGATTTATAACTTTCTAAAATGTCTCCTCATGCTCCATGTGGTAAAGCTTCAGGTGTGTTTACCGACACACAATCTTCACTATAGCTAATGGGACTACCACTAGCTTTAGAAGTTTGTATATCAATTTGCCTGGGTTATTTTGAATAAAAAAATGGAAAACAGAGGAAAAGATACATTTGAATATGTAGAATTCCTTAACAATCTGAAATATCTTTCAATAAAGACCATTTCATATAATCACGAGTTCCACCAATGGACCATAAGAATTTTGTGAATAAAAATAAGCTTTCTTAAAAATGCTCTAATGGAAATACTAGATATCTAACAAATTTAGAGACGACATGCAGAGCAGACTTTGTCTCTGATTCTTCAGTCTATCAAAAGGCATTACATCAAGCTGAATGCAAATGCTGTCTAGTGCAGTTCTCCTTTAGCAGCACCAACCACTTGAAATGAGAGCTTCACATGTCTCAGCTCATTAATCAGAGTAAGGTAGGCCTAACAATGACGTGCGCTTAACCAGCAACGAGCATCCTTGACAACTTCAAGCCCTCAAGAGTCCCCTGTTTAGAAATGATTCAGAACCCTATCACTGTTTTAGAGTCAGCCCTTGTGCCACTTTGAGAAATGTTTCTCTACATTCAATAAGTCTGTCTGCTATAGCTTCTACCACCTCAGCCGCAGGCAACATGTACAAAGCTCGGTGTGCAAAGTCAATTAAACACAACCCAGAACTAATCTCCCATAGGAATATCTCTCATCCCTACATTGCTGTGTTTACCTTAGAGCAAGCCCTTGGGATTACACTCTCCCAAGCATCCACATTCATGAGAAAGTGTGCGACATGTCACTCAAAGAGAGAAACTCTCTTCACTTGACAATACTAAATGTGCTCCATGCCTTGTTCTCACCCAACGAATCCCACTTTTTAAAATAAATTTGCAGTTAGAGAAGCATTTTTCTCTGGAGCGCTGCTGAAGATGTGCCTCCATCTCGCCTGGTTTTCCCTGGTAGTGGTGTTAGCTAATGAGAGTCTGGTCAGGAGGCTGAGGCTGATAGCTTCGCTCTTCAAAAGCCTGTGTTAGAATAATGCTCCAGGGAGGGATTTGAGCAGCTATAACCGCCCACAGGAACACTTCTACCAGAGGTACACCTCTCATTCCCCCACTGCTCCATTTACCTGCAGGCTATATGTCCAACTATTGTAAGTGACAAGCCACAGTCTGTCTGGCACTAGTCTATAACACCAAAGCAAGCTTCTCTATAGTGAGATCATCCAATCATCACCATTAAATTGCCGAAAGCTGATATGATAAGGCGGGGGGGGGGGGCTACCCTATGCGTTATGCATTATCCTGGTTGTAAACTACCAGGAGGTGTTTACAACCAGGATAATGAAAAAGCAAGCAAACTAAGAAACCAACATGTGGTCCGTCTGTCTATGAATCTGGGCACCTACTCAAAACCAATCAAATATTGTGAGTCTGTGCAGACTAAAGCAACAGACTGGTGTTCGTTCATAAAAACTATACCGCCCAGCTGTTTGAGCTGATCACTTTACGTTTCTATAAAAATTCTGATCTTTTTTTTTCAAGCACTCAGCTTGGTTAGAATTCCACGGATTGGCAGGGAGATTAAAAGTATTGAGAGAAGTACTAATGCAGTATACTGGCTTTTTGTGGACAATATAGACAACAATAAGGAATAGCATTCGCAATATCCTTTAACATAAAGAGTCAGTTTATTTTTTACTGACAGGATTAAAAAAGTATTTCTTGAATAAACTGTGATGACTTGAGGTCAGAGTGTGATTTGAATGTCGTAACATTCACTCGTCTCATAATCCATTTAATATGTGACTAAAAATAAACAATGGTGATAAAGTCAGACAATTAGGATCTGGGATCAAATCCGAGCTGAGAATATTCCTGTCCACTCCCAGATGATATGATCTGCCATTAGATGTCCGAGCAGATGCCAAATCTCAATATCTTCGACCACTGTTGCGGTGACACCCTGGCCAGGCTCGGAATAAGCAAACAAGCAGTAGGTTGAGTAAACAAGATGAATCTCTTCCATTAACAGAAGGACTGCGGGCTCTCCTGCCGTTGCAGCATTAATTATCTGGTCTTAAGGGAAGATTAGCGGGCAGAAACTAAGCCAAGAGCCAGACTCCACTGAGTGGGCCTCCCCCCATTTATTTACCCAAACAGTACAAACAACGAAGCCCCATTGATCATGCAACAGGAGAGCTCCCAGGGCTATGATCTAGCTGAGCCAGGCTCCACTCCTCTGTTCTCTCTTTTTATCTACTGTGTCTCCTCACACCATCCATCTCTCCATCACTAGTAGGAGAAAACTAATTGGGGACTGCAGTCACAACGCTGTTAATGGCTAATGTGATGGGGGAAGAAATTGGAAAGAAAGTGCGAAAAGAACAAGATGTTAATCTGATCATGTCAGCTTAATCACTTAATACATAAAAAACCTGCATGGCGTTACATTAGTTTGCCCCGTGATGTTTATCATCACACACTGTACCAACGTACATGCTGAGAGCCAGCTGCTGTCTGGCTCTTAGGCAGCCGAGACTCCACAGACAGCCTTACCTGTTGTTGACTGCATATGAATTAAGAGAGATGATATAAGAGATGAGTGCTACGTCTAAAAGTTCCAGTAAAAAAAACCTTTTGTACGGTTTCCATGCACAGAGTGTGACGGTTCGCAACAGAGAAACAACCACAAAACCCTCTCATGTTCTCCAAAGAATACCGATGACGTTAAAATCGAAAGGCAATATTTTTCTCTATCGTAAGAGATTATAGTGCATACATGCTCTATAATAAAGTCCTTATTACAAACAAATCCCATTTCAATGTTATTCTGCACCATTTCAATGATATAATTGAAGATACTAGACTAGACTAGGGTTTATCACTGGCCCAATGATAACTAGGACTGGACAATGTCAGGTTTTTGTTGGTCTGAAGAGCTGTCATTATATTTAATAGTCCAATAAATATTGAAATGAGAGTAAAATGAGAGATGAGAGGATCAAAGACCCTAATTATTGACACACTCTCTTGAATAATATGAATCTGCTCCACTGACCCTGAATCAGACATTTACTTTGTGGTTGATGTGGGTGAAGTGGTTTGCTTTATCAAATTAAAGCCCAAAAATGATTTGCATTTTAAATTTTGATATTTATAGATTTGTTTATCTATTTTACACTATTTCTATTTTATTTTTTTAGGTTGTAATTACTTAAGCACTGTTAGAAGAGAGCCTGTGACTCAAGCATTTCACTGCCAGCGACTGCTTAATTTTATTGTTGTGCCTTTGAAAATAAAAATCTTGAATCAGAAAACTGGCACTTTCCATTACTAAAATGATCAGATGTGGTAACCTTGAGAGGTCCTGGTAAAAAAAATGTGCTTCAGACACCTAGCTGTCAGTGACTCAAGTTTATTTTATAGTTTCAAAACAAGTTCACCTTTACAAAACACTCAAATGCTCAAATAAAACCCTGGCTATCAGGAGTAAAACTTATCACTCAAGCTCTCAGCAAATTTCCCCTCTCCAGGCAGTTTGGGCTCACACCCAGACACATGCTTCTGATTTATTGACATGACATATCGGACATTTCAAGACACAATACATCATTGTGCCTCAACAGAAACTCACTGACACACCGTCCAACCCTTCTAAATAATCCTCAAGTATAGACGAGCAGAGTGAAGGAATACAATGCAATATGAATAAGGACTAATTTACATTTTAAGTATTTATAACTCATACACTGCAAGATAAATCGTTCTAGCCTGGGGATGTTACTTGATGTTACCAGACTTTTATTATTGATCCGATGCTAATCAAGCTAGGGATATGCGTCATTTTTTAAGGCTGGGTGCCCGTTGAAACAGCTATCATTCCCTGGAGTGTTAGGTATCCGCACACTTCTGATACCTTAATAGAACATTTAAACTAATACCCTATATCCCGGAGGATAGCCGAGAAAATACTATAGAACCCCTACTTTGGCTGTTGGTGGTGCTGAGCCGCACTGAGCCTCAGTGTGTTACCCCTGCAGCTTCGTCCAATTTTCCCTCAGCACAGCTTCAGTCCAGAGACCACACTAACAAGCTAAAGCTCAACGCTCGTTGGACAGGGAGACTTGTGGACACTCTAGAGGCCTGAAAAATACAGGTTGTTGGCGCAGTCCTCAACTTTGGCACAATAATTAATCTTTGTATTGATTTACCTTCCTATCTTGGGACAGGACAGCGTGACTGAGAACCCACAGTATATATTCCGCTGCTGAAGAGGAGGAAAGTATTCTATGTTTAAAAAAATAAGTAGTTGAGGATGGATATTTTTCACGTAAAGCACAGGAAGGGCACAAGATGAACTATAAGAACATGGTTGTAAGTACGCATGTCAAGCTAGTGCAGGGGACAATCAGAGTAAAGAAATATAATTCCCATTTTTTCAGACAATTTCACCTTCGAGCCATTATATTTAACAACACTGTGTTTAGGACAGAGGTTTCTGCATCCACTCGTTACCTCTACATTTTCTCTCCACAGGTTTCTCCGAGGTGAAAAGGAGAGTTTAGATGCTCCTCTGACTCTCTGCTGCACCAGTTTCTCACACCGATCAAACCCCCTTTCTGAAAAACTGCCCACCAGGCTCTGAAATATGACCCATAAAGCCCAATGCCCCTATAAACCCGAAGCCATGGCTGATTTGTGAATCCAATTACCTCCCTGTCTGTAATGGCTGTGTTCAGTGCTATGAGGGTAAGTCAGCTGTTGTCAGCATATGTCCTTAAGGCCACAGCCTCCCCAACAACACAACATTTAGTATCTAGGACAGATAATCTGAATAACCCATCTTGATGTATAGCCACAAAGGAAGAAGAAACGATGTGGGAATCCAAAAAGAAAAGTTTTCCTGCAGGCACAAACACAGAGGGAGAGGGAGAGGTCAAAGAGCATTTAAAGATGTATCGACCTATGCTGGTTAAGAGGACTTGCTTTCAGAGAGTGATAAAAATATCCCAAGGCAAAGAACTAGAGGCTTTGGTTTCTAGTGACTGATCTTGGGCACATTGCACATTTGTTTCTCTTTGTTTTGAGGAGCTTTGATGTAAACACTTGACTGTGTCCTTTAAATTGTGAAACTTTACAACTGTAATCCAATGATCTTAGACTCTGCAGTCCTAAACTAGTGTGTATTTTGGAAAATACACACTATTGAAAAAAAATGTAAACTGTGAAACCTACCATTCTGAAACACCCCAGTAGCCATGTTTCGATTATGGCCAAGGACCTGAGTTACATGTCATACACCCCCGTCCTCCGTCCTTGACATTGACTGTCCCACAAAGGTTAATACCAGAAAACTTCCAACCATTTTATTTCACTTGATGACAATGTTTTGGTCATCAGATTGCCATCAAGTGTGTACGTAAGACCTGCACATCAGTATTATCATAAAATCAAGCATCATTTGAGCAATAAACCCAAATAAATTTAAGAGGAAATGTTCCCCTTTCATTGAGAAGCTAGTTAGATAGTGTTTGGCAGTGAAGTGACTATAGACAAGGTAGTAAATAGAAGCAGATGATAAAAAATGTTTCATACTTGATACACGAACACTTGGTAGCAATATTAAAAAGCAAATGAAACAGATGTGAGTGCTGAAATTTAGAGTAGCTCCAATTGTCTTTATGACAGATAGCATAAATAAAGCATGGCGCAGACGTACTGCATTTACTGACCACTTTTCGTGACATGAGCTTTACCCTGCACCATTTTCCAACATTTGCTGAAACACTTATCTCGTGAAGCACGCCAACCCAGAGAACAGCCAAACAGGTGCCGTGGCATTTCACTTGGCTCTAGACAACATTTCCCTCACTGTTTCCTCTAAGTGCCTGTTTCACATTATCCCCACAAAGTTTGCTGACACTTGCCTGAGGGTTAACAGTGTAATTTCAGCTTCAGCCACAACAACTAGTGGTGCTTTCTACACAATTCTGAAACAGAAGGACATTTACCTGTCGCTTTCGAATAGTATCGGATAGGATCGTTTTCAATTAAAAAGATCACTGAGGGTAAGACACTGAAAACAATGTTGAGGTAAACTATAGGGGGGGATGACGTGTATACTTTAAACTGCAAAACTGCATAAAAGTCAAGTGGACCTGGATTTAAATTTAAATGGATGTCCTCAATTCAACTCAGCATGACCGTGTAAACGTGAGAGCTCCTGAGTTCAGCCAAATGCTGACCTCAACTGGCGTTTCTATGGTTCCGAAATAGACAGAGCTATAATTTAAAGAATCCAACTGAAAACTACACCCGGTCAAAATGTAACACTGCTCTTGTATCATCGTCTCATAGAGGCCGACACCCCCCACCACCACTCCCGACCTCAGAAGAGAGAGAAAAAACCCCCAAGAGAACTAGTATTGGCTAGTCAGATGTGCTGAGTGCAGAAAAAGCCTTGCATTTATCCGGCACTGGGGTCTGACGCTGGTCGGGCTCAGTGCAGTAAACATGCAAGTACAGTGCTTCCTTTGAGCTCCAGCGCCAAACCTCTCAGGCCTGCTCCAAAGACATTCAGATAGGGTTTTCTCTTCAAACCTATGAAAGGTTCTGCACAGTGGGGATCTGTGAGTGTGACTTTGTTTATATAAAATGGGAAGTAACACCCCAAACAGAAATCACCACAAAAAATGCATCCTACAAATGGAAAATTCCAGCATCACCCCATTTCAACAGAGGTCCAAGTTATCAATTAAACGTGGTTCAGAATATGAAGTTAAAGACATTTTCTACCAACCAACACATGAAAGCACTTTGTTTCATTTCCGTCTTCACTAAGAGGAAAAATGCCCCCATAAGACAGCACAGAAAACCTCTGCTGCCCTATTATTAATGCATTCTGGGTAACATTCTGTCCATCCTTTCTGGTACCATTTTGTTTTCATGCCACCTCCTCCCTTAAGCCATTCCTTCTTCCTAAAGTAAGAGCCCTATAAATCTGGGCTTTCCGTCTCTATAACAGTCGAGTGATGGCTGCTTTCCAGACAAGCAATCTCTGCGGACACCCCTGTTCTCTGGTCCAAACCACTGAACCGTGGAGTCGGCTTTCTCCTTTTTCTCTTCAGGGAAAATGTTCAACATATCAATGTTTGGAGGAACAGATTTTAGGGTCAACTTCTGCACAGCCATATATTCATAGGACAGCAGCAAAAAAATAATCAGATAAATGTCCTGGAACTTCCTGCAATAAATTCAGTTCCTCATCCCAAGGTGTATGCAACCGCAAAGTCCTTATTATATATAAAGAAGACAAACAATGCACCTCCTACACAAAAGTTAGATTTAGTGTCTCTATTTTTCATCCAGTGCCAAGGCAGAACATGTAATGTAATATAATCTCTGTGGCAGCTGTGGACACAGGTAACTTCAAAAAGCAGTAAAGCCCTACATCACTCTGATGATCTATTACGCCACGAGTTGTGCTACTTTTAATTGCTTAACTTGGTTCTGCTGGTAAGGGGGAGAAAAACCTTGCTGTAAAAACAAAAACTCCGGTTCTCTCTGTGTCAGATTGCCAGCCAGGTGTAATATTTCTCTGACTGTTTCACCGAGGGAGTTGTCGTGTTCTTTCTCGCGGCGCACTGAAGTGGGACAGTCCAGTGTCTGCACATTACCGTGACAGCTGTGGATTCTCTCATTACTAAAACACTAGAATAAACAGGTCCTGCAGTTTGTCAGGATGCTACTCTTCAATTTTTCAGTTGCAAAGGTCTGAGAGTCAAATATGAGTGTCGGACCTTTGCGGCTGTCATGATGTTTGGAAAGATTCTCCGTCATCCATGTCATAGGATATCTATAAGTCAGGAGCAACTTTTTGTGTTTGTTTTTTGGCATTTTGCCTTTATTTGACAGTTGGCAGTCTACAGAGACACAGGAAACAAGGGCAGAGAGAGACAGATGGAAAGAGAGAGGAAAGACATGGAACAAGGGTTCCCCAGCTGGGAATTGTACTGTGTAAGTTTTGGTTGTGTATTATGTTTCTCAACCATTAAGCTACCAGATGCTATAGGGTTGTGAAGATAAGCACAACCCTTTATCAAGGAAAACATGAGTGCATGTCAAACTGAAGTGATTGAATCGAGGGTGAATTGAGCCAAGATCGATACACATTTGGCCACATAGCTTACCTCCCTTGAGCGTGACAGCTAGCTAGTTGAATTGGTTAAAAGTTCACAGTTTACAAAATATATATATATATATATAAGTCTGAGTCCTAGTTGAACAAATAAAGCAAACCTTCCTGCTGAGAGTTCCATATAAGAAGTCCAAATTAACCAAGGGACAGACCGAAAAGAAAAAGTTAATAATAATAACAAATAACTTGAGGATCAAGCTTTATGTTTTTCATTAAAATGTGGTCCCTTTATTTTAAGTGGCTTTCTACCCATATAAATCTGCTTCATATATCTAGAGAAACTGTACCTTGTGGATACAGATATGTTTTTCATTGTAATGATGAGCCTTTAGTTAATATAAGCTTTATATCCTAAAGAAAGCTTTGTTTAAAGTAGAGTTGGGTTTAATGTCGACCTCTTCTTGTTGAGTTACAGATCATGTTGAGTCTCAACTACACCATAATTAATAGAAAATATAAATGGCCTGATCTCATTCAGCAAAACTGAACTGATGCGTGTAATTGTCTGTAAAACTGAGTGTGTGTTACATTACACCGGAAAAATAAACTATTGTTTTCGAGAGACAAAGTCTCCTTCTTAAACATGTTAAATTAAAAAAATCCATCCAGTGTTTGTTTAAGCCGACCTCAACACACATGGGACGAGAGCTTCCCCAGAACATTGAGACAAAATGTAGAAGACTGAAGTTTTCTTTATATGTTTTTTGAGAGTAGATATGAAAGTGCTTAAAAGTTGCACAGCAACTCCCCGGGGAACGGCATAATCCAGCGTCTTCAAACTGCTCCTCTATTCTCCTCTGCTCAAAGGGACTGTCAGTGGGGTTTAGCACAGCAGCACCACCGCCACAATCCAGTCTCATGTACAGCAAATGTAGAATAAAGCTGACGGTTCAATTCATCTTTCATGTAGCTCCTGAACTTGCCGTTGCCTGGTCTTTAGTTCCAATTTCAAGGTTCCCTGTGTGGTTGCTTATCACGAAAGTGATGCGTAATGAAGAGCTCTGTCAGTGATATGGTAGGAGCCCCCGAGTAGGTTGCCTCTAGGCTGCCAAGCTCTCTTAGCTACTCGATACTAGATGGCAGGCTGAACCTCTGCCGCTGCCAACACTGCTGATCCTCAAAGGGATCTTCCACAAAAGCAAGTATACTTTTCATTCAACCTAAGCACACATTAGCTTGCCATTAATGCTGCTGCTGCAATTCAAAAGCTGAACAATTATCCTGCATCATTAGCCAGCTACCGAGATTTGGACTGAATAGTGAGGCAATGAAACAGTCAAGTAATAACACCAAGAGTCTTAAAGATTATCCCAACAGCGGGTGCATTTGAGTGTTGGCACAATGTGCAGGGGACTGACTTGACAGAATCAGCAAAGTATGTTGTAAGAGTACAGAGAAGAATCCATGTCTTTAATCCAGCCAGAGTTTTCTTAATGATTAGTTATGGACGATCATGGATAGAAACAGTTTTTTTATATATAGTACTGTACAAATACACACAGCAGAACACTTTGTTCTTCTTGACTTTACAAAGCTACTTCAACAAGATTATATTTAAGCAATTTTTTGAATGAAGGTTGCTGTGGTACTCGGTGACACAGGTGTAACAGGACACACCGGTTGCATAACTCGCCCACTGGCACCAAAGTATTTTTTCATCAACTTTAACCTCATTTGGTTTATTTTCACACATTACCAGCTCATTAAATAAATGATTCAAAAGATCATCAAAAGAATAGTTTGACGAAGCTAAAATCATTGCCTGAGATTCTCTGCTCCTTGCGGCAGCAGAGCAAAATCACATCATAGTAGTAGAGTCTTGCCATGTGAAGACTAGAGATGACCAACGAGACAATGGTGATGCATGTGGTGTCAAAGTGAAAAGCAATGTTTTTGATTTGAAACCAATTTCATAATGGAACTTGATGACACTGAAGAAGTAATCTGTAAACGTTGTCTGATGAAGGTGGCAGCATCTGCAGGCAAAGCCTCTAATCTCACAAGAAGAAGAAAGTGTGCACAGACGGTGCCCTGGCAGTTTGTCACAGAATCAATAGCATGTTCTCTCCAAGATTTAGGAAGAGATGGGAATTGTAGAAAACCCTGGTCAAGCTTGGCCTCCCAACAATTTGCTGGCTGTGGTCAGTGTGTTATTAAGTAACAGCCTTGAGTTTCTGGACCAATCCGAACAAAACATTATAATAATAGATATTTGCAACGCTCGCATCTACTATAACCATCTAGAGAAAACTTCAGGGCAGGCCACAGAAGGGTTAATGACAATTTCATGAGCCAGATGAAATGACTACATTTAGAGGAAGCGGGATTTAAAGAATTCAGGGTTTGGCACAGAGACAGCTGTGGAGCTGTGGGGGAGAAACTGAGGACATCCTGTAGTGGGAATTGAAGACAGTTGAACAAAAAATGCATCAGTTCTAGTGCACTTTGACACGAGTGTATGACAAGTCTAAATATGGAAAGTCGTTATGTAAAACACAACCACAGTCGACTTGACTTGCCACCAAAGTCATGAGGTTTTACAGACCACAAGTAGCCGCTTGGAACTTATGAATGACCCATGTTGTACTTTAGAATCTTCATGGAAAAACTTAAAAAATGTGGTTTAGCTATAAACAAATATATATATTACAAAGCATTGGTCATTCAGTGTGGGCATATCTGTTTATTTCTTAAACCCAATCTGAGTGCAAGATGTGACCTGATCGCAGGGGGAGACATACTTGCATCACAGTCAGTTTGAGCCTACGTCTAGGTTATAGATTCTCAACAATTCGACATGAAAACACCTATCTCTCCTTCTTGTTTACTGTATTATTAGTCTTGGTATTAGCAGGACTACTCCGTCTAGCTTGGCTGCCAAAAGCTATAACACAAAGAAATTTGCAGTCCTGACTTTATGCGCTGAACTTGCCTCATCCGTAAGCCTAAGAGGTTCCCACTTTTTTTTCCCAGCTCAGCTTTGAACAGTCAGAAGAGAACAACAGTGGCGAATGAGGATGGGCAGGATGAGTCAGTGAGCAGCTGTGGGAGTCACAAGCGTGGATGAAACTGAAGTCAAGTGCTTTTTTCATTTACCGAGGTGAAGTGGCTTGCGATTGTTATCAAAGACGGATAAAATAACTGGACCGCATTCAGTTAGAGAATGATTTCTTTCCTGGATAACTTGAACTTTATTTAAATAGCCACTGCTGGTGAGTGCATGTATTACGTTGAACCTTGACTATGATGCTGTGTTAAAAATCTGTGCCGTGATTATAATGTTTTAGCAGATGTAAATCAAATATGCTTTGCGCAATATGGAATCAAAATCTGAATCAAAATAAACACACTAAGGTTGGATTTAGTCTTTTCAGGATTTTACAGTTATGACAGGTTGTTGGTCAGGGCAGCAATTTATGCCTTTTGAAGGGCAGGGACATACTGTGAGTTTCCTGCAGGAGGCTACATTTGAAATGACCACGAAAGCAGGACAGTTTCCAGTGTAATTGATATCCCACTGCCAATACCCTGCGCCTGTCTCACAAATAAATTTCCGCTTAGTGAGGCTCTCACTCAGGTAGCTGCTCTAGCATATACAGGTCATCTGTGACTCATATATCCCCTTCGTTTTTTAGCCTTTTTCACTCATCTTTGACACGTTTTTATCTTCTTGACAGTCACTGAAAAGAGATTCCCACTTAGCAACCACAAATTGTCATGCAGCAACCAATTAAAAATTTGAGATTTTCCAGAGCTGTCAAATCTCCTGGTACTGCACAGTGGTCCGCTCTGAATTTAGACTAATTTGTTCTGCAGCCCAAGCAACCTATGCCACCGAGAGCTGGAATATTCAAACGCAGTCTCAAGCACTCTGTGTGCAACCTTTAAATCCCTCCTCTCTGACTGATCTAAGCAAAGTGCCCCCTCCCCTCGCACCATTAAAAGCAATCTAGAGATGCTCTCCTGATTGATCAGAGAGGACGAGCTCAGTGTGGAGGTAAATGGCTGTCACTAGGCCTGATAGACCTTTTCTCTCCCTGTGGTCATGGGGATGCACTCAACCCCCATTTGATCTGGTTCAAAACATGTTTGTGCCCCTGGTAGAAGAAGAAAATGGAAGAGAAGGGAACTGATCCGCTCTGTCGGCACAGAGATGAACGAGAGCACGGCAGAGAAACAAAAACCTCCATCCGCACATTTTCATGCACTGGACAGAAGCACTTTTTCCCCAGGTCATACCGACAATTTTGTCCTGAACTACTTTTTTTGTTCAGACTACAGGCTACGATTCAAATTATAAATTAAGCTGTGTGGAATTATCTGGATCACTGCACTGAAAGAAAAAACTATTAGCTCAAAAATAAGCTTCATTAGACAAACCAATTAAACCTTATTTCCCAAAGACCGAAAAGTCTGTTTCCAAATGTGAAACACTGAGACCATATTGTGCTGTGGCTATAGATCCAAACGTGGAGGAATATAAATCTAATATATGAGGTGGGAAGGGGATGGAAATGGAAAGTTGGATTTTTCTCAGTCAGTGATGACAAACAGCAAGTTAATAGCACGAGACTAATCTTTCGGACACGTCATTGCTTTTTAGGGCTGAGGTGGGACATCTGAATTTGCACACCGAGAATAGAGGAGGGGGGGTGGGGAGACACGGTGCCAGGATGAAGCAGGAGTAAGCAGGTTAATGTGAAGAGTTCACACACTATCCTCGCTTAATTAGATCCTGAGAGGACGGATAAAAAAAACCTCCCATTAAAAAACACCCGGCGAGGATAAAGGACACGGGGATCTGAACAGTTGGACGCAGCACCAGCAGCACAAAAAAGAAGAAGCCTATAACAACTTGTGCAGGTTTTCTATACAGCAAACAACTCGCATGACATAGGCCTGTCAATCCGCTTTAATACGTGACTCACCGGGCTTTATTGTGCCACAATAGAACATAATAGAAACCGGGATGAATAACATGTGGAGGGGGGGGGATGAGGATTTCAATACAGCAGCGATCCGGCGTCAGCGCGGATTACATCTATTCTGAAAACTTCATCCATGAACAGCTGCAGCGGGCGTTCGCCAGCCCCGATCATACAGCTGCGACCCAAGCAACGCGCACAGGAAGAATTTATCCTTATTTATCGTCATCACCATCACCTCTAGCATCATCATAATAAAGCACAACACTGCGCATCCAATGCTGAGACGCACGGAAAATCCCAGCAGCCCTGTGCCACACCGGAGAGAGGCGGCTGCGGTCTCAACAGCTGGTACACGCCCGACGATTACGCACAGAGGAGACGGGAAGAAAACCGCTCGGCTTGTTCCTGCAAGTTCTGTGAAAGAGCGCAGAGAAATGTGGCGAAGCGTCATATGAGCCATGTGTTACCTGCCGCGACACACCGGAGCCTGCAGCGGCACAAGTACACACACACACAGGCATGGAAGAAATCACAACATCTTCCCCTGTGAGCGATCAGAGCAGCGGGCAAACTTGTGCGGACCCTACCTGTGTACTGCAGGAGAAACATGGTCCACGCTAGGCGAGGTTCGATTCCCGTCGGTCCTCCGCTGTGTCAGGACGCAGCGTATACGAAGCAACACAAATCCTTGAATGGAGACGGCGGGGTTGGTCGGTGGTTGGGAAGGTGGGGGCTCGTCCCTCAGTCAGTCCACTCCGCTCGGCAGACTGGACCGCAATGAGAGCAGCCAGTCAAAGCGGGACCCTTTTTTTAGCTACGGCGAGTCCGCCCGCCCTCACGACGCGCAACGCGGTGGAGTTCGCTACGGACGCACGCAGCGCGCAGGCGAAGTGTGTGGAGTCCTGCGCCGCTGCTCCCCGTGTCGGTCTGCCGGTGAGAGTGAAGTGTCACACAGGAGGAGGAGGAGGAGGAGAAGAAGAAGGAGGAGGAGGAGATGTGGTTTGCATGGGAGCAGACACAGCCAGGGCACCGCTATACGGCAAATCACCCGGAGAGAACGAGGAGGAATCACCCAACACGCTGCCCCTCTGCGGAGCTGGCTCCAATAAACACACACACACAGATTCAGTAAAAGATAGATTTGATCACGATCTCTTTTTGGGGCACAGCCAAGCGATAAGTGCCAAACACGGCGAGGTGGTGGCTCCAAAACTTTTGACAGCTGTGCGTTTGAAGAAGGTGTCGTTCTGCGAGCTGCCAGTTGGAGGAGGAGAAGCATAGAGATCATCTATTCAGTACTGGTGCTTAGTATGCACACTGTAATGAGACATTCCTGTGATCCTGGTGGCCCGAGATACTCTGTGATCCTAAATAAATAGAGCAGGAGAGTACATGTCCAAGATGCTTCCAACGATTTACACATTTATTTAAAAATAAATAGTGGGATTCCTGACATCTAGCTGCAGGTATGGAACTCTGGGCTCAGGTGAATCAGAAGACCTTGTGAGTCGCAATAAACTAACAATTTTTGTCAATTGGATAATATTACCTGCATTCAGACAGGTTTTTACTTTGTTTTCATATAATATATATATATATATATATTTGAAAATTTTAACCTTAAAGGGATAGTTCACACCAAAATGAAAAGTCCCTCATTATCTACTCGACACTATGCCATTGGAGGGGTGGGTGAAGTGTCATCTAAGTCTCTGACTCGAAACAAGGCAGTTTACACCATGTTTTTTGGCCTTAATGTTCGTTGGGATCAAAAAACATTGTTTACCCCTTAAACTACAAAAGTGTTATAGACCCACCCCTCAATCAGCATATTAGCTCGCAGGTAATAAGTGGATTTTCATTTTTGGGGGAACTATCCCTTTAATATAGCAGCCAACAACTTTGTTTCTATGTGGAGATATTTAGAGAACTGGCTTCCTGTGCAGTGAATACGGTCGCACCGCCTCTGTATGGTTTGTAATCGGAGCTTCTCTGTTCTTTGTTTTGGTAGCTGGTCTTGCCGTGCTTGCATGTGAGTGCATGTGAGTCCCTCACTGTGAAACTGATGGACCGCCCCACGTTTATAAAATCAGACGGCAAGATGGAGGCCAGTTCGAAGTGAAAATAATTCAGAATCAAGAGGAAATAGAAAGACATTGGATCCATTTTTTAATCTTTGTCAAATATTTTTCTCCTTTTTACGTCATATATCCACATAATACTCTCGCAATTTCCGACATAGCCATAGACAATGGGTGAGGGGTACCTATTTCTGTTTCACATTTGAGGCAGAGGAAAAAGTGAGGGATTAAAAGAATCCCTGCGATTATGGGATGCATGTTTTCTATTAATAATTCCAAACTGGATTGCTTTCGTTCGAGTAGCGATGAAATATATTTTTGGCTTAACTCCAAATATCCTCCCGTGTTTCATCATCAACAGTCACTGACAATTCTTTCTCCCAGCACCTTTAATCCTCTGTGTATTAGTGGGAGACGTGCCATGCATTACATCATAGAACAAACTAGCAGACACCTTTCCCTTGGTTGTTGGAACATTTTTCGCTCAATCGCAGATACAATCTAGAGTGTTTTTGTGAGATAAAGGGTTATTTATCAAACTCCAAATTTATCCTCTTTTAGAAGACGGGTTTTCTCAGTCAGTTTTTCTACGACAATACACTGTTATTTGATAACAAGTCTTTCGTTGTTATTCCATTGCCAAAAGCCGAGATCCAGCATTGCTAGAAACAATTCAGGGTTGTGGATTATTGGGGAAAATGTGAAAGTTAATTTGAACCTCTAATTTGAGATTGGTGAATTTATCCCTTCAACCCTAACCCGACTCCTATGTCACAAAAATGCACATAATAAAGGTGGATGGATAAACACCTACTTTTTTGTCAAGTGCTGTTTAAAAAGTCAAGGCTGAAAGCTGAACCTCAACTAAGAGTTAGATTATGGATTTAACAGTATAACTTTCATGAGGGTATGATTTACTGCCTGTTGTTGACTGTTGATTTGGACTGCAATACTTTACCTATGGGTTTACCTGAAAATCTTGCCAACTGCGTGTAGGTGGTTTCAAAGGCAAAGGCTGTATTCAAACATGCATACTTTCCTGTTTGTACAAGCTAAAATTGAGGTTGTGTAGTTCAGGTCAAACAACCTTGTATACTTTTAGAAGATATCCGCTGGGTCAAATCATTTTCTCCTCTGCCCCGGCAATATGTCTGTTTCCTGTGTCATCACAAACTCATTTCAAAAGATAAATTGAAGTGTTTACCAAAGGCCAGGAAGTCATTCCCCTCTTGCAAATATTCAAAACTGCTTTCAATTTCCAGTCCACGGAGGTCAGCAGTACACAATTCTACAAACAAGGTGCTGAAGTGATTCGGATTACTGTTACGACACAATAGCCTACCACACTGTGTCTTTCATCCATTTTCAGGGAATCGGTGATTCTCTAATGGGCCTTGATGGATTCAGATAGTACACCAGGTTTCCTCTTCAGTAAACAACAGCATTTGCTCAACATATTTCCCGGAAAATAAATATTGCAATTATTTTCAGCCATTGTTGAAGGATGATCGGGGAAATATATATTCATATTAATCTAGGATTCATCTCGTGTATGGAAAACAGATTTAAAAAGATCAACATAACAACTGCCCACTGCGGGGACAATTTAAAAACGGTTTTCTTTCATATGCTGACTCAGTGCTTCAGCTCATTCTCCCTTAGACTTTTTAAACAAACAACCCACTTTCATAATAAAACTTGATAGGCTGCCCTGAAAATATTCGAGGGGAAATTCAACAGTGTTTTTCGGGCATCTGATCAAATTGCGCAAAATGTCTGGTTTGCCATGTTACAAGGATGAAGGTTGGAAAGACTCAGAGACATGACACAATAATATGGGGACCTGTCTTCCTCTAGCATTTGGACCACAGCCTAGCCCTTTGAAGAATATTGGATGGACAAGGCTCTATTCACCGCTTTAAGGAGGTTGCATCAAAACACACACACGGGTGACTCTGTTGAGCATCAGCAGACACACAAACACGGTACTCGTAGGAGGAAGATGAGGACACAGCAGTTACATATTAATCCTCTCGCATTTTGGGAAATGAAAACGCGCAAAGAGACTAACTGATGTTGGTCTTTTCTCCGTCCACATTTCACTCAGAAAAAGACTTGTCATAAATAAACTGAATGTTTTCCAGGCAGAATTCAATTACCTCTGTCAGCCTGTAGTAATGAGTAACAGCCAGTGCATGGTCTCATTCAATTTCAGTGTCACCGGGGAATGATGGTTGTCTGATGTCTTGATTTTGGGGTATTTTTCTTAACAATGATGTTCCTTCTGTGGCCTGCTTAGTGCAGCAAAACATTCAAATCAAACCCTAATTCGACTCTGTTCCTCGTCAGATGAAAGTGGCCTTGCTTGGCTTTTATGGTTTTGTATCCCCTCTCCACTCAAATAAACCAACCGACTTAAAAGTGAGGTGAAATTTGTAATTGTGGCTGAAAGATTTCACTATTAAAACAAAAACAAAAACAGGAGAGAGGGAAGTCATGACTCCACAACTTCCCCCCGACCTCAGTTTTGTGTATTATCGCAGAAATATATAGAATGTATGACCTAGTTAATCTAATCTCCTGCTCAACACATTTGTTTCGTTAGCAAGGAAATCTCTCACATGATGAATAATTCAAATTCAGTTACTGCATATTAAATGGAAGCTGGGCCTCATCTACAACTATAATAGTAAAAATTTAACAAGGGCTTCGAGAGGCATAGCCCTCATCTTAACTAGGATTCTTGTGATTCACTATTTCCCTTTACACTAAACAACATTTATGACTATTTATCCCACGAGATGTTTGCCCCATTTGTGTGCCTCTATCAAGTTAATTGCAAAATAACGCAGTCCTGTTTTTACCCGGTAAGAGATCATTGTGCCGTCTCATCGTGACCTTTTGCAATCGAACAACAGGGTTCAGGTAGCTGCTCCATGTGGCCTTCAGAGAGGAACAGAGGATGATATTCAAAAGGTTCTACTTAGCAGAAAGTCTATCATCTTAAAGTGACTGCAGTGGTATTTAGTGTCGTCTATTTTGAGATCAGTGAATGGTGTGTTTATCTCACGGGTAAGAGTGAAAAATGTCATTAACTCCACTGCCCTCTGTGGAGGAAGACAACTAACAGAGAAATGTGTTTCCAGGATGAGGCATATCTCTCTCTTTTGGCTCCTAGCATGTTATCTTTGACCTCCATCTTGCTTAATCCTTCCCTCTCTAATTGCATACCTCTTCTTCTCCTCCCTCCTTACCTCACATCCCTGCCCCTGACTGATGGTGAGCAGATGATCATCTGGACAGGAAAGGTTGAGGTGACTCCCCAGCTTAAGTCACACCTCATTAAGTGAGCCTCACAGGGTCCCAGTTCACATACTGGTGTATTCCTAGGTGGAGGATTGACAGGGCACCATACAAAGTATCTGAGACACGTTTTGAAATGCCAAACTATGTTTGCCATAGGTTTCATGATGACGTGAGAGGAGGGAGTTACTCTAGGCGCCTTTCTAAGTGCAGAATCTTCTTTGGAAACCGAATTAGGCTAAATCAAGGCCTATCTCTTCAGAACTTTCCGTCAGCAGGAATATTGATGGGAATGGGCCTTGAACAGAGTGCAAAGCAACTGCTAACCTCTCTGCACTGCTGAAATGTTGTTAACAGCCTTCGCTGCCCCGTCATCATTCACAGCCAGAGAATCACTTGACAAAGCACCACTCCTGCAATGCCACCAATATATAGCCACAAGAAGAGGTGTTGACAAATCGTGTTTGTTTGTTCTACAACATTACCGCGCTGTATTCAAATGCTTCAAGTCCTCCGACACAAGCGAAAGCAGTGGATGTGGACAAGTGGGCACTGCGGTGCAGTTTGGCAGCTGTGTAGTGCAGCAAGCTGGTTGTGATTCCTGGCACAAAATGCACCATCAGGCCTACACAGGCGTCAGACTCACTGCCCCCAAGTCAACAGTAACACAAAGGCAGGTAATGTCCTGCAGCCAAAAGCTCCAGCTCCCACCAAGAGGTCAAGAACAACAAAAACAACTAAATAATCACACTGTGGGATAAATAGACTTTAAAGAGCATGTGGTTCAACTCCTCCTGAGTTTGAAGATGTCTTCTGGCATGTTTGATAAGAACAGACCTGTAATTAATCTGCCCATCCATCATACTGTCCACTTTATAACAGCATATATAAAACTAGCTATTCTCCTACTCTACATCAATAATTAGTTATTTTCTTCATGGGATGGGTCATCTCTCTTCTGATTTATTGATTTACTTTTTAAATATGGAGTACGATCCTGACTAACTTCCCCACTCATTAAACAACAAGAAACAAACGGGTACCTGTGTAAAGGGACTTATTATCTAGAACGAACATTTTTGAACCAACTGCGACTGCTGGGTAAACAATCAGTGCGTTCCTGGAGAAAACAACAAGATAGCTGATGAGGAGTTGTGAATTCAAAAGCAAAAACAAACTTTTTTCAATTTGAGTGTTATTGCAATTGAATGGCTTGAAAAGTTTGCATTTAAATTTACATTTAGTTTTCGTTTTGCTTCAAGTCATAACTGAATTCTTTTTTATTTTATTGTTTACTAGAAATGTCTAAACCTTGAACCAGTATCACGAATTTCAGCGAAAAACTTTGCTGAAGGCATTATTACCTCTTTTCCTACTACAGACAGTGCTGCAGTGGAGGTTGGTGTGAACAGAATTTGATTACTCCATCCCTTTCTGTGTGCACTATGGAAAGCAAATGATGTATCATATAAAAGGTCTCTTTCCTATTTTTTTCAAACAAACCAGAACAAATTCTGCCACTGGCCTTAATTCACTGTTTAATTAATGAAGAGTAAGAGACAGAGAAAACTCATCATCGACATTGTCCAACAAACTGAACCAAAACACCTTTAAACTGCTGGACGTCCGTGAACAGAGGAAGAAGAGATTGGTAGATAATTAAAGACGCTAAAGGAAAATATACTAGATGCAATAGAGGACTATGCAGTGCACATGGGCGAAGAAAGAGGCAGAGGATACAACAGAGAGACTAGACCAGACGAGCCGGGTGGGAGGGAGAGAGGCCAAGTATCAGACAGAGCATTCATTATCACCTGACTGACCTGCATATTGCGCTGTGTGAGAGTAATGAGAAAGGACACGCTCATCGGCCAGACCCCAGCAAGAAAACCTCTTCTCATTCCCCCTCTCTTTCAGTCTGTCAGTTTCTCACTCGCTTCATTTTCGAGTCTTAGGCAATGTACTGTAGGATCCAATTGTTTTCAAAAAGTACAATGAAAGCTCGGGGAGATATAGCAATGCCATGACTAACACAATGCACACTGAACAGCTTATGTGTTGAAGTGTCTCTGAACATGGTTGTGTGACGGCTAACCGTCCATTTATCCCTTGGTCTGTACTGTGCACTTATCATGCTAGTTACATGCAGTTTCAGTAAAAAATGAAAAGGTCGGAGTCAGAGCAAGAACAAGAGTCTTCAGCCATTATATCCGATCTGAAAGGATGACTGTGTATTAAATGGAAGACAAGACTGATCCCCAAAAGTGAAGCCAAAGCACCTCTTCATGTCAATGGATGGGAGAATGAAAGTGCACATATATTAATTTTCTAGTTGATCGTTGTGATTGAAAGCTGAGACTGACTCCTGATTGGTTAAGTGCACGCATCGACAGGACCTCAATAAAGCGACCTGATTTCCCCCCCCCCCCATTGCTGTGGCTCAGACTCTGGCTCCAAATGCAAATGATGGCCGTGTTCGTTTACGTGGTATGTTAGATTAATTCCTAGATAGAAAGAGGAAGCGGAGACACATCGTCCATCTGTATTTAGAGTCTATGATACAATCAGTGTCAATCAACACAAAACACCAAGCACAGCTGAGGCTCATGGGAACGTCATTGGCTTTATAGGTATTTGCTCATAAACCGAAGCATGTAAAGTCAGGGGATCAAATTCGTGACATGAGTGATTCATTATCTGGGGACCATGGATGTCCACACAATATTTCAAAGCAATCCATCAAGTGATTGGAGATATTTCAGTCTGGACCAAAATATTGGACTTAATCAGATCATCCTTAGACCCGTGCTGCTAGCATGTAGTCTACATGTAGTCTAGCAAGAGCCGTAATACTGTAAGCGTGTGTCGGAGATGTAACAAAACTTATAGAGTTATGTGGTACATAGAAGCTATGAATGAATGCAAGATCATGTGAGCGATTAGGTTTCTTGATCCACAATTTGCATCTATTAATTAGATCTCTAGTAATTAATGAACAAACTCATCATTGTTGCCGTTGAAACAAAAGTCTGCTGCGTGGTGTTTAATGGCTTACAGGAACTAAACCTCCTCCTGCAGTTTCTATCCTCAGAAAAATGCCTTCTGTGAACGCACTGCCCAGACTGAGCCGCAGAATCCATGCCAGAGATCAGCGAAGCTCCTTGGCACAAACATTGTTTTAGTTTCATTTCATCTCATCTTATGCAAACCTCTGTCAAACTATGCCAGATACCCCATGCTGTTCAAGAGTTATGAATATTTCATTTTTTGAGTGAATGAAAAAGTTCTTTGCAGTTGAAACTCTCTCTAGATGTGCAATATGTACAGAGGATTCCCACTGGGTTCAGTGTTCAATGGCAGAATAAGAGTAGGGCATCTATTTTAAAGGGGCAGTAGTGGGGAGCAACGATCCAGCATTATCACAATTTCACACAGACACTAACAAGACCTACTGTACCAGGAGCCTAGTTAACGTATATACATTTTGAGGGTCACTGGCTTTGTTGTTTCTGTGTGAAGCAAAGATTTGAGCAGAAAATCCTCTTTTTGATGTGACATTCCAATAGAGTAGAAACACCAACATATGCACCAACGTTCATACAGACATTCAGGCCTCCTACCTGTGACTCGGCTCGACCTGTAGTCTGTGAACATCCTAGAGATGCAGCGCCGCTGTGTGTGATCCCTGCCACACAGCTCTCATAGTCAATCTGTTTTGGAAATCGAAACCAGGGATAAAAAAGGTCTGATCAGTGGTTTGGTCTAAAGATGATAGAGAAGAGTCTGTTACACTACAACCCTGCAACGTGACTTATTCATTAATTTATTCCGCAGTCGTTCAAGGACGCTGACTGCGAGGAGCAGTTAGGAAGGGGTCAAACTAGAACAGCTTTGTCTTGAATAGAGAGAGAAGACAAACAGAACAATGTAATTCATCCGCTTCTCCAAAAAGAACGACCTTCCTGCTTTGTGGAGCAGAAGCTCATCTGAGCCGAGGAGGGCTCTGAGGCACAGGAGGGTCCCATTGACTGCACTATTAACATTCAAACTGGGGGATCAGCATAGAGGAAATATAAAACGCTGCCAGAGGGATCCACAGACAATTCTGTAATGCATTTCATTCCACCGAGAGGGGCCCTGAGGGTGCCGTGATGACCAGAGTAATTGGCTTTCTCCAGCTATGATAATCTGCATCAGTCATGCCATGCCAACACACTCTTGGGCCACTGAGAAGGTCACAGTGATCCCGGAACCTCGATCTCCTCTGCCGACAATAACGTCCTGCTTCCGTTAACACGTGCACATTCTTTACTGCATTTTGGGGATTTTACCTGAAGTTCAAGGGATATTAAGGCTTTTAGTAAACTTTGATACTATGTCACATATAAGATCAAGATCAATGATGTTGACGTGTCACAACTTCCTAACCCAATCAGAAATGAAGCCACTAACACGAAGGAGGCAAGGTGCTTGCCCTATACTGCAGTCAGTCACCCGTGGGCAATTGATGCCCTTTGTCTTCTCTTTTTGGAAGCTGTCATGTTGTCCATCTCTATAAAATGCAGTATATGGGAAAATCCATTATTTGCAGCCCAATACACTACAAATCACATTAAAACACACACACGATACATGACATATAAAGCACATATTGACCAAGTTTCATGTCACAGTTTGTCGTGATTCCACTACATTGGTTCTGTTTCTTCACGTCAGGTACTGATGAGATTCTTATCATTTATCACTGCCCGACATGCAGGTGCATCAATGCTGATGCTGCTGTACACGATGAGCCCAACAAGATCTTGGCACACAGAATAACGTCTTCACGGCAATCTTCGCAAACCACAATTACCCGTACATCTCTGCAAACTGCTCTTTTCAAACCCACACAATAGATGCACAACTAGGCACGCAGAGGACCCCTGTGGAGCTAGACCCTGACATCAGTCGAGGACATGTACTGAACGTACAAAGAAGTAACCCTGAAAATGTAGTTCTCAGCATGGCTGGAATAAACAACATCTCTATCATCCATTAAATCCTCTGTAAAGTGATGACCAAGATATTTGACCTACATTTACAGGCACAAAAAAAATGGATGAACTTAGTTCTGGAGGTTTAGCAGTTTGTAGAAACAAGTGCTTTAAAAAATATTATTTAGATATTTGAAGTCTGTTGAAACTCAGGTTTAAAGACAAAAAACCTACCGACCTAAAAAGAGCAACCATGGGATCAGCTCCTACACTGAATCAAACTGTTTGTTACATTTTTACCTGGCACAAAAACAGACCAGAGCAAATGCAGTGATGCCAGACTCCGAAACACTTCCCCAGTTGTCTACAGGTTGTAACACTTTATCCCTTTTATTTGTCTGTGGTAAAATCACTTCCATTTCTATGGTGTGCTTATCTACACAGCTGACCTCCAGTGACCTCCTAATATGACCCATTAGAGAGAATATGATCTCTGAAGACAGGATATACCAAGGGGATTTCTATGAGTGAATGCACAATTTTTTTCCCTTTTCCAGATGGTTATAATAGAGAAAACAATGCAGACTACAAAAGAAAACATGCTTGGGGGATAAGAAAAAAATGTAGCTTGATTAAAATCTGGATTGTGTTCAGACAGCGGCTGTCAGAGCATGGTTATTGTCAAAAGAGACCATATAAAGAAATATAATTTTTTCAAGATCCGTATTTTAAACACATCTGAATCCAATTTTAACTCAAAATTGTCATTTTTTCTATTTCTGTTGACAATGTTGGAACAATCCCCAAATAAAGAGCTCTGACCCACGATTAGCAATTATGTTGTCAAACACAATCTTTTTTTAAACTAGAAGTTACCATATTTGAGGAGCAGGGGGGAGCCTGACTGAGAGCTTGAGAACACTGAACTACACATGTCACCCGCAGCCATTGGATGGCACTAGCTGTCAATCAAATGTTATCCATGCCCCAGTTCATACCATTATTTGACTCTAAATTGGACCATAACTGATTGCGACCATGAACTCAAAATGTTTAGCAACACAACAAATCAAGTGAGACATCATCAGTTATTCATAGACTTCTGTAGAAACCGACTTGTCATTGCAACAAGTGGAGTAGCCTACTGCAGCTCATCTGAGAGAAAACTTGCATTGATATCAGTTAACTGACTCAGAGTCTACGTCCATTTTTATGTCCAGTTTATGTTCTAAATCAACAAAACAAACTAAAGTATCAGATGATGGTAAATGCAAAAATAATTAGACTTTGCTGTTTACATGTTTTTACACATTACTGCACAGTAGTGTACTTGTAAACAGGAGCAGAATGACTGATAGAGTAATGTGTCCTTGCACTGACAGGTCTTTTAGGCCTGGAGTGGTGTAAGACTGAGAGCCAGTGAGACTGCTGAAAATGTGAACCATTCACCACAGTAATGGCAAACACCCGGCGAAATCAAGGCCAAGGCAAGAAAAGGCACACAGACCCACTGTGTGCACGGATATACAGCCCGCTTATTCAACATCAGAAAAACATTAGCTCAAACTTTGGAAGAATGATGACAGTTATTTTAATTTGAGAAAATAGGAATTATCTTAACGAGGAGGATGCGATGAAAATCCGTTTTTCAAAAGTCCTTTGTGGGCACGACAACAAATGATAATCATCACTCCTATGGCAACGCTATCATATATGTTATTACCAGCATTTATCATTCCATGTATATAGTTGGGTGGGGGTGGGTGGGGAGCGGGAGTTGCTAACTTGAGGAAATGTGTAGACTAATGATAATAAATGAGGCCGAGAAGCTTGGAAGGATATTTCACACTAGCCTTTGAAACATGTCTCTGAAATTCTGATTCAAATTCAGCACACTTACAAATATGCAAGATTCAAAGCCGGAGAGACCGATTCTCTTGCAGAAATAGTGGCTGTGACCATAAATGTTCTTAAAATAAAAGAGGAGATTTTATTTGAAACAGAAATTGCACTTAAATAGTTTCTCAAAATGAGGAAAAAGCTATAACAAAATAAGTTTCTAAAATAGTATAAATTGATTGTTTATTTAGTGTAATGTATTAGTAGGCCCAAAACATCCGGGGGGAATTTGAATGCACGATTATTGAATATAAAAACTTAACTGGTAAAATAAAGTAGCAAATGGAAGTTTTATTGCTTTAAAATGCAATTTTCTTGTGCATCCCCTCATGCAGATATTCAGTGTTAAACACATTTAGCCTTGTGTAAGTATGTATTTTATTTCATCTATAGTTTATAGACACAGATTTGCCATCTTGACAAATGCGTGAAGCCAGACACCTGTGTCTAGCAGGGCCTAGAGGATCCCCTCAGTGAGGAGAGGATTATCAGAGTCAACCAGCCCCTATAGTGATGAGAACGGAGATACCACATAATATACCAGATAGGTCAATTCATCATTTATCTCCTCAGCAGGGAAACTGCAGCCTGCCAAAGTACAAAATTCACAGTGTCGGATTAATCATAGCAACTTCACAAGAACTGATCTGTACTTCACAACCAGCGCTAGTGTGCATTTTCTTTCCTGTAGCTGTCCCTCAGTCGGCATGCTTATCTCTGTGATGAAGTACCTCATATCCCGCACAGGGGCAACAAAAAGAAAGCTCCGAGGGTTTTACATTTGTCTGAAAACCAGAGAAATGTGTCCAGAGTATCAAGTAAGGGAAGGGGGGAAAAAGCCGTACCTGGATTAAACAACTGTCATGTTTACGCAAATACACACATAATTAAGTTCAAATGTGCATCTGCTTGCCTACATCTTTATTCTGAATTTGAAGTTGGTATTATAAGTAAATTGCGATTTTCTTTTGAGAAAAAAAAGCATTTTTTTGCAACTCGAGCCAGATGTTCGTCAATTCAAATCTATTCAATTAATCAAATTTTACACAGCTTTTCTCACATTTTTACTGCGACAACCAGCTGTGCTGACAAATAACATTTTTGCCAGCAAATGGATTATCCTCATTATTGTCAGATGAGGAGACATTTATCTAAATGTGTGCTGCTAATTTATAATTAAAATTCAGTCAATTCTTTCTAACTTCTCCAGACGCAAATATAAGATGTGATTTCCTGTACCACTGTTCTGATGGAAATCCTTGACCTTGGTTTCTTAAGAATACCAAATAGCAGGTTTCCTTATGTGAGCAAAATTATGTTATGATTTATGAATTCCACACTGACAATATGTGAACTCCATGATGCTCTGTAGAGCCAGACTGATTCATTGGTCTGCCGATTATATCTGCAGATAAAAACACCTTGACATGTTGGTATCAGCCTTTGGGTTTGCCCGTATGAAAACATAGAAGTGTGTGAATGTATCAATAATCAGTCAACCTTTGTTATGAAGATATAACCCACACAACCTCGCTGCTGCAGGCAAAGAACTGATGCATAAAAGGAAAAGGTGACCACTCATGATTTGCTTCAACGTGTCCTAGGAGGCAAACATACATAAAAAGACTATTATTGCAGATGTTGGATAACTAACCTTGAGCCAGAGCTTTATAAATGACTTGTTTATCTATACTGTAAGTAATATAAACCAAATACACAACTAAATACATTTATACCTTAAAGCAATACAGATACACATCAATCAACTATATTAATATAAGATTTGCATAATGGTATGTTAACAATGTAATCTAAAAAATGACTGCTATTAAATGAAAGTACTATTATAGGACTACGACAATAAGTTAATGTCTTATTAACATAATAATCATTTTATAAATGAATCATTGTTTTAACAGTGTAATGTGCAGCTTCACATGTTGCCATGACAACAAACAGTAGCTGGAAAATGCAAGTTTTGGGCATTTTTACTCCAAAATGCCAAAAACAGTTCTAAGTTGATTTCTTTATGATCTGTTAAACAAAATGAAAAACGGTTTCCATGATCGGTAGCAGTTAAAGAAATATTCGTACTTTATAACTCGATCGGATGACTCAGAGCTGTATGTGTAAGAGCTTCATAATTTCCCCTGTGTAATTTTGCTTTAAGTGCTGCCTTCATGGGAAGATGAAAATTCTAGATCCTGTAAACACTTGAACTGAGACAGCGAGGTCAGGGGGCTAAAGTCTAATTACCCACAGATCCTTGGCCTTTCAAATGAATGCTTAGCCTACAGCTCAATATCCATCTTATCTTTAAAAAAACATGATTAACACATATGTGATGATTTGTACAATATGTTTAACATTTTCTTCAATTAACAATAGGGTTAGAGTGCATGTTGTGGCTTCAAACAGTTGATTGAATAGACCGTGTGTGAGTAACAATAAGGAAAAGCCTGGCAGTTGACAGATCGCATGTGGGTTGTGGGAATGAAAACACTTCAACAGACAGAAGCTTTGTCATGTTCGCAGTGACGTCTGCCATCCTTCCTCCAATCACAATTCAAGCGTCTACGTCAATATAATCAAAATGATTACCTGTACACAACATTTTATTAATTTACTGAAAGTACAGTTCCCACACTATTACAAACATGTGCTCATGTGGTGCAGTATTTGCATGTTGATGAGCTCCTGCTGATATTTTGCAGAGATGACAGTCTGTCAAGGTTTTCTCCAAACAGGGAAACAACATGCTGGAGAGATGGCACCATCCCTTTGCTGCAATATGTGATGACACAATGTAAAAACAGTTCTACATAAAAACTGAGCACAAAAAACCCCCAAAGCTGGCTCCGGTGCAGATATGTCACAAATACCTCTTGTCAAAATGGATAGGTAGGGAGCCGACTCATACACCGTTTGTAAAAACAATTTTAAAGATAGTGAAACTCATTCAATTCACCTCTAGGTGATAAACAGAGGAGGTATTTCTGTTGTAAATCATCCATATAGAATTTCTACCAACTGATATGTTGCTTTTGTGGCCGTATTGACGTTACACCATTTATTCAAGACACCACATCACAAAATAATGTTAGCTTTAGAAAGATTTACAATAGTGCCAGACAACCAGAGGACAGAGGGAGGGCAACGAGACAACAGTGAGAACAAAGCGTGTCCACTGTCCTTCACCAAACAAAGAACCGACTACAAGTGGGGTATGTCTCCTATCGTTTGGACGAGGCTCGGGCTGAGCAGGCTGACGTTGAGCAGGAAAACAATTTTCCACAATGTTACGGACATAGCCCGAGGTCTAACACAATACAATTTTCTATCAACCCAAGACAAGAAATCGCCCCTAAGTGTGAGGGCGCAATAAAAGCAATAAAAAATGTGTGCATCCTCGAATAACATATCAAATAGTTTCTAAGGTTTATGGAAAAGTTTACACAGTGTCCACAGCTTTGGTGCAGTTTTGTTTTAAGAGTCACACAAAGCAAAGTAACAAAGTAGTAAAGACATGCTTAAAAAACTAGTGAATTAGGACCTGCGACAAGAAACAGACACTGTCAGGGCTGCAACTGACAAATAATTCATCATTAATAAGTAACAAGTATTTTCAGATAATTCTGGACATTTTTGCCTTTATTGATAGGACAGCATAGGCCTGAAAGGGGAGAGAGGATAAGGATCACATGATCAGAATCAACCTGTGGCCACGGCAGGAGGGTTCAAGCCTTTAGATATTTAGCCCCTGCCCCTTGCCACTTGAGAGACACTTTGGGGGTAACGTACAGTGAAGAATCCCATTCTACTTGTAATAAGACACAGGCAATATAGAAACTAATGAACCTAGCCAAGTTACTTTTCATTTTCACCTTTTTTAATACAGTCCTCCTGGTTTCTGAGCCATAAAGCTCTGCAAACTGACAGCTGTGGAGCCAGTTATGGGAAACAGCCGCACTGACATAACGGTTTCGCTGAAGGCAGTCCTGGGAAAAGGCCTTCGCTCCGTAATTTACAAGTGGGCTGAGAGCCAGTGTTGTTTGACTGCTGTATACATAATGTCTTTGAATTCATGGCCAATGACGAGGTTGGGGAAATCGTTTTACCCATGCAGCGGAATCTATAGCCCCGGATGTCATCGAGATGTGCCAGAAGAAACAGAATTTAATTCAAAACAATTAAAAATAAACAAGATTTAATATCAGCTGGAGAGACAGAGAAAACTCTTTAGGTGGATAAATGACAACTGTGTGGATTAGTTTCCCTCTGAGGGAGAAAACCAAAAGAAACCTTGAGTGTGCATGCCATTGGTTTTAAAGCAAAGTAAGACAAAGAGGAAACTTAATGAGAATATTACGAGTGAATAATTACTAGACTTGGCAATTAGGAAGAACAATGGTATGTTGTTTTTAAAAGGTCCTGGTAATTATCTGAATCAATCCTGGTAAAAATCAAGGCTTTCATACCTTTTAAATGCCTATAACTGTGTTCTTTAATGGAGGCGATTCACTTGAAGGTTTGATTATAGTGCACAGTAGTCTATATCGGAATGCATGGCACATTCTTGGTTTGGCTGTGCAGCCGGGTGTATGTGTAGAGAGGCCGCTGCTGGAAAAGAGCAGTGGTGTTTAGTCGAGCAACCCTTTGGTATATAAAGGTTTGAAAAAGCAGTCTTGCATGTGAAGGGATAGATGGGGCTCAGCTCTTCCTGTCACAAGCATTTAAGTCAGGGGAGGGAAAGGTAGGAGGGCAGGCCAAAGCATGTGTATGGAGGGGAAAGGATGAGACAGGGAGGCCAATACCATTAAAGGCAGAAACCCTTATCTTAAATTCTGATGTTTCGGTTAGACCAATGATACCGGGACTAAAATATTAAACTCATGTCAAGAAGGGAAATATGCACGACTGGAGGTCGTGTAAGAAATTAAAAGGTTAGCTCATTTGAAGAAAAAACCTCCCATCGGATTCTGGAAAAGCATTTCAGGAAATTGAGATGTTGAAGGATTTAAAAACCTTGAAACCATGACTCCTAACAAGCTGGTACTCGAGGGTGCTTCTGTTTGAAACGGTTTCAGGCGACCAAAACGGCATTTGACCTGAGGAGTGTTGTCTCGTATTACCAGTGAATACTATGTGTGTTGGATGCTGTGAGTAGAAAACGACAGGCGGTAGTATTCATTCTGTAATGTACAACACACAGTAAAGTAGCCCTGTCATACTTTGCCTAATTAACATTAAAGTAAGCTTCTTCATCATCTGTGTCCTAAATTACTTGTCAAGCAATGAAAGCTGAGTGTGCAGCTGTCTGACTCGTAACAGAGTCTGTTTCTGCCTGTGCCAGCAGCACATCGACTGTGCACTGTTCCATATCTTTTCATATACGGAATAAAAGATAAAGAGATGAAAGAAGATTCAAAGTCCTCGGTTGATTAGCACTTAAGCATGTGTGTATTTTATGCTTCAAAGAAAAACCCATAATTAAGAACACTCAAAAACTGGCTGTCTGTTGCTGGTAATAATGAAATAACACTATCCATTCTCCCTGTACAAGTCGTGAGGAGGCTTCCTCATTCGGCCGGTCCTTTGTGTTTTCTCCAGGTCTTGACCGGAGTTCATTGCCTTTGATTGAAAATAAGATGACTCCGTTCTGCTGCTTAATGCAGCCTCCTCTCTCAACACCTAATTACCTTGTCTCAACAAAGATACTGCCAGCTGATAAAAGCTATGAGCAAAACATAATTCCACTTTCTTGAACATGGCGAGAGGACGTTAGTCTTGGTAAAGTTTATCATCCTTTGCTTTTACCATTAATTTAACTTATGTTATTAGCATTTATCTGGATATAAATGATAGTGTCTTATTATGCGTATTGTCTTGAATGTTTTCTTGTCTTTATTTAATTTGTGGGTCTTTGCGAAGCACTTTGCACTGGCTGTTTTGACAGGTGCTATATAAATAAAGTTTTTAGTATGTTGTAATTATTTTTTCCCTCATCCTTTATGGAAAAAGAAAACTATCTCACAGGTTCCAATGGCCCGACGCATAATATTCAAATAGGAACATTTCTTTGAATTAACGTTGTCATAAAAACAATCAATTGACAGATTGATGTATCATTTCATCATCAGAGCTTAAATTTACACGGAGAATATACGAATTTCTTCCAATTAAGCTGTGGCAAGATTCATATCAGATATCAATGGTAAAACCAAATCGATAAGAAAAGATTAGTAAATTAGTAATTAAAAACCAGGAATAACATTTGCAGCACATGCAAAAAGTCTTAAGGTTTGTTCCAGTCGGCTTCAGAAATGTTTCATCTATTAAATCAATCATGCTTGGTTCTTAATATGTTTGCCTACGTTAACATATTTCAGACAAGACTTTTAAACCAATAGAAAGCACAGCTGACCCCCGATTCGCCCCGAACACAGAAGAAATCTCAAACGACAATGAACATCCTGGAAGGGGCCACTCACCGTGCCATTTAATTGTGGGCCAAGTATTTCTAATCTGCTTAATGATAATCAAAGCTGGGTCACCCCCTTCATCATTTACAGTATACTGCTGGTATCACACCTTTTTTCAACCACACCTTAAAGCTAACAGTATATACACAACTCATAGGGGGACACAATGAATGAGAATGCCTCCATATTGTCCTGCGCCCTCATCACGGCTGATTAAGCAACCTGAGGTCATTTACTTCATTGGTGGCAATGTGTCTGCAATCCCAAGCAGTCGTATCAGAGCGCTGACACTGAGGTTAGCCAAGCATGCAATCCTAACAGACTGACTAGGTGGGTCAAGGTTGTCTGCTCCCTCCGTCCACACAGTGATAAGACGAAGGGCATTACATACGTGTTAGGAAGGAATTATTGTAATGGCATGTCTAAACTTATTTCCGCAACAGCCCTTCAAATTTGGTGCATTTTAGAGCCGAAGTAACGCGCATGGCAACGCTGGTGTTGAGTGGATTTATGTGCCACTTGAATTTGTCATGGCTGAAGGTCACAGGTTCAAACCATTTCTGCCGTTAGCCGTTTGTTTTTGATCATTAAGCCGATTGTGAGAGTCGTCAACAGGACTCTGGTGTAGACATTTCATTATTTAGCTATTCACCCTCATAATGTCGCCTCTTTTTTAACTTGTTTCTACCTGATCTCTGTTATCATGACACACGAGGCCGAGCTGCAGTCTTGAATATTCATGCACATAACCAGTAATTTCTAAGTGAGCTCTTTGTGACACCCAGTGAAGATAATTAATGTATGAAAGTGCTCGAAACTTACTGTCAACTACTGGAATCTAATTGCTTTGTGTATCTCCAAAGTTGCCCAATGAAGCTTTAGTCTGCTCAAAATAAAGCCACTTTCCCCGCAGTGTTCTCTCCCAGCTCACCTGGCGTTTAGAGGGAATAACAGCTGGCACATGATGTACTACAGGTGGCGCCCAAAACACCCCCCTGATTAATTAAGAGATTGAGTACAACCCTTTTGAGCCATGCATTTGGTGCAGCAGCCTTATTTTCTCCATCATTAAACAATTAAACCTGGATTTGGACACGTTTCCAATGCATGAGCACTGTGTACTTTAGACCGTGCTTCTTAAACAAAGGACCAAAGCTGTTAGTCTTCGATAGACCAGCCTCTGAATGAGAACCTGGGAGATTTTAGAAGAGACAGGGACAGTCTAGACAATTCGGCCAATCCTCCAAAGAGACCCGACAGTAAATGTATTGCTCTCCAATGTATAACTCAGACACGCTAACAAACGGCTCAGAAAACCATAACATGAGTTTACACTGTTGTCATTGGTCATGATCATCACAAAACTCATTGTGGGTACAGTGAAAACTGTCCCACAACATAAAAACAGATAAAACAGTAACACTCTCGGTCACGCCATTGGGAGGTGTCCAAGATACTGCACTGTTTATAATTCTGTTGCTCTTTTGTTCACCATATCCAACATCTGTCTACATTAAGCACTTTACTGGTAAATACTTAGAATTCTGAAAAAGCAATGAGATGTCTTAATGTGACTCCAGCTCAGAACGGGGGGTAGCTCCTTCGTCCTGCTACCTGTTTCCTCACATACTAAGTATGCTGGCACTCAGAAGACTGTTCATCTCTGTCTGCTTCAATTGACTGATGGATTTCCAAACTCTGCATCAGCCAAAGCTATTAAGTGGTCTGCTAGAGCGAAATGACTTTACTGTTCCCAGAGAGCAACATTAGGCTCAGCAATTCCTGCCTGCTATTGTTCAGGGCCACTGTGACACAGTTAATTTCTTGCCAGACAAGCACAAACACTTGCGCCAACACACAAAATAAATAAGTAAAATGCAGGGGGGAACCAGAATCATCCAAATGGCTCAATTTTCTCTTTTTTGCTTTGAGCGATATAACATACTGGTCGCATGAGTTGACCGTTATCAAATGAGTTTCATTCAAGAAATCTTATGGAATGGCTTTTATGCTCTGGCATAGGTGAGGTAATGGACGAATATGATGTTCTAAACCGCTGTGTAATACAATGACTACCTTTGATGGATTACCCATTCAATATCTCAGAGTAAAGACTTAATACAAGGTTTGAACTATTTAGTTGAATTCAATTCAGCCCAGTGAACAGTCCGTGTGGATAAAACGTTTGCTCACGGCCAAACACCTTAATTGATAACCATTACATGCTGTCTTCGAATCAGGTAAAAGGCTGGCGCTCAATAGGGGAGCTGCAGGTTATATTATATGAAAATGTGGAATAGGACTATGAGGGACTTACCCTAACCTGCATTACTCCTGGTCGTATCTGACTGCCACAGGAGATAAATCCACACTTTCTATTCATGGAAGGAATGTGGTTGCACCCTGTGAATCGAGTTCGCCTGCCTTGGTTATCCAAACACAGAGCTAATTTTCCATTCCAGAGCTGGGAAATAGCTGTTGCTCCATCCCCACCAGGACTTGTGAAGGTGCAGTAGTCACATGCAGTGCAATGCGGCCTAAGGACATGGTAAAAATAAGTTCTAGGAAGGTGAGAGGTAATATAAGCTCCTTGCTAACTTTGAAAAAAGACCTAAAAGAATCTGTGCCTCAGGTTTTGATTGAATGCTGGTATGCGACCATGTTATACTGAGGGCAGAAGGTGATTTAAATATTTGATGTGCCACAATCTTTGCAGGTGTCAACAGGCCCTGAACACTTCAACATATATTATCTTTGTTTAAACCACGGATAATACATTTGAGCATAGATCTTGTTGTTATCAAATGCATGCTAGTATATCTACACAGTACCATGTCCAAATGCAATTTTTATTCACATTGAGAAAACGAAAGAAGCATAAATATAATTTTACTTAAAGATGGATTCATACTTGCCAGAACCAGAAGCTGTACAGACGCTGTACCTATAGATTTTCCATTTATAGTTCAGCATCAGATGTCACCTGAGGATAACCCCACCACATGACTAGACACAATATTGTACATGATCACACAGTATTTATACATAATTATATAACCCAGTGTAAAATACTACATTTAATATTTAGGAGAACACACATGCTTTCATTTACATCCAAAGACAGCACAACGATGTGAGGAATAACCTTGTGAGCAGAGGGTTTTGCAGTGGAGACACTTTGTTAGATGATTTTTAGTAAGAAAGGCAGATTACTGAGTTTTCCTTCACCCTACTTCAAATTGTCCTTGCGCTCACCGATCTCTACCATTGTCAGAGACTTGGGGGATAACAAAAAGTCAGTCAGTCACATTTCTTATGGGTCCCACTAAAAAACAGCTACTGTCACAATCGAAACAGAAATGTAAACTCTTCAGAAGCCAGTTATATATGAAGTTCTTCCTTGATGTGATCGAACCCTCTAACCTTTTAACCTATACGCTCATTTATATTCTGAAGCATTTTCTGCAGCCGTGTGACATGTATGCAATAATGGAATAATTACTCACTTCCAACCGTAAAGAATCAGTCTGATTAGGGCCATTTACATAAGTGCATGGACTGGCACATGGTGAAGATTTTTTTTTTTTTTTTTAATAATTGGACAACTAATGCATGGTGATTATATGTACAACCTTTCTGCCCTTGGTGCAAGACGCTGCAATGTAACTACCCTGCACACATTCACAACATTGCTATGAATGGTACATTCTGTCTTATATTATTAGGGCCATTCAACTGAACCTGAAGCATTTCCTGCCAGCTAGATGAATACCCTATAGCTTTAACACATCTAGCTTGTATTATGGTGGCACAGGTTAATAACTTGGGAGGATAAAAGTTAAGTATTTAACTGGAGCAAACTGTCAAGGATTATTGGTCATATCTTGTTTTATCGCCCCCTTCATTGTAGTGAGTGGGGTCTAGCTGCATTGCCTCTTTGTCTTGGGGCCTTATCTGGCTGTGAAGAGCTGGGCTCTGTGCTGCTGTCTCTATTGGCACGGGGATAGAGGCAAGGCCTGCCATCCCAGATAAACCTCTCTCTGTTCAGCCAGCTTCATGTTTGCTGCAGGTGTAGAGAACATGGTCCCATGGCCATTACACTTAGCGCTGCTTGTGACATGGCAACACCTCTGATGGGAAACAGCTGAAGATGTGGGGAAGGAGTGATGACGGGGGAGATTGACACAGTCAGGGACACAACACAATGAAGTTAGACTCGGAGGACTAACAAATGACAATAGTTACAATCGAGACATGAACTATAAAACTCATTGTATGGCCCTAACTGTTGCTCAATCAACAGTTCTACAAACACTACACACTCCGGCGCGTTGATACCTCGGTTAATCAGCAGGACACTGCTCAATTAGACACATCATTTTAAGCAAAACTCCATAAAAACTTCCCAGCGGTAGTTAAGCATGGGAAAATGCCTGTGCCATTAAGAAAACAATCCAAAGCGAGGCAGGCTACAGTCTGTAATAACCACACAGTAATGATGCTTGTTGCGGCTGCTGCTCCAAAACTGTCACCAGGGGGAACACCTTGTTATGCGGAATATTCAGCAGCCAAACCGTATCCAGGTGGCAAGAGATTGGATACAAGGAGGGATAATTGGATGCACAACAATTTCTCTCCTTATAACATTTAGAACAACACAAAACCAAATAAATACAGATTGGAAGTAGTCCGACAATCTCGTAAATGGAGTAGTAACTTTTAACTTTGACACAAATAACAAGCAAGAGTTTATCTTTTGTGAAATGGTCCAAATATCAAGAGCACAAACAGAACTATTTCCAGCTAATGGTAGGGCTGCATCGAATGGTCTAATTCTTAGTCATCTCACCTGAACAACATTTTATGTTTATAGTTATTTTAGGATAATTAGTTTAGTTTAATGTTAAGAAAAGGAAAAATGGTGTCTATATAAATGGAAGACATTGCAGATCGCCAAAGCATCTCGATGGCCGTGCAGAGCAGGTCATTAATCCTGCCTCCTCCATGTTAGTGGAAGGGACACAGGGTGCTTGTCAAATATATTTTTCTCAAGATTGTTTCTGTCACTTTAAGCAGTTCTTCTTGTTTGGATGTAATTAGTTATTTGATGCTATAAAAAGGGGCTGAAATGTCTTGATTGATAGCTGAGACAGACTCACGCTTGGTCGTGTGTGTTTATCACCTGGACCTCGCTACCACAGCTCCATCTGATGGCTACTGCGCAGATTTAAGCTTCTGAGTGTTTGTATCCAGGATATTTTGACTTTCAGAATAGCAGTAGGAAGTGGAGACACGTCCTCCATCCTTACATAAAGTTTATGTGATAAACCATAAAAAAAAAAAAAATGTTGCTCAAAATTGACTATTCATCAATTCATATTTTCAAAACCTAAATAAAAACAAATGTTTATTTTTTCTTAATACATTTGATAATATGCAGACCAGTTAATAAAAGATCAGCTTGTCTCATGTATAACAAAGTATCTGTGAGGGCATATTTTGATCAGTATACAAGAACAAGCCCATCTGAGGCCAATGTTAAAGTGGGGACAAACAAGCGGCACACCACCTTTCCAGGAGGGGGGAGCAGGACGCCCAACTGGCAGATGAGACCACCTGGCCCTGCCAGACTGCCAGACTATTTTTACCCGGGACAAAAATTTACACCACAACTGTCCAGTAGCAGAAAAACAGACACGCGGGGGGAGGCAGCTCTCTGTGAGGTCAATGTGTTGACCCTCTGCCTTCTTCCTCTTGTGGTTTTCCCAGAGGAGTGAACTCATATCACTGTCATGTTCCATTTGTTGTCTAAAAGGAGCATAAACTGAAAAAGAATGCATCTTTTAACATGGCCTGGATCATGAATGTTAAATATATGGCAAATACAAAAGAGATTGTGGTAGATTTCTGGAGGAATAAGCCCCAACTTTCTCCAGATTGCATCAGAGGAACTGAGTACCTGGGCGTGCAGCTGGTTAACAACTAGCAACTGGCTAGGCTTCCAAGAAGGGCATGAGCTGGCTCTACTTCCTGACGAGGCTCCAGTCCTTCAATGTATGCAACTAGATGCTCCAGATGTTTTACGAGTCTGTTGTTGCTAGCACCGTCAGCTTTGCTGTGGTGTGTTCAATAAACTCATCAGAAAAACAGAGTCTGTTGCCGGCTCTTAGAGTGTCACCCTGGAGTAGGTGGCTGGGGACAGAATGCTGGCAGAACTGCTTCCAACTATGGAGAATGCTACTCACCCCTTCACAAAACAGTTGACAGACCTTAAGAGCAACTTCAGCAACAAACTCATTCAAGCGCTATGTTGAAAGGAACGATACAGGAAATCTTCCCTGGTTGGTGCTATCAGGATACACAATCCATCAGCCAAATCTGTGGTTACTGAACTGGACTGAACAGAATTGTTTGACCACTTACAACCTGCAGTAGACATTCTGCCAGTCTGCTCTTTCCTCTGCACTAAACACTCCACTCTGAATATATCGAGAATATCATACAAATAGTATTCGATCAATATACGATTGTATATTCTTTTTACATAATGTGTATTATATTAAAATGATGGGAGTCATTATACATATTTTATCACAACGTTACTGCCACTGAAGTATTACTAAGCTATTACTATTATTATCATTTAAGCTATACCATTGTTATTATTATTGCTATGCTATCACTGAACACTATTATTAGTATGCAGCATGTACCCTGTTATTATTGTATTTTGATGAAACGTGGCTGCTGCTGTGACAATTTAATTTCTCTCGGGGATCAATAAAGTAATCCATCAATCTATCCATCTATAAATATTATCATTGTTCTGACTTAAGATTGTGTGGCTGCGTAAATTGATTTGATTAAACATGGCACAGGAGACGAGTATATGACGATTACAAATATTTTCTGAAAATAACACTGTGGCCTCTACTGTACACATGAGATGCCAAAGAGGTCGACAAAAAACCTTTGGTTAAGCTCACGTCAGAGTCGGACTTGTCATTTGTCAAGGTTGGTTCCACACGTCAAAATAACATCATATTCTACAAAGAACAAGCAGCAGCACATCTCATTTAATGGCTTGTGAGTCACCGTGGGCATGACTTTGTGATATACTTTGTTTTATATCTGCTCTGCAAAGCTATGCCCAATTGTAAAAGTAGTTTTAGAATATAAACTACAGAGCAATTAAACAAGACAAGGAGTTGCTTAAACTCAAAACCCCCAAAGTGCTCTATTTTTGCTCCTGCCTCGGCTGACATTTTCCCATTAGTGGCACAGGGCGCGTAATTTGGTGGCACCAATATTTCATTTCAGAGAGCATTTCCCACAGTAATGAACATGTCACCAAGTGAAATGAACGTGTCACGTTGTTTAACAGATCCAATAAAAGTAAAGAATTTGAATCGCTCAGAAATTACATATCAGACCCATTATCACAGTTCATACACCCCTGACTGACTGCGCCATTACTCAACTTTGAGACGTACAAATATCTAATGTCATGAACTCTGCAATCTCACTGCAGACAATAAGGCACATTCAGTCTCACCCAAATAATACAACACAGACCGATAGGCATGACTGCGATGTTGTGATTAGAGACGTAAAGTACTGAAAAAGCAGATCATGAACAGAAATAAACAAGAGGGAAATGCTGCACATCTTACACTGCTTTTCTGCAATGTGACTGACAAAGACATGGGGGGGGACTGCACATATATTTTGCATGATACTATCAAACGTGGGCACCCTTGAGATTCTGAAACGGCAACTTGGGATGTAATTGTTCTCAGTTTGTGCATAAGAAACATCTGGTGTCTCAGGAGTGTGACATCAAGTCGTGTTCATCTAGTCGGGTATTTTTGCCAGAGAAAGAAAGAGAGAGAGAGAGAGAGAGCGAGCGAGAGAGAGACAGAGAGGCAAGCAATGCTGCCCACAGCTCTACACTGAAGCAATGGCACAAAACAAGGGCGTCTGATGCTACAGTTATTTAAGTAATAAATAGGTAATCATGTTTATATAAAATTGAGCAACACTACAACAACAGTTAACACAGAGAAGATTCAAATTGTGTTGCTGTTGATTGGAGAGGTGATGACACTAGTGACTAAAGCAGAGGTCTTCAACAGGGGGTCCGCGGAGGTACTGCAGGGGGGTCGCTAAATGTTTGGTTGATTCGATTTTTTTAAATAATTTTTATAGTTTTTGATGTATTTTCTAACCAATTTTTTAAATACACATTAACATTCATCCAACATATTGAGAGGCTGATTTGAACCTCTGCCCAACAACCTCCATCCGTCAAAGGTTAGATAAGTTGTGTGCTACCCATCAGGGTCCGACATTTCACTAATGTGGGAGTATGTGTGCCATCCACAGTTGGCTTGAGGATTCACTGTCTCTTCTACATGTATTTTTAAAATAAAAATAAAAAATCTATGAATTACTTTAATAGTATAATAATGCAAGATGTATGTTTATAAATGGCAGTGGCATGGCCAACCTGTACCTAGCACATGTTTAAATTGAAAACATGACTATATGAACCTGTGTTATATTTGAATAGCTTAGTATTGAATGCACAACAACAGGGTAGCTCTGTTTATATATGGCAGTAGGCCCAGTTTAATATAAAACACAATTTTAGACAATATAAAAAGTAGGGGGTCCCCGTCCTGAAAAACGTTGAAGACCCCTGGACCAAAGCATAAACAAAGCAGCTTGACATACAATACACCTACTGACATACTCTACCATTACTGACAATAACTCTTGAAATTCATACAGACTATTTCTTATAATCAAAGTTGTGAAAACTGTTATACTGTTGATGTGTTCTGCTACATGCAACATATATTACATTCTGTTCATCCTGGAAAGGTATCCCTAACATGGGGCTCCATGTGAGGTTTCTAAGTAGTGGGCTTTGCACTAATCGGAGTGTTAGTGGTTTGAGCACCTGCTGTCACTTAGGTAAAAGCGTCCTTAACCAAGACACCCAATTGGCCCTTAATGGGTGCACTTGTCAGTGTGTGAATGGGATATATGGGTAATAGTGCTGAATACATGTGAATGGACGTGACTTGTAGTGTCAAGCGTCGTTAAGAATGGAAAAGTTTGAGAGAAAGCAATCATTGATGTTAACATCCCCATCAATGTGATTGCATTTTTTAATAAAGGAAGTTTAAGAAAGACTCATTGATTTTCTCCTTTTCAGTTAAAGACATTTACAGATTGTTTACACTGCAAACCATCTGCTCATCGCATCAATCACTCTGAATGAATGGACATAAACACAATCATCATAAATGACAACATGTAAACAGTTTTGTGCAGAATATTAAACATGAGCTGATCATATGGAGCAAATGCCTCCAGCAATCCAGAGGCGGTAACAACCGACGCTAAAACATAAATCACAGCCTATGCTGTGAATGCACCTATGACAGGACTCCCATTAACCCTAATGCTTTGACCATAAATCTAGTTTAAAGCCAACCAATTAACGTGATATATAAGTTGTTTGTTCAAGGTGAACAAAAACACAGAGTAAAACAAGTAGTTGTAGCTTTAGAGGAAACAGTCTGCACCAGATTGTTTTCAGGTCGAGAAATATGGTTTTCATTTGTATTAAATAAAGACTTTTAAAGAAGGGCCAGTGTTAACAATTTAAATTGACTTGCTAATCTAAGCTAAGCTGACCGTGTCCTGTCCGTTGTTTTTAATTTATAAGACAAAAGGCACGAGAGCGGTATGGTGACTTCTTATCTAAATCTCAGAAAGAAAGCAAACAAGTCTATTTTCGCTGTATATTTGTATACATGACAAACTATTTTCTTTATTGTTCATTAAGCGACTGATGTTTGTCTGCAGTGGGGAACTCTCAGAAATGCTAAGAGCCACCTTTTGTTGAGTTCCTGTTAGTCAAAGGGAACCTTTTTTACATTCTTTCCCCGTCCAGTGTATAGAAACAGCTCCATAGACCTCTGCCTACATGAGACAAAAAATATTTTTGAGTAAAACTTTCATAAAGTTTCCCAACAGTCAAAAATACTGATTAAAAATAAATACATATACTGTATATGTGTTGATCTGCTGGAGTGTCTGTAGGTGTTTCAGTCTAGTAGATATAAAATCCCTAGCAATATTTTTGAAAACACAGAAGGCTGGGATGTTTTGAAGATATTGTAATTAGATACCACCATCACAAAATTGGTGCTGTGGAAAGAGAGAAGAGATAAAAACATTAGAGATTTGGATGATGTGTTCATTGAACTAAGTGTTGACTGTGCTACTTTCCATATCGGGTGATTCGGCCCACTTATTTGTCATATTGTGCAGGGACACTGAATCCAAACTAAAAACACTGGCAGCAGCCACTAATGATGATACAAATCAGAGTTAAAGCTAAATACAAATAAGAAGTTTGATTGAAATGGAGACAGAATTGCACTTGGAAATTAAACTATTGGTTCCAGCAATTAGGTCTAAATTTACCGACACTGTAAGCTGATTCAGTAATATGAATTAACAGTTATCATAATTTATTAGTTGCTTTTGGGCATCATTAAAATGTATCTGTAATAGTATATGTGAAAGTATGTATGCTGGCATTCAGTGGAGCAAATTTACTTACTGCGTGTGTGTGTGTGTGTGTGTGTGTGCGTGTGATCACGAAAGTGAGTGAGAAAGAGAGAGCCAGACAGACTGACACAGCAAAGACAAGTGGTAATATTAGTCTGCGGCTGTTAGTGCCATGTTGTTTGGTTGAGACGTTAAAAGTATGAGCCACATTACCAAGAAATACTTTTCTTTCTCCCTGTGAATCTTTAGCCTAAAACAAAAAAATCTATGGCAATTTCAGTAGCTGAAGTTCACACTTTCATACCAAACCAAACAGCCAGTTATAACAAACTAAATATCTATCCAATATATGATCAAGTACAAGTTTACATGTGCTATGTTCCTCAAATTAAATTTAAGATGTCATAAACAATCATCAGGAGAAATCTCAACCACGATGGTGACTCGTTAAAACATTCAATCTTTTTTCCATCTCAGACGGCAGGCAATATTTGTTATAAACTTGAAAGTTCTCAAATCTAAGACAATAGCAATAGTATTTTGAATAAGATGTAAGAGAAGAGACAAGGCTCTTATCACATCTTCCAGCTGGCTCACAGAGGTGAGACATCTATGAGCAGAAGCTCAAGACTGTCCCCCAGTTAAAAATGGGAGCTGTGACCTATTTGCCTCCACATTGGGCATTAAACTAGGGCATTATACCGTCTACTGAGTATTACATGGAAATCTAGTATGTGTAAAATTAGAATGAGCAACCAGCTAAAATTGCAGCATCTTCACATGATGTGAATGTGAATCATACACTGAGGTAGGGGGAAATCTAGAGTGAGCTCTAAAGAAGATGAATGCAAAGTGTGGCTTAACTGAAAAGCTACATAAACTTAAAAGAAACATTGCTTTTGCTTCTGAAGACATAGAAGACACATGGGAGCCACAGACAAACAGAGAGGAACTGCAGCTTATGACCGATTTGCCAATTTTTTTACTCTGCAAATGCCAACATAAAATTGTCTGCTATGACTGACCATTTTAAGGTTTTTTACAGGTATGATTTGTTGCTGTTCAGGAGACACAGTGAATTAATTCTCAAGCAAACACACATTATATAATTAATACACACTATAAGCTGTCAAGACACCATTCGCAGTATGTTAAAGTGGAATTGTATCTCCTCATTATAGTGCTTTATGCTGTCAAGTTCCCACTTGGCGCAGTAATGAACAACAACTCATTAATGAGTCCTGCTTCAAACAGGTAACAACAAGCATTGTTGACTCTAGCTCCTCTATAAATGAGCTTGATTGTGTGTATTGGACGAGAACAGGAGTTGAAAATTGGCATTTGATGCACAGCCATTAACTGTGCAATGCTGCCAAAATGTTAATTTTCCCTTCAACACACTGATTGGTTTGGTAGATCATGGTACGGGGAGAATTTTACATCTTATAATCATTAAGGTCTATAAAAAGTTGAATACAAGGAAATAATGCAGACTAATAAAATACATATATTGGCACTCTGATAAAAAGGTCTCACCCAAGTTGAGTGAGTCCATTTGGGCACCACTGGATGTATCGCAACGTGCCCATCACAGTACGCTGACAATTAAGATATTGAGCAATGCTTCCCATTCATTTGCAACTTAATTGAAATGTGTATTTAAATGCCAATGCAGTACCCAGTATTGTTGTTCAGTAATTCTGACCAATCCCTTTTTAGTTTATAATTTTAAAGGATATTACAGTCATATGGCTGCATTTCCAAAATCTAAAACTGAGCTTCGATAATTATGCCACGGAAAGAAATACACTGCAGTAAATTCAAATGAGCAGGTCTCTAATTTTTGCATGTGCCCAAATGCAGGCACGGAATCTAGTTAAAGAAAACTCTTTGACATGCAGCATACATCTCCTGTAGTTCTTAGGCAACAGACAATTAGAGGAGATACAGCTGCGATTATCTGCTGCTGAATCTGAAGGCAGATTCCAGTATTAATAGCCGGAGCGGCAGGCACCACCTGAGCCACTGGGACAACAAAGAACAGCAGACACCCTGCAAGCTAAATGCTTTCAGGGCTGTTTTACTGCACTTCGACTTACATCGAACCACAACAAATCTTTTACATCATATAAAGACATCACAACCTCAGGTACATGACTGCAGTTTCTGAAGACACTATCGACTACTGGTAAATGCCACAATTTGAAGAACAGTGCCAGCATATGAGAAATATTTGAAAGAACTGGAATAATTTTAAGTAACGAGTCCCTTTTCCACAACTGGTTTTCTTTTAAAGCCATTAGGTTAATTAACACTAGGCTTAGAGAGGTTTAAACTGGGGAATAACTATTGAAAATGTTCTAAATTAGAAAAAAATCGAGGAGAGAGAGAAAAATACCAAAGATCCAAGCTTGTCATTAGCTGAATTGTTAAATGTGTCTGAAACATTTATTAAAAAAGAACATTTTCTAAGAGGCTTAAAATAAGGGTTGTAGGATGTGGTAGATTGTGGTCTCATTCAGCTTTGAAAAGTCTGGATCTCTCATGCCATGGAAATCATACCTGTGATGTTGTGGCCATTGACCAGTCTCTATCAAAAGAGAGGCCACTTCTCTCTGGAAAACATGATGTTGCGGTGGTGTGCCTTCATCTTTCAGCCTGCAAAACAAAAAGAACCAAATCAAACGGGTGCTGCTCAAATCCTGACTATGCCTGTGTTATCCTCTATACCTGTGTTATCCTCTATGTAACGGAAGTAGTCACCCTAAAGATGAGTTTCATATAGCACATTTCAGTTGTGGATGCCAAAGCACAGCCCAAAGTACCTTTCACAGTGAAAACTGCACTGCTGCAAGAGCTCAAGCTTTTTCACTCATTTCAATGAGACGGTTGCTTTCACTCAGCGGGGATCCTGTCGCAGAAGGATCCTGCAAAGCAGTTGCCTTTGGCTCTTTCTGTCCCTCAGCCACTCAGCAAAACTCTCACACGCACATGGTTGAGCCAGATTACTTTATAATGTGGACCGTGTAGCTTTGTGCTAATTTACATAATTCTATCCAGTATGGAGACAATAATGAATTACCTTCAACAAGGAGGTTATTTTTTTGATTGTATGTTGATTGGTTTATTTAGCAACATTACACAAAGTTTTCACTTTCTTTAACTATGTTTTATGAAGAAAAAATCATTTTGATTATCAGACAATTTTTTCTTTAATATTTCTAGTAAAATAACTACACAATCATGTAATTGTTTGGCCTTGGCAGAAGTAAGGGCTCTACTGAGTACAATTCTAGTTGCTGCTGTGATTAACTTTCCAGAACTGTGCAATCAGACCTCGGAGGACAAGGACATAAACCACTGTCTAGGAATTTTCAGGCTTCATTATTACACAATGCCCCGTGTCATTGTGGTTTGAGATTCAGAATATCTTTTATGAAGATAAAGGGACACCTTCTTACAGCTGTATTGAATTTATGAATAAAGGAGTCGATGAAAGATCTGTGATTGTTTTGCTCAGAGAAATCTGACTTTTGTGGCAAGACAGTTTTACAATAAATTGATATAATTAGACTGAATGGCTATTCTTCTTACTTGTCAGAGCCTGATGCCTACATTCTCCAACATTTAATGAGATCACAAAGATGAAGAATGGCCAAGAGAGGTTTGATAGACGGACTTCTTTCAAACTCCACACACCCTAGATTTTCATCATTTGCAAACTTGTTCTCTTCAACCTGAACCACATCTTTCTCTGGAGCTTAAAAAAAGGTCCTGTTAAACATCTGTCACATATCCCCAACACCTGTGAACTTGTGTTGGTCCCTATAATCCCTAGAATACCACATTTATATGAACTGCAAGACAAATCTATGATGTTGGTCTAAATTCAGAAGTCTGGAATAAGATAATTATAATATTCTTCTTATGTCAAATATTCCTGCTTCCTGTAAAGTTGACGAGGTGCTTATGATCAATCACTTTCACACTGTATTACAGCAATCAGTCAACCCACTATCTCAGCCATTCCACTGACTGGGGTGATAATATGATGACTGTGATGTAGCCAAGTCGCAAACTACACCCAAGCCCACCCACACCCTCTTCAACATCCAGCTCACACTCGCAAAGAAACCATTAACAGTAATGAGGATTGATGGGGGTGTTAAAAGTATTGGCAGTCCATCCAAGGAGCTGCTCTCATTGCCATCTTTATTAGTCTAGAAAAAAGAGTGGGTCGCTGGCCTGCCAGATCTAAATAGGAGGGCATTGATTAGAAGGTCAGACCAGGCTGAATCCGGCCCGTTAATTGTCTGTGTCACTCCTCATTCGCATTGCAGCAGCTGTCACTCGTCTCCCAGGTAAGCCAAGGCCATAATCATGACAGTTCACACAAAGAGAGAGGTCAGAGCTCAGCCAGAATAAAGTTTATATAGAGAGAAAACACCACACACTTCTCATGGCTCTCAGAAAATACAGCACATATTTAATCCCCCTTAATTTTGTATTTGCCAAATGCATTTCTTAAAAATTCAACTTCAGAAGAGTGTCCCTTCATTGACATAATCCAGACTCTGCACAGACCGTTAATGCCTTCTACCAGTTCTCCGCTGATGGTAGTTAAGTCTCCTTTATGCACACTAACGTAACATTATACTACTTGACGTTGCAATTTGGCATTAGCATCTGAGCTGCCCATAAAAAAAAAGTATACACATAACATACATATATTATCTTAAACCTCTGGAGCCAAGCCAACATGATCAAATTAAAGTATTAAATTAACAGCCAAAATAGCCTTGGACTCCGAGAAATAATTTACTGTTACATACTGTATTTTTTTTTTAAAGCTGGAGAAAGAATTTCCCATCATCATATTATCTTTGGAACATTTCATTCTATAGAATATATAGCAAACCAGTACATAAGCAGAAGACTGCCATTGCCAAGGAAAAGACAAATGGCCAGAGTGAAGTACATTTGGGATTTGACAAAAGGAATTTCATGTGCCAATTCCAGCTGTAAGAAAGAGAAACATTTCTTTGATAAAGTAACAGCAGTTAATACAAATAGCCAGTTAATGCCTGACACGAGAGCCTATGGAGCGAAGCCTCCACGTCCAGTGTGCTGTCAAAGCAGCTAAATGCAGTCCCTCATTAAGTCACACGACTTATTTCAAATGATGAGTAAACCTTACATTAGGGATGCACCGAATAGAGAATTTGTGGCCGAAGCCGAAGCCGAATAATAATCAAACGCTTGGCCGAATACCGAATACCGAATACCGAATACCGAATGTGGTTGTTAAGTTTTTCATTATTTATTTTTTTTAATTTGCAAAAATAAAATACATAGACATGATTTTCAAAGAAAGTAAATGTTTATTTAACATTTCTGACATGTTGTGCAAAAAAGTGCAAAAGTTGGCACAAGTCTACTAAGTAACAGTAGGCTATAATGTAAACAATAATGTAAAGGCTGAGGTAAATAGCAAGTGTGCTTGTAACATCAAACACTTACAGGTACATAACATATCCCTGACCAGAACAGATTTGTCATCAGAAAGAAACTGACATCTGAGACAAGACAACCCAAATTGCTTTACAGACAAAAACATTAAAACAAAACAACTGTGCCTGTATCAAGCCATAGGTCTACTTAAGGCCAATGTATGCTTCTCCGTTTTGACGGACACGGACAGATAGGACCGCCCTCTCCAACGTGGAACGCCCTCTCCGTGCCTCTCCGAGGCTCCTCGGAGAGCTTTTCGTAGCCTCATTTTTCTAACTACACGTCGAAATGACGGACAGCCCACGGATAGCACTTGGCTGTGATTGGTCCGCTAACGCCAGCATTTCGGAATGGAAACTTCCTGTTCCATTCCCTACATCACAATAAACCAAAATCACAACTACGACTCGATGATTAATGTGACAAGTGTGTTAAGCAAGCGGCGTTGTCCGGCTGACGGTGGCTGGTTAGAGCACTTACAGCATGTGTGTACGGTCACATACGGTTATAACGAACTTTGATAACGGGGCTAGCGGGCTAGCCACCATGCTAACTGCGGTGGGAACAGCGCAAAAACCCGCTGACTTTAATCCCACGGCTGTCATGACACTGTTTCTCAAACACCGTCAGGTTAGAAGCAAACACTTGGTAGTAGCTAGTATCGGGTGTCCCTGCTGACTGTGTGTGGAAGCTGGGGGGAGCTAGCTGCCTCCGTGTAGCTTCAAGCTGTTGCAGCTGTTGAATTAGCAACGCAGTTTGGAAACAAGACCGGGGAACCGCTGCGTTAAGACACAATAACAAAAGCATTTTGACCCGCTGGGTGTCACTTTATTCAGCAAAAACTGTCGCGTCATCAACATCCTTTTTCTGTTAGTTGCCATCGTTCACTGTGTGTGAGGAGCCGGGAGGACGTAAATAAACCAGCGTGGACTTATTCTATATACCTCATGAGGTAGGCTTGTCTAAGCTCGACTTTCGTTTCACCATCTACTGTTCTGGCGGTGAATTGTTTTCACAACAAAAAGGCTCGTAAAACTATAAATCATGGCCTCAGTATGCTTCTCCGAGTCCGTTTCGGAATGACGGACGGACGGATCGGACGGACCCTTTTTGATTTATAGTTCTTCGCGGACATCTTTGTTTACGTTTATCGCGTCACTAGACGCTGTTTGCTTGCGTCATTAAAACGCGCCGCTAATATTCGGCCTTGTTTTTCACTCATTTTACCGGATACCGAATGTGGCCGAATGTGGCCTTTTTTGCAATATTCGGCCGAATATATTCGGTGGCCGAATATTCGGTGCATCCCTACCTTACATTTTAGGAAACTTATATTATTGGTGACGAAATTATACAACGAAGATTTACCCCCAGGATAATTGACGATTATAATTCAAATATTATAGTGTTTCATTAATATATTCTAAAAAATCTGATTGTTTTCATTCACTGGGTAAAATGTTAGACTGTCCGTGAAACAGGATACAAACTCCAATGTTGGTTCAGTTTATTTATCTCTGACTCCATCACTTGCTCTAGGGGAGTATAACCAGTCGAATCTTTTCGCACTTTAATCCAGATGTCTGGCTGCTTCCGACACACAGCTCTGTCAGGGTTGTATCCTGGCTTTAGACCTGGAGTCATTTCAAATGACTTGGCAGGTAATCAGCTGCTATCTTTCATCAAAAGGTCTCTGTGACGGGGCCGAGTCTGTCTTTACAAAATCTACCAGGGTTGTGTTACAGTTGTACAGTCACTGCAAGCTTTACTGTCCAGTCAAAAAGATCCAGTGTGGTGTTTACATCGGGGAACCAGCCTGTAGCAGAGTTTTTACTGGATGCACCCAGGGTCAATAAATTACTTAATTTCTTATGTTACTCTCCATAAATCCCACACATAAAAACATAGCATATAAAACCAGAGAGGTACGACAGAAGCCAACTTGTAAAATTTAACAGTGCCTAGAAATCCAAGGAAACATCTAATTTCCAGTTCCCATTAGTTTGAAGTGAGTGGATGTCATTCAAACAGGACAAGATAGTCAAGGGTAAAGTATGCCGTGCTGTTGTAACCACTTCCTGCTCTAATCAAAGTCTTCACAGCTCATCACTACAACTGGAGATTTAGTTCAATCACTGAAAGTGTAACCCACCATCAGCACTGCCTGATTAAAAATATGGCTTTCATGTTTTTTTGAAAAATATAACATTCGTGAAGGTAACTACCAAAAAGATGATCAGGTAATCCGTGGAAAAACAAAGCGGAAAGTAAATCTCCTGCTTTTGTTTAATACGTGACACAGATCATGTTTGGGCGTGATGAACAAAACACCATTTCCTGCACTGCATAAAAGATGGGAATTTAGAAGACTGCTGCAGGTCATCGGTTTGATTGTTTATCAGTTCCATCGAAGACATGGTCTATGATCAATTTTGTACGTGGAAAAAATAAACAAACAAAAGGAAAACATCAAAAATATATAGAGCTTGAATAAAGATTTTCTTTTCTTTTCTGCATTGTTTATTCTGTGAAATAAATGTTTTCATATCCCAGCATGTCGGGAAACAAACAAATATAGCAATATGTCCGTGAAAGACAAATTATCTGCAGGCAACCAATAAATCATCCAGGTTTTATTGTTAGGTACAGGTTCATATGATTCAGATTGTTCTGACAATTTGTAACCGCTTCTCACTTGCTATGTCTACTTCAGATTAGCATGAATCCCCCCCCCCCACACACACCCTCACTTGTCAATGTCACTGCAGCTTCCAGACTTACTGGGCTATGAAATTAATTTACCTCACACCTTTTGGAAACTTCACATTAGATCAAACACCTATTGAGATCATCTGAGGAGATTTACCCCATAAACTGAAAGCCACATACCCTAAATAACTGACCACAGGCAGTGATAAAGAACATCGTTGCAAGGCGGTCAGACCAATCTAAACAGCAATTCAGTCTGCCTGAGAAAAAAACAAAAGGCTGTGTATAGCAGGTCAGTGTTTAGGATTAAATGGAACCCGTTATCAGGCACTGAACTCTGCCCTGAAAGTAAAACCAATGCATTGCACTTCTGTTTATCCTCGGTGTACACTACAAGGTCACTGTGGAATTTCTATTCACCCTCTATATGTAACATACGTCGGCCTACAGCATTTCCCATGTGACTCATGGAGTATGAGCGAGTCCATTGCTCTATTTTTTTTTTGCCTCCTGGGAAGCATATAGCATATGCTCTCATACTGTCATTTAAACCAGTCTATTTTAGGACCAGAAAGGTAGAGGATGTTTAAACTTCTGAAATAGATGTATTTTTAACATCGATTTGAGTGACGCAGAACAGAGGGTAACATGACACCTTTACAGGGGGAGGTGACTATAATTAAGATGCTTCATCTGCGTGTCAATTTTACCCTCTCGTCTACTCTTGCGGTTTACATAAAAGGCGTAAATACAATTTTTTACAAACAGTGAACCACCTTGAGTGATGTTTGAGTAATATTTAAGCAGAAAACCATTCAATTAAAAATTGTAATCTTCCTGGCTGTCAGTACCTTTCACTGACTAACAAAAGGGTAAAGACATTTCAGTCCCTTCAGATTCTTGAAGAATGTGAAGTGGCAGCAAGAAAATGGTTTCTCCAGAAAGATTTGACAACATCTAACCCACTTTGAGCTGAAAGAAATTATACATAGCAGCAAAAAGCTGACTGAAAACAGCATCCAAATATTTCTCCAATTATAATCACAAACAGACATTCCTATTTCCAAGGATATGATATTGCAGAATCTGCCTGGACCAATAACAGTGTATGCTATTTGAATGGGTTTTAAAAGAAGCTTCAAATTTAATTTTTCTTAATGTTACTATCAGAAATCTAACAAATTTAAATGAAGACAACCTTGAAGTATGCAGCTCTGATAAATACAAATATGAATATCACACTACAGGAGTCAATTGAATGCAATTAAGGAAATTAAAGCCGCTGGCAGAGTGGTTAAAGGCAAATGAGAAATGATTTTGTTTATGTTTCATATTTTAAGGAGAGGTCTCAATGTGAAGAAGTAATTCATCTAATGTGACTTAATGAAACTGGAGACTTGAAAGTGGAGAGATTGTCAATATCAGTTCAGTTGATGACTGTCTTTTTAATGATTCAATAGGGTTGGACTGAAGCACTCTTTTGTGCAACAATCGATCCAAAAAATTTAATATAGAACTTCATCCTACGTTGTTAATTGTCATTTGTGGATCAATGCGATGTTACGTGTATGTATCGTTTGTTTTTCTTTTCTTAAGTGTTGTATTTAATGTTGTATATGGAGCTGCTGTTGTGAAGCAGGAAACATTTCACAATTGTATCGATAAAACAAAATAGACAATGGAGGAAAAAAACTCTTATCATTGATTTTATCTCATTATCCACTCTTCTACTTTTTTTATGTACTGTATTCACAGGCCCAAAATAACAAATACAAAATACACACATTTATTGATCCACTCAAATGACGCCCTCTAACCCACCTCCCTCTTTCTATCCAGCTCCCAAAATCCCTTGAGGCTCAATAAAACATCTCATAATGAGAAATGTCACCTTTTCTCACCTCAAGTGGGACAAAAACAATTTGGTCCAGAACATGGGAGATGTTCTCAACATGGTGCCATCCACCGAGCTAAGTTTAGCTGTATTGGCCTCAGGCAGGAGAGTCTAGTCAGACAAATTTGGGGAATGAAATCATAACGGTGCCAGGGCAATTTTACACAGAGTGCAACCAAACAGAGAGGACAGTCTAAGCTTAATAACAAACAATGGAGCAAGCAACAACATCATAATATTAATTGACAGGTCACTGATAGGCCATGACAGTGTTTATATTTTCTCTAATGATAGGATTACAGTGAGTAATCATCTTCAGGCAGTATTACAATAACGGGTAGGGATATCATTCATAATGTGAGAATGGTCTATGAATTTGTATGCAGGACAGTTCAAATGTAGCAACAATGAAAAAACAATAAGTCAGAGATCTTCTATGTGTGTATGAGAGGTGGGAAAAAATTCTGATCATTATGTAACGGATGGAAGACAAAACAGACTATGGATGGTCGCCACAGTCTGTGAAAGTCCATGGGGAACACTGTGAAATCCTCATGTTCTATTTGTGCTGCTATTTGCAAATTATGTTGAGACCATTTCAGACAGAATAACTATCCAAGAACTGAGAAAAGTCGACTCTGAAAAGTGAATTTCTCTGTAGCTTGTAGCCTGTTTTATATTATGAATCGAAATTGAAATATTGATGCTGTGCAACTTTGCCATTAGGTTTTAATCCTCTGACGATTGTAGCCACTGGTAAAAATAATAAAATAAATGTAATCAATCAAAACATTCAAATTTTCTCCTAATTTATCTCTATTGTCTCCTTTAAATTATGACAAACACATGATCAGATGTTAATAATTCAGCAGAGCACAATGACTTCAATCTGCTTCCACAGTCATCACTGAGTTACATCATAAAGTGTCACAATAGGCCTCCTCTTGTATTACACATGAAGAATATGCTCTGCACTCACAGCTTGGGTGTGCACATTTGTCTCTGTCTCATGCCTTCAATAAGTCAAGCATAAATCCATCAACAGAGCAAGTAGATCAGGTATCACTGGCATGGCTGCAACTCTTATTTGTGCAAAGCAAGGTCATTGAAGCACATGGATGCTGGATCAATCAGACAGATTAATGAAGCACAACCTGCTGACATGACGAATATTGACACCCCTATTACATCTTGGTCGTGCAGTCCTCAACACTGCTTAAATAAATCAGGCCCAAGACGAAGGAGGCAGGTAAACTCCTGAACCTAATCTGTCATATCACAACACAACAGAAAGGGATTAAATATTGTGAACGTGGGACTATCACTGGAAATGCTGAACTCCAAAATATAAAAGATTTAAAACTAGTTTTTTTGATAAGAGGATGCAATCAGTTTAAATGTTTTATTTCCAAGGCGATACATTTAATCAGATTGTGAGGTTGGCCTCATTTGTTAAAAAATGTATCACATTTAGTTACCAATTACTATGTTGATAATTTTATTGGAAAATCATAAAATGATTTGGCCAAAAATCAGCTAGTAAAAACAAAATATACTGGAATGTTTGAAATAGTGTGGGTAGATAGATTTTGCTCTAAAGTAGATGATCAAAATTGTTGGCACTTGAGTTTTTGTTAATTGTTAAATGATTGGGCTAAAACGGCTAAGGCTTTTGATTAAAGCCATGATTATGCATGGTTGCATGGATCATACTTATGAAGAAATTGGAAACAAAATCATATTATGAATCACCTCCCATAAATCCACAAAACCTAACAGGAAATGCTTAAAATTACAAAATTAAACATCACGTATATTAGCTGGCATCTCTCCAGCAGATAGAAATAGTTGTGCAGTTCTGCTCTTACAGGATTTCACTGGTTTGCTCGAATGCAGAAAGTAATTCCAGTGTCATTTCAGATGACAGATTCCGGTTATGTCTTTGACAACAGGGACTCAGATTGGGCCAGAACACATGGGATCCTCCATTTTTAATAAATAGGAGGATTAACCATGCCATCCGTGTCGCCTCTCTTAGCAAAATGGGGAGTCTAGATTCAGGATTATACCTGAGAAGAAACGCTTTAGCTCATTACTGGATTTAGATTTTCACACCTGCGTGACACCTCATATATCACGAGCATTAGGTGACCATTAATGACTCAATAATCCTTCAAATCTCCGAAGAAATGCTCATCATTCTGAGCCGTTCTGGAAATGAATGTTGGGGGGGGGGGGGGGGGATCTTCAGTAATGATCCTCCATATTTTTAGAGGCAAGCTCTCCAATTTCATGCCCTAATCAGAGTCTGGTTTTCATACCATTTAAATAAGTACCACACGGTGATTCTTATTATTTCCATATCACTCTCAGGGCGCTCATAAAACTGTCTTGCTGCACGGAGCAAAACTGTGCTGCTCTCTTTTTTAACAGCGCAGCACGATGACGGGACTTAAAAATATTTCCTGCAAACAGTTTTTGACTTTCGACTTGACCCCAGAGCACAAACACTATAGTTGTCTTATGAATTTGTTTATCAACTTGATGATGAATTAATCATTTAACTGAGTTCAACTCATCTTTATTCATATGGCAGAAAAAACAAACTGTGATGACCCAAAGTCCTTTGCAGCACACGGAGACGAAACAGGGGTCATTTATTGACAAACAAATAGCAGATATTCTCTGGTTGCTGCTTCTCAAATGGGAACATTTGCGGCATTTATCTGTTTTGCCAACTGAATATCTTTGGTTTTTGGATAAATAAAAACACATAATTTGAAGAAATCAACTTGACTTCTTAGAAAGTTACTGGCCATTTTCAAAGAAAGTCAAATTCTGTAGAATAAACTAGTATAAAGTTATTTCCTTATTCATTTTGACAGTGTAGGTTACTAGCAGACATGACTTGGTAATAAAATGTTCCAATACAACTGGACAATTTTCTCTCAACCCACACAGGTTCAGTAAATGTTCATATCAGGACCATTTATGAGCAACGTTATCCGCTCATATCTGCCAGTTTCATTACCACAGATGATCTAATAATCCCAGACAAGCCTCCACCATGGAGCCGCTCTCAGACTTCAGTGAAACCTCAACCACACAATGTCAAACACACTCTCTTTGTACTTTCCACAGAATTAAGTTGCCTCACCAATATTTCACTAATCAATCAAGGATATCATCAACCCTTATACACGTGGCTTCAGATAACAGGCAGCAGATAACAGTAAAATAAAGAATAATACAGTAATGTGCATGAGCAGGTACAACATGTTGCATCTCGTGTTGCCACAGTCCAGCCTGAATCCTCTCAAGGCAACAGGTTTGTATTAAATGGTGGGAAACTGTTGCATGTAAGTGAAAAGAAGGTTTGCTCTTTTAGGCCTTTGAAATAAAACTCAGTTAAACTCTGGTGCAGTCAGCTGCAGCCTGAGCTCACAGTCTTGCATGTTGCTCGACAGATTCATGTTGGACCAGGACACAGGACTGACCAGGAGTTAGACAGACTCACATGTGGAGGCTGGAGGGAACCGTGCAGCTGTCACCGTGGAGCTGACACCCCTGCTCGGCTCAGGTCCCGCCACAGCAGCCGGTGTTAAACTCTCCCAACTTCCCGGTGAGTACACGGAAGGGACACCGGGTACCTTTGAGCACGCACCGCTTCACACGCGACAAAACTAAAGTGACAAAACACGGAAATGCGACCAAAGTGTCACCAGCCGAGCCTCAGAGTAAACTTGTGACAGATGCTAATGCTAATGGCTAGCACCGGTGAAGTGACAGCGACAGGGGAAGAGGACGTGTTAAAGTACCTGGAACCCCGGTGCGTGCTCCTCAGAGCCGTGTGAGCCCCGGGACACCTCCCGACACTTCCATGGGAAACTCTCCTCTTAGTTCCTGGCAACCATGAAGACGTCCGGTTAGCAACGAAGCTGTCTCTAACAATGGCGGAGCCAAGTACGGCAAGCGAGAGGGCGACACGTGCTTTTTGTTGACGTTTTTTCTTTTTTTTCCGGTCGACTGCTTGTGGTTTCGTTTTGCTGCTGCGCATGTCAGAGGAAAGTGCTGTGAAAAATACATCTAGTAAATCCAGGTACAACATGAGGACTAATCACAGATTCATTGTACTACCTTTGCTATCCAGCAGATACTCTATATACGAATTCAAACATCCAGTATTTTCTCATTCTAAGAATTATAATATCTAGTAGTTACTCAATACAGTAAGAACTACAATATCAAGTATTTACTTAATATAAGAATTCAAAATTTACTAAATACGTTACGAGTTAAAACACATTCTATTGACCAGCTGTGTTTGTGCAGTGAAAATAATGTCTAGTGACTATAATCAGTCTAATGACAAAAATTAGGAAAAAAAATACACATGGGCAAACAATAAGAGCAAAGTTTTACAAACACAAAAAAAATAGATGTTAAAGCAAGTAGGAAGTATGAAAAATTAATAAAGTAAGCTTAATAGGTAACGTAGGTGGAAAAATATTAGATATAAATTAATAAAGTTAGAAAAACTTGGTACTAAAGTTATTTAAGTAAAATACATGGGAAAATAAATATACTTAGTTGAATAAATTAAGTAGGTGGAAAATGTATCATTAATAAATAGATAAATAAATTAAGTCAAACAAATGCAGTAAGTGGGAAAATAATTAAAAACAGAAATTAAAAATATATGAGTCATATGTGCATGTACACATACATTCAGTTCCTCAAACCTCTGCATTATAATTTGTACAATATGTGCCACCATTACTACTGTTGTTTTGTTTTGTGGGCAGTAGCTTTACTTAAAACCCGTATCAACTCCCTCTGGTTCAGTGAAATAAAGCTGATGCATGTCTATTCAATTTTGCACTTTATACAAGGATCCAGTTCATTATAATCGTCTAAAATGATTGACAGGGTCGACAGAAACCTCAGACAGCTCGTGCTCTGATGGACATTCAGCTACATTCAGCCCAGTTTTTATTCAGATATACTCAGTTTTTATTCCTCATCTTACTTTAGATTAAAAGTTATTAGATGGTTTTCTTAATTTCATAAAATATAAATGTAACCTCCTGGAGTTGGCAGGATACATATTTCTTTTTAGTTTTAACAGTAGCAGTTTTTTAAAGACTCATTTCTGTTCATCTGCTGGGTTTATCAGGAGGTGTCCTCCTCTTTTACGGCTGTCATTATTCTTCTGAACCTATTTAATGGTTTCCCTTCAAATCTCAATTCAAATTGAAACAAGACTATAATATATAATGAGTTGATTAAATTTAAAATTGCATGAGACCTTACAGGAGGACATTAGTCACTGAAATCCCTGAAGAAGAATATCCACAAAATAACTCATATGTTTTACATTTCACAGTGAAATTAAATGTTAATTTGTGTGAAATTTTAATCTAATTTATTTCCATTTTATTTTACTTTTTACTTCTTGTCCGGATCATTTTAAAGTGAAACTTTCTGAAGTGACAAATTAGAGCAGACAATCAACCTTTAAGTGAATTGTTCTGTATTTAAATCAAAAAGCTTCTCAACCGTTTTGGCCTGTCTGTGGCTCCTGATCATGTTTAAGGCTGTTGATACAAAAAATGAATGCAAGGTCACATTTAACCTTATCACTACATAAATTAAAGACACTGAGTACAGCACATACCTCTGTCAAGGCCCAGCCGTCCCCTCAAATTCAATCAAGCAGCAATAAATAGCACCAACTCATATTTATCGCTTCTCTCCCTTTGCCTAGCTTTTTTCATCAAAAGCTGTGAATTATTCCCTGTGAAAACTGTGAAAATGTTTTAAAACACCCTATCTCACAACGTTAAAGAAAGAGAAGTCCACATCAAAGTGTCATGGGTTCTTCATAAACCAATACTGCAGCCTTTCACTTAGTTTAATGGAATTCCCTTCAGTTCTTTTAGTGTAATCCGGTTTACAAACAAATAAACAAACAAACGGACAGGTGTGAAAACATAGGCTGCCTGGCCGAGGTAACAACATATCTTGATTATGTTAATAGAACGTTTTGGTGATTCAGTGTAGCTGGATGAAAATGTAATATCCCGGGGAGACTGTGGTTTCATTTGCAGAATTCTTTTGAGTGCAAAGAGGTAAAGGTACTCATTATCTCATGATTTATTCAATGGCTGTTTAAAGGGTTCTGACCCCTGGGCTGGAACCAATTGGACCAATCTAGCTAATTGTTTGTAAAGTATTTAAAATTAGCTCCATTCACCTTGAGTGGATACGTCATTAACATTCAACATTCATGCATTAGCAAAGACAAATACAACATGTCCTATATCACAACATATCAGTCGCAGGGGGAAACTTTCTGCACAGGGCAAGTATTTTTACTCCACACATACTTTTCAGTACATATTATCAGATTCAAAAGACTTCTTGTACAGGACTTTGAGTGCAGGGGGTTCTATGTAGCATGGATTATTTTTCTACATTTAAATTCATAGGTACTTTTATTGAAGTAAAGGATTTGAACACTTTTTCCACGATGTGACGACAACTTTCCTCTCGAAGCCGACCTGAATAAGACGAGGGAGGGAAAAAGTGGGGACTACAACCGTCTGGGTTTTGTGAGCTGTTTATCCAAACTTCTCTTTCTTCATTTTCCTCCTGCGGTGCCTCGGTTTGGGATTTGCGAGGCTTTGCTTGTCTGCCTCCTAATCTGCAACAACCAAAATAGCTCGAACCCCATTCTTCGTCCCCTCTCACCACTTCAGAAAGCACATCTTGTTAAGAGACGACGGCGACAGCCTGCCCCTCATCACAAAAACATATTGATTCAATCATTCGAAAGCAAAGAAGAAGAGCCATTTAATACCACTTCATTTTTTCGTGTGTAATTTTACTTTGCTCTCTAATGTATTCTGCTCCTAGGCGTATTGTTACTGTTCTAGTGGCTAAGCTCTCCCAGAGATGCTGGGGCATGAACAAAGCCAATGATATCTAGTGAATTCTCATTACAAGGGGATTATTTCATGTGCCAGCATACATTCCACTCACACATCATTAAGTGTTTTGGACCATTTGCGGCCAATTACACCATTGCTAATGCTTTCTTTGCGCTCACCCTTCCCCCCCAGGCCCATGATGATATTTGACATGTTTTGACTACTCAGCGTGAATTCCTCTTCCTCAATTTGTGTGCACTGGGTTTGACTACCTGGCAATCGATATTTGTTTTCAGTAGCCATTTCTTCTTTATGCAAGAACATCAGCGCCTATTACAGCTCTCTCAGTCACATGCGCTCCAGCGAGAAGGGAGAAACTGGAAACTGGTACAGTGTAAATACTGATCTGAGGAGATCTATTAATACTTAATCAGCCATTAATATTCCCGAATGAGCCATAATCCCAGTAAACGTGTCTCCCCCAGCTGGAAAGATGTATCGTTGCCTGGTTCACAGCAGGTTGCTTCAATTAGACACCTACCGCACAGCCTCACACAGCACAACAGCAGCCTGCAGTCGTATGAGCAGGTTGGGGTTCTTTTTTTGTGCAATTTGCAGTAAGTCCTCCCAAGGCGTTTCACATAGGAGAACTTCAACTTCCCTTAAATACAGGAAGCAGCCCACTAACACGATTTACATTATTGGTTTGAGTCGTTTCCTCCCTGGGATAGTTGGAAAACTTGGAAAACTTTGTCAACTACAAATTTGAGGAATGAGCACATGAGCCTGTTTAAGCTTTGTCATGCTTGAGTTTAGCTGCTCACACACACTTGTGGTCTGATTTACTACAGAAAGAGACCTTAGCTCACCGGGACCTCCAGGTTTAACCGGGTTCTAACTCCGGTTCAGGCTTACTGTCCAATCAGTAAAGGAGAAATGTCTTAAAAGAGAGTGACCTAGGATACATCACAATCATTTACATCAAACCAAAAGCAGAATCTTCCCATAATCACAATCAGGACTGCAGATGTGAACCTTGCTCTCAGTTGTGAAGCCGGCATCCTCCCCCATCACCTCCTTGTGAAGCTGCTGCCATTAATAAATATGTGTCATTCAATATATATATACTTTGCTTCTGCACATTATCCAGCCTGTGATTAAATTGAACACATCGGCTGTCGCAGGTAAGTCGTAGGTAAACAGCGTGTTGTCTTGTGACGTTGCCACACATCCGGCAGCAGACTGATCTGAAAAGCTGCAAATCATGTTTCTACATTTTAATTTTGTAATAATTAGAGAATGTGCTAATGAATGAACTCTAGACAGGTAAATCTGGTCTCATTGGACAGAGCTGAACGAGCTGTTGTCCCTTGTTTGCAGCCTTTGTGCAACGCTAAGCTAGCCCTCTAATGGCTGTAGCCTCCTATTTAGAGACATTTATATATCTTTTAAAATAAACTTAATCTTATGAACTAATTTTGTCCAAACCTGAGCAGGGTTTTAACAATTTAAACCACAAGGGTAACATTTTACACAGAGGACCAAAATATCCAATCTCCATGCACCATTCCTTATTCTGTTGGTGATTCACTGTTTACCAGGGGTTGGGTTAGGATTAGGGTCAAAACTGTTCTGAAAGTAAAAACTCTTTTTGCTAATTTAATATTTAATGCTTTTGAATCTGAGGTGCATTATGGGAAAATATGATACATGGGATACAGATACACAAATATTTATTACATAAAACAGGGCAAAACCTGTCAACTACTATTACCATTTATATCGTGAAGAGTCAAGGAATTATTGACAGGTCACTTCAGGGGCCAATCACCTTTCGTATTCTGGATCTGCACATGTATTATATATAGAAAGATATGATTATACGAACATGTTTCCTTCAGCATTTAAAGTGAAAAAAAATCTGTTTACACAAGCCCCTGGGGCTTTTAGGGCTAACGATGAACGTCCTCCTTACGAGTATTTGTTGAAAAAGATTTCCCTGCCAGCTACATGGCATTGCTGGTAAAACATCTAAAGAAAAAAACCATGAAAACACAGATTACTCCCACAATGTAAGTTGCTTTTGACCAGAGAAAACATGTCGCTCCTCGTCAACAGTGCATGTGAGAACATTCAATATCAGCCCTCCTGCAGGCGTCCAATCTCCTCCCGAGCTGCTGCCTGTGCTCCCTCCGCCCGGCTGCTTAGCTTTTCTCATTAGATTTCCCACTCTTCTGCATCCCCAAGTATTTTTTTGAAGTGCATAGTGTGTGTGTGGAGTGATGCAACGCGCTCAAGTGTTGAGCGTGCACAAATCTCATCTTGTCCGTGGTGATTCATGTATGGAAAGTTTTGGTTTCCTAGCAACAGCCAGTAAACGCCGGCTCTGATTGGTGTATTGCCCGCGGACGTCGCGCATTAAGAGTCAACAGGGCCGCTTCTCCGTAAACTGATGGGGAAGTGTTAGCGAGAAATCTGAGTTTTAATCACATCTGCTGGTGATAAACTGCAGAAATAATGTATTTTCTTACCAAGTGTGTGATCTCTCTCTCTCTCTCTCTCTCTCTCTCTCTCTCTCTCTCTCTCTCTCTCTCTCTCTCTCTCTCAATGAACGTGGACAAAATGGACCCAATCATGTGTTTGAACAGGGTTGCGATTGCTGAATTAAACCATCCAACTGTCTTCTGTGCCCGAGGGTCACATTCGGGGACAGGTTTTTCGCCGTTCCATTGTTATGTGTGTGAGAATGATTTCACAGCAGCTACGCGTCCTCTGTTGTGGATTTATCGCTCTCTCCAGGCTGCTATGCTTGTGACACAGAACCAAAAAAAAACAACCCAGCAGGCTCCATCAGCCTGGAATGCTGAGGGTGCAGAATTCATCTTTTACCACTTTAGTTTCCATCTGTGTCGTGTTTACACATATAACACTTAATATATGATTAGGCAATAACTTTTTACAGGCGAAAGCCATAAAGAAGCCGGAGCAGCCAACACGACCGGAGCCCTGCGCCTCCGAGAGAGAAAGCAAGCAGACTTCTATTCTTCAGTCAACACTGCTCTGGGTCGTCTGCAGTTTTCTACCTTGAAGCTGCACAAGGATTTTTAAAAATGTTAAATCAAACTCAGCTCAAGTCCTGATTGTTTTTTCAAGTGTCCCATGACGTCTAAATGAAACTCCCGAAGCTTACTAAATTTGTCCAAATTAAATTTCCAAATGGTGTTGGATATGGATGAGAAGTAACCCGCTAATTCAGGCTCACTCCTAAAAAGCCGGAACAACATTTAAAAAAAAGTTTGAATACCAATTAATTTCCACCTCCCGTCCCTGCAGGATTCTCTGGGAACGCGCCATCACGGACCAGCTGGGTCGGTAAACATGTGCTTTGTGGATTTCACACTAAACTGAATTTCAGTTCTTACAATGTTGCTTCGTTGGAGCAGCCGGTGTGTGACATCGCCCTGTGGGTTTAAAATTTTTTCTGCTTATAATGAACATTTCCAATTTTGAAAATATTGAAATATTGAACACTGGGTTTTGATTATATCTGATCTCAACTTGTAATTTTCACTCGTCACGTCAGAACATATAATTTAGTTCATCTCAAACCACTTTTTGCTGAGTGCTTCCGCAGATCCGCACTGATTGGCTCATACGAGTCCTCGCCCTCAGCTACAGAAATAACATCACCATATTTCAAAGAGGACCCATAACGCATCACTATATAATTATATCCCCAGGTTCGCTCTGTAAATTTATATCATTTCCTGGGTGAAGTGTTTGGTGTCATGAACTGAAATCGGGAAAACAAGGTAAAACAAATCACTTCAAATGTACTGACTGTGATGCTGATTACACACATGATGTAATTATTGAATCATCTGACTGTGTGATCTTATGATCATATTTTCCCATTTAATTAGATTAAATATCTGAAAAAAGCAAAAATGTAGATAATGTTTCTTCAATTGAATGTTTTGTTTCTACTCTCTCTCACATCCCGGTTTGTTAAAAGCACCAAAACACAGACAAAGGTGGTTGACACAGTCTTTATGTCTGATTGGGGAAGCCAGTTGCTGCTTTAAAGAAAGTAAAATCATCATCATATCATCTTGAATTGCTATTATTTACAAACAAAACAGATTATTTGAGCTTTTCCAGTTTGTTGTTTAGTTTGTTTTGCCAAATGACCCTAATGTGCAAATTACAAACACAAAGCAGCAAATGAAAGATGACACAGTTTCCTTTTATTTTTCTAATTTGCTTTTAAAATATACTGAAACATTTATTTGGCTTTAATCTAATTAATTTTGTTATTGTGTCATTATGTTTAACTTCATGCATATTGCTGTTGTGCATACCGAGGTCATTATGCTTATTATATTGATTGTTGTCAGTCCTCCTGTGTGTTGCACTGTGAAGTGTTATTTTACAGAAATGACAGCAATAAACATGCAGAGTGAGCATAGGCATCAAGAGTTTTAACTATCAGTTGATCACTTCCTGAAGGTTCAGAGAATTTCAAAGTTTTCAAAGACAAAAACCTTCAGAAATGCATTGTAATACAACATTTAGTTAATATCTAACTTTGTCCTGGTTCACATCTGAATCAGTACTTTCAAAGAGAAAACAAAACAAAACACACAAGACCAAAGGCAGTTTGTTATTCTCTAAATCTATCAAAGAGAATTATTCAGCACTATAGCATGAGAATGCATACTTCTCTGTTGATTAAAGCTTTTCAGATTTTCCACCATCAGTGGATTGAAGAAGACTTTGCTCTACAGCTCTGACACTTTGGAGGAACATCAGCTGTTCCACTCAGTTCTTTCAAACCACAGAGCAGTAATTTGCCACCGTGAACGAAAATAATTTTCAAATGACCAACTGCATCGTTAGTATCACTTGTAATTGGGCTTATTGTATAATTGGGTAATTACACAGAATATCAGGACAGATAAACATTTTCTCTTTGCATTTGTTATGCACAAACTAATTATATAATTGGAGATCAAACAAGGTCGAACACTATTAGGGACTCATTTGTTTGGTTCATTTGTTTGATAAAAGTAATTATATAGCTATTTAGAATGATCTAACATCGGAACATATACATAAAACAACATAATCAGTAATTCAATGATGGAATTGTATTTCTTTGCTCTTCGATATCCTGCAGAGGAATAAAAAGGCTGTTTATGACGGACTTGACCTAAAGCTGTATCTGCTGCCCTGTTAGTTTGCAGAAAATAAAATATGTTCCTTATTAACATATGCAGACGCATACATCTGTGCCATAACCATAAAATAAATCTCTAATTAAATTTAACCTCAGCTTATCGAGCTGGGAAGGCTATAACAAGACTGCATGGAGGTACTTTGTGTCATGCAAGATGCAAATGACACAGACAGATACAGCGATATTGTAAAATTAGCAATAAGAAAGACCCTGTTGCATAAAAGTCCCAGAACATTGAATTTCCAATTCAGCCGGGCCCTAAAGCAGCGTGACAAATTCTGGATAATATGCTGATGCTAAGCATGGGAATATAAGAATCTGAGAGCACAGAGCGTTTCAAGATGGAACTTCCCAAAGGCCCCGGAAGATGAGTCTTTGATGAGGACACCACAGAGGAGTGCTCGCACTCACACAAAAACATGGCAGATCCTTTCGACGCAGCCGCGGCATTTATCTGCAAGTGGGCTCGTGATGAGGCGACTCCGACCTACAGCCACCTTCAGCTCTGTGAGCCAGCAAACAACTCTCCAATAGCAAATAATTGTCACTGAAAAATCAACCCCTGGGAGATTTGCTACGGGGCGGGGGGGGGGGGGGTGCTGCAATGGAACAATTCCTCTAACAAATCACTTTGAGAAATGTGTTGGTTCCTGACAGACTGGACGAATCAGATTATGACTTGCTGTATCATGCTCTCTATTGAATAACTGTGTAGGACAAAAGATATTGGTAAACTCATTTTCTAGGGCTCTGCTTGTTTTACAGCACTGCACACACACAGTGCACAAACATTTCCATCGTCTATAGCACAATAACATGCCCTTTGTTCAGCTCAAGCTGCACCTATATGGTGTACAAGTGATAAGCAACTGCATTATTTAGACACACATATTCCCCAAACTACATTGTAAAGAACTACGAGGAACATCTTTTAATAAAGGCCTCTAGGAATTATTCTTACTGAATTTATCTGTAAATCCTTCACTGACAATACGTTTGATTTGTTTTCAGTTTCTTTCTTTCCTAAAATATCAATACAGGAGCAAGTGAAGCATAATAAAAGTTTGTTATGTTTTCAAACACAAAGCCCTCGGGATCCCTGTGGTGTTTTTGTATGGACTCAAACTAGTGTCAGAAAGATTTTGAGCTTGTAAAGTGGCGAACATGATTAAATGTCTGTAGTCGCAAATAAACCTTTGTATATATAAATACATCTGTAACAGGAAAATAAATCTCTTTGTAAGCTGTGTTAATACAATCTTTGAAGAGCGATATCGGTGGTGAGATCACAGACACGGTGAGAAGTGCATTCATGAACATCTGTGTACGGAAAGCTGTGAATTAGTGTTTAACTCAACGCTTTAAGTTCCCACTCTCTGCAAGATGCCCAAGTTTTAAATATGTTTTATACCCGAGCTTGTGTCCAATCAGAGAGCAGGTGGTTCTATGACCTTCATCTCCGTCACACGTCCTGAAGGGTGGAGTCGATTTTCAAGATGGACGATGGAGTGGACTCTTCCATTATCCAGATGGGTTGAGTTAGATAGGATGAGGTTGTAGTTTTGACAGTGTGTGTGTGTGTGTGTGTGTGTGTGTGTGTGTGTGTGTGTGTGTGTGTGTGTGTGTCTGTGTGTGTGTCTGTGTGTGTTAGTGTGTGTGTATCAGAGCAAGCATATTTGCAGAAATACTATATATAAATGTGTTGTATATTAATGTCTTTGAGCCTTGTGTCACTATAGAGAAGCAACTTTCAGCTTTAGTTTTGTACTTGATTGAGGATTAGACATTAGGACAACATTATGACACTCTAATGTAGAAATATAATGTTGTTAAAACCTACACAACATCATTTGATCTTTGATTCCTGAATTGATCTCCTCCTTTATCTAAACTGTGAATGGTTGGGCTCAGGTTGGAGGATGTGGTGACGTCCACGTTGTCGTAGTGTTCGAACCTGTCGTGTCAGCAGCCTCTGCTCGATCACTCTGATTGATTCTGTGTGTGTGTGCCTCTGTGACCTTACACTGCCCCACGGGACCTGCAGCCATGTCACCGTCACCTGATCGGCCCTTTTCATTGACAATGAGATTCATGGACATACAATACACTGTGTTTTCAAGAGCCTGACGTGTGTTGGTTCATTAGTGTGGGATTTAAAGGTGCAGGCATTTACTCTCTCAGTCTCAGACTGAAAAGTCATTAGTGTATGATTGTGAATTCATTCTGTGCTTCATTTTTACAGTCTTTCATTTTTACGCATATGGGCAAGTTAGAGTCATATGTCTTTGATCTGTGGGAGGAAGCTCCAGCACCCAGATGTGTCCAGTCACTGGGAGAAGGAGGAAACTCTGCATTGTCCAGCTGGCAGGTTTGAACCTGTTTATTATGGGACGACAGTGCAAACCACTTAACCACTGTGCCTGAATTCCTTCCAAAGCTGTCGCAAAAATCCCTATCACTGTAAGACTGAATAAAGAATCTAATCTTACAAGCATTTCCTCTGGATTTCAGACAAATCCCTTTTTCATTTATTTAGCCCAGTGTTGATATCCTGGTACAACATCCCTGTGAAATGGAGGACTAGTCAATTCAACAGCATGACAACTTTATTATTTGATTTTCTATTCAAAAAAAGTAAACTGAATACAAATGTGATACAACAGAGGTGTTAACCTGAACACGTTGTACTGTTTGCATGACGTCTTATTGCACAAATGTAGCTGCTGCATTATTATGTGGCTGAAGTTCAGTTTGTGCTGTAGACAGAGAAAGTGAAGAGAGAATCAGCAAAGCAGAATGTTTTCCACCGCGCAGCTCCTGGGAGAAATCAATGCACTTAGATGTGATGGAGAGGCTTTTAGTGATACAGAGAGCATGCACAGCACAGTTGTTTGGGCAGTACCGAAACTTGGTGCATTAGCAGAGGTGATGCATCGAGCTCCTAAAACATATTGGATATAATATGTCTAGACACAAAAAATTGTGAAGGAACTCGTGACTTAAACGCTGCAATCAGGCTGAAAATGGCATTAATTAAGCCTGTGGCACTGGATTTAAAGGAAAATTGTTGATATTTTGAGAAGTAAACTTGTTGCGCTTTCTTGCCGAGAGCTGGATGAGAAGATTGTTACCACCCTTGTGTCTGTGCAATGGATATGACTGCACTCAGCCGCTGGTCATCTTGGCTCAGCACTAAGACTGGAAGCAGAAGGAAATAGGTCGTCCGGCTCAGGTAACAAAATGGACCTATTGACCTTTTAAACCTCACCAATTATTATATCATATTTGTTTAACCCATACAAACCACACATTTGAATTTGCTCACTAGGTTTTTTGCATAATAACTCAAGAGACATAACATATGTCTAACTCAATGTGATCTTGTTTATGAATATGTGAAAAAGTGTATTCCATATGTCAATGTCAATCTATTCCCTCTAGGTCTATGTTGACCTGAACCCAGGGTTATAATACATCAGAGTGGCTCTGGAGCCACATGTTTACTGAACATAACAAGAAGGGAAGCTGAGGCAGTTCCGACACCTGCTTACCGTGACCCTGGGGCTTCTCCCTTTGGACGCCTGTGAACCACAAACTAACGGGAGGATACCAGCCAGGCCGGAGATGGGGGGGGCAGACCAGTACATGCTGCTAAGGTTACATCTCCATTCGAGGTCACCCTGGGAGAGGTGGCGGGCAGCCGGCGGTGCAGAGAAGACCTGAACTGCTGCGCCTGTAAACCTGACAGGGATAATAAGTGGCCCTGAAGGTTGATTGATAGGTGCTGGATTGTTTGGTTGATTTTCCTTGGCTGTGTGTTCTGTTCCTTGCTTTCTGTTTCAAATGAACGCTTGTTTAATGTAAAATAGAAATACTGTGCACAGATTTGAGTCATAATGTCGCTTATAATAAACACTTTCTGCCGCTTTATTACATGAAAAGATCAAAAAGTTAGTTGATTCTGCTCCTTTGCAACCTCCCTACTCGGTCACTGGCACTCATTGGTTCCCATTGAGGATACATTTAAATATAGGTCATGAAAACTGTTGTTATTTGTCAAAGGCTGATTAATTTTCAGAAACAGCCAAGCACTGTATATTTTAGCAAACGTTGCTCAAAGTGAAGCGAATAGTCTATTTACTGTGGACTATATTTAAAATACACGCTACGTCAGCAGGACATTGTATGTAGGGTAGACCCAAAATAAACAACAGAGTGTGTGTTCATTGTAGTAGAGGAACTTATGTGTTCGGTACTTTTTGGACAAAATGTTTGCAGGCTTACACATAACCCATTGTAAAAATTGTAGACAATCACAACTCTATTCTTTCAAAAATCACACTTTTTAAACCATGATTATATTACTGGTGTAGGATCACAGAAAGCAGCATACTAATATTTTACGTAATTGGTATTATCATTAAGTATATGTGATATTCATAATATTATGTTTTCTTCGTAGATATTTTCTACAACAATGGTGCATTGGGTTATTTCTGAAGGAGAGTGTTTCGTGTGTGGTCATGTCAGTGTTATGGATATAGATTTTACTTCATAGACCCTTTTTCTATATTTGCTGCCCGCTGTTTCATTTTTCCTCCAGGTTTATACCAGGCTGGGTTCAGAGATTTGTCAAAGCTGACCTCAGAAGAGCAACACTTCCACCGCCCGAGGCTGTATACACACAACCCGGCCCCGCAGACAGCATCTGAACAGCACAGGACATTAGTCCCATTTATTACCCATCCTGGCCAAAAAATGTTTTGTCCTTCACAGTGAGGGTTTGGCAGCATTTCCAATTACCAAAGGCACTGTGTTGACCCTCAAGGGCATTGGCAAGATGAGGAAAGATGTAGATGTGAGGAAGCTCCATTCTATTCAATCAATATGCTTTTTATAGGCCATGCTTGTCTGTCAGGGGGAACAGTGGTATCTCCACCCTCAGCAAAACATCACCGAGGCAGGCTGAATCATGACATGGTATCTGTGGATCACAGCACAGGCACTTGTTTCATTTCAGAAATACGTTTGTCAGATCTGTAGCGCCGGTTTTCCATTTTTGGAACTTCAAATCTCTGTTTGAATTCCAACCTCGACCCATTTCAGTTTGAAAGTGTGATATATTGGTCTGTGACAGCTACTCAGCCCTATTAATGTACCACAGTGTACTGACAGAGGGCGGAATGCAGACGAGCACCTCACCCTAATTGGTATCCCAGTGGTTATTATGGATGCCTTTTGATTGGGTGATGGAGCGTTGACTGACTAATTGCCTGGAAAGTAGAGCTTTGAACCTGGCGAGCCAGACAAACAGCCCGAGTGAATTCACGTTAAACGCTTTTGTGCCAGGATGACAGGGAAAGATTTGTGGCAGCAGGAATATGAAACTATTAAAGAATCTAAAAGTATTCCATTGAGTTTCAACTGACAACGCTTTCTCCACACCGTTGATGCCTGTGACAGAAAAAAGGCTTTAGCATAAGAAACAAAAATTGGTAAGTTAGTATAAAGTTAGGTAGGTAGGGTGGTAGGGTTTTTGCTTGGTAGGTATGACGTTTTGTTTCTAGGCAGATAGATAGGTAAGTAGGTAGAAAGGTTTGTTGGTAGGTAGGTTGCTGGGATCGTTGATTGATTGGTTGGTAAGTTTCTTGCTTGGTAGGTAGGAAAGTAGGTAGGGCGGTTTGTCTGTTGGTTGGTTGGTTGTAGATAGGTAAGTTTGTAGCTTGGTAGGTAGGACGTTTTGTTTCTAGGCAGATAGATAGGTAAGTAGGTAGAAAGGTTTGTTGGTAGGTAGGTTGGTGGGATCGTTGATTGATTGGTTGGTAAGTTTCTTGCTTGGTAGGTAGGAAAGTAGGTAGTAATGTAGGTAGGGCTGTTTGTCTGTTGGTTGTAGATAGGCAAGTTTGTAGCTTGGTAGGTAGGTAGTTTGGTTGGTTGGTAGGAGAAAAACTGGAGAAAAAAACTTGCATATTACTGCCTGGAGACAAGTGCAATGTTTCACAAAGACGTTAACAGGTCCGCATTAGCTCCTGCAGACAACCTTAGCTGTGCATTACAGGTCACAAATTACCATGGATAAGCGACAGAGGGAACCTAATATCCAGCAAAGCCAATAAATAACACCTCAAACGGCTCCTTTAATAGTGGTTTGAATAAGATGTATGGGGAATTACTGCATCCATTACTGATGCTTTATGAGGTCAGACGAGGTCTTTAAGATATTTTCAGTTTAAGACCCATTGCATGTAAGTGGAGACCATATTGAGTCTGTTTGTCATAACCTGGCCTATCAATTTTCCAGTGCAAAAACTGGGATAATTTACAAAAAGCCATACAAATTAAGCAAAGGCTACATCATCAACTTCAGATATGTTGATGTAGAATAACATCTTTAACATGTAGTCGACTCTTAAGGCAGCACCTTCATCCTTATCGCCTTCGTGTTTTGCCTCTCGATCATCTGGCTCATCTTTCGTCGTGCTGCAGCCCAGTTACAACCCTCTCTCAGTGGTTTTGAGTCAGCTGTGTGTTCACTGTGGAAACGTGCCAAATGAGGGATTCTCGGAGATGTCAGCACGCCTACAAAATTTGCCTGATTTTAATGTTTGCCGCTGGATGAGACTGCTATTCCGCGACAGGCTGTTCCAAGTGAAATGGAGGAGCAACTCACAGCTGGGAAAGATTAAAACTAACTGCAGATGGTGGTGGGACAGTTCCAAGATTGATGTCTGTCAGCGCAGGACTTGTGTTACTGAATAATGATGAAAGTACACTGATGTCTTGTGCGCTAACAAAAGCAGGAGGCTCGTGTGCAGACTCTCTGCACCTGCTTTGTGTGTACTTTGCAGCCTGTGTTCTTTTCTACCTGATCGGACGACTTGCTTTATTTTGCCTCTGTAATAGTTTCTAATACCAAATAACATTTGGATTTGTGGGTGAGCAGCTGTGGTCACAGAAAGCTGGCTCCCTTTTAACTCCTTTCAATCACCATGGTAACCAATAATCTCCAGAGGAGGAGGTTCATCTCAGGTGATCTTGTACAATTACGAGAACAGGTAATTAACATTCTGAAATAATTGAGTCATCTTTCTTACAGAATGACATTTAAAATACAGTGAGTAAAAACAAGTGGACAGCGACACATTTTCATATCAAGAATGAAATATAAGAAATGTTTTTCAGCATGAACACAAATGTGATAACATGTGTTTCTGGTTTGCAGCTACAAAAACCAAAGTTAGGCTACTTTATGACTACAGTCGAGCAAACTAGCATATGTGTTGTATATTTCTCATTTCTGTTTTCTAATCTTTCATTGACAGAAAATTCTTCACGTGATGAGATTACCTTCAAAGTCAAGCGAAGACACAAATGGAGGCAAATTTTATTTTACTTCCTGAAACTATATTAGGGTTGACGAATAAATCCCCAGAGACAGATTCTGGTATCGGCCCCAAACTGCGGTGATCCAGACGCGACTCCTGGAGTAGAGGATGAAAATTCCCCCAAAACACAAAGGATCCTGTGGCCAAACCTGCAGGAGTAAAGTGACGGGAAATTAAACACATATGATTGTTGCAAAATGTGCATGAGTCTATGAGAACCTCAAATGACTCAAAACATGTGTCTGCACTGTCACTGACGAGCTCCGGCTTCCTGGACCTACATTTTTGAGACTTCACGTCGCCTGCTCGGGAGGAATCCAGACTTTTGGAGGGTTATCAATGCAGCATAATGTTTATGACAAATCTCAGGCCAGATAAAAGGCAGCCTGAAAATAAAACATGATAACATGAAAAAGAATGTTAAAATAATTAACAGCAGCCTGCACAGGACACTGCACATATATCGGTAAATATAACTCTATGCAAAACAGATTTTGGCACAAACAAGTCCCTGACAAGTGAAAAGATAAGGTGTTGATCTGCTGCTGTCATCAGACACACACTAGTAGCACCATGCATCTCCATTCCACAATACGACACAGTAGACACATCTGATTCCACTAATCTTACATCCAGCTCTGCCAATATTTCCTCCTTTAGTGCAAGGTTCTCCGCTGTAAACGCTGCAGGCGGCCACACGCCATAGTCGTCCCATCAGGGCTGAATGGCCACTGATTTAAGATGAAGTCTGAGAAGAGGTGTGAAGTAAATGAATTTCATACACCAGTGAGCCGGGGAACTCAGCCCGGACTGAGCAGTCACTGTGATTGAGGTTGACATGTGGGTAACTGCGCTATGCTAATCCCGCACAGCAAAAAATCTAAAGGCGTATCGCGGTGTCATGCACAGCCGTACATGAATTCACTGAGCAGGGACGTTCACGAGTTGAGACTTTGTGCTTTTGTTTCTTTCTTTGCCCATTAGCCGTGGTCGGCGTGAACTCGGTGAGCTGCTTAACTCAGTTACTCCTCGGCGTATCCCTGGAACTCGCAGGCCTCACTCTCATAAACACCATATTTTTCACACAGACAGCTGGTCAATGTTGGCGCTGATTGTATTTTTTCTGCTGGAATTGAGCTATCAGTGGTGGTGGTGATGAAGCGAGAGCTGTTTGATATAAACCAGTGAAAGTGACAAGGAGATTATTGCTGGTTCTTACCTTGGTCAATCTTGCCGGTGATAAATAATCTGAAGGGCGTCCTTTCAGCGCCGGGGCTAATGGGAGTTAGATGTCTGCCCCGGAGGAGAGGATCCAGCCACAACCTTAACACATGATCACAGCGTCACTGTTGGTGCAGTGAAGTGAATGTTACAGAGCTGATACTGGTATTATTTATCTTTTGTAAGACCCGTAAATTTCTTGGGCTGTGCAGGTGAATGGTGCACTGATGCTCATCCACCCCCCACTGGCTCAACATCTGGTTTTGTTGACTAATTTCCAATCGTCAAATTAAACTAAATCATTGCTAAATATAAGTTTAACCTCCAAACCAACCACCTGGGAAATAACTGTGGTCATATCTTAAACCATGTGTAAATAGATGCCAATTATGTTGCAAGTGTTTTAAATTTTTTAAAGGGGACATATTATGCCCATTTTACCACAGTTGGTATGGTTCCTTGGGGTCTTAATGAAATATCTGTAACATATTTTGGTCAAAATACCACAAGGATCATTTAAAACCGCATCCTTTTTACCCTGTCTAAAACAGCCCTCCTCAGATTGACCTGTTCCGCCCCCCTCATCCCCGGTGAGCCTGGTTGCGAGAGCCCCAGCTCCCCAGCGCAGCCCTGCAGTGGGAGCAGTGGGAGCTTGAGCTGGCGCAGCAGCAGCATCCTTCCACACTGTTGAGTCAACGTTTAGAGGTGTCCGGGTAGCAGCAGCGAGCTAACCGGGCATGGTGTGACTATGACGTTTATTTCGGTTGTAATCCCATTCGACGCACTCTAGCGTATCGTTTCTGACATAGAGGAACCACGCAGGAGTTTTTTTTTTCAAGAGTTTTTGGGACGGTAGACATGCCAGATACCCAAATTAACGTGTAGAAGCACTAAAAAAGTGGAATTTTCATAATATGTCCCCTTTAAGACCAAGGCCGGTGTCAACCTGTTAAAATATAATTAAGAATATTGTGTTAAATTGGTATTTTTTGTATGTGAAATGTCTGCAAAGTTGAAACAGAAATCACTGCTCCTGAAACACCTCGTCAGGAATCTGGCCGATACTTCGGGGAAATTCGGTTCTCCTGTGACATCATTAAGCCACAAAATTTGGATAATGCATGCCTAGCAGCTTGTCTGGCACGACCTTTGACAAAGATGGGTAAAGTGAGAGCAGATACTGATATTTCCTACCAGTGCCTGCAGCTGTTGACCAATCAGAGTAGACTAAATTCGAGGGGGGGTCTTAAAGAGATAGTGGTGTTTCAGACAGAGGCTGAAAAGAGGAGCTGCAGCAATGGACAGCATGAGGAAAGTGATGTATTATCTGAACATCGGAGCATGCAACTCAAATTAAAATTATGAGTCTGAATATGAGCATAATGTCTTTTTTGATAATGACCCAGGAATTAGCGATTCTAATAACACTATCAGCTACAGACGTGTTGTTCCAGGTGAACTCTATGTCATAAATGAGTGGAGTGAATATCTAATACTATCTACATTCTGACCAATACATTAATAATCCCTGGCATTGAAGCAGCAATAATTACAGTATGTGTAGCAGACGGTGGCGATGCTCGATGCAAAACTCCAGAGTTTATTTAGCAGAAAAACAGCAGAGCAGCAGCAGGCCAGAGGTCAGGCCCCGGCTGGCATCAGCCACGACCTCCAGCCGATAGAGTCAAAAGCTCTGATAGAGGATGTTCCTGACTGAGGAGTAAAAAATCTGCTACAACACTATATTTCAAATCAGGTATTGGTGACGTGCAGCATAATCCCTCTTTAGTCGTCTGGCATCTATTAATAATGACCTCCGAATATCAGTGTTAAATTATGCAGAACTCATGTTAGCAAATGTGTTTGTCGGGAGTCCTCATTTGTTCACGTTTGACACACTGTCGAAGCATTCAAAGACGACCAGGACATAAAGATGATCCTCCTCGTATCAAGGGACACGGTTAGGGCTCATCATCCAGCGAGGCATCTGAATTCCGTATTGCCTCACTCCTCATTTCATTCAACGTGACGCAGATAAGCAGGGGCTCAGTGGGGGCTTGTGGAAGGTAAGAGAATGACAATAAGGCTTTTGAAACTGCAGCCAGCCGTGTGGATTAACGTGGAGCAGGATACAACCCGTCTCCCTCCCTCGGTGGTGCAGGGACGTTGAGGGGACAGCTGAGCGATTGACACATCAGCGACTCTCATCTGCTGGGAAAAAGGGGAACATGTGTGGCTGTCATGACCAACAAAGCGCGCTGAGTGTTCACCTCTGTCTGTGTATACACTGTGGCACCTGACTCAAGCCGGGAGCACATTAGACACAGCTGAACGTCCCGGAGGCCCGTGGCCCAGCATGCCAACGAGCCCCCTGCAGAGGAGGAGAAACACAAGATGGGATCACTGGGATGAGAATAGAACAAGGTGTGGGTAGCGTTTGCATGCACGGGGTTCATCGGGCTGACAGGCTCCTTACTGATGCCTCAGTAGCTTTGAAGCTGGTGGCAGATTCTCTGATCTAGATTTTTTTGTAATTTTTAGAAGAATGGGTGAAGGTAAATTCAGCCTGTGGCCAGGAGGAGCTGAGGATCAATCCTTTAACGTCCTGGTGCTGCATGTTAGATTGTTGTGAAGAGATGAACACACAGTTAAATCCTTGCCTTGCATTTTAACTATGGTGTTTATGTTTTTCTTGAAATATTTCAAGACGTGGACAGGAGCTGAGGATCAAGCCTTCAATCGAACCATCTATCCATCCATCGACCTACTACTGGAGCCAATCCCAGCTAACATCAGGCGAGAGCTGGATTCTCCAAGTAACCTTAATTTACCTGATTTAGTAAACAGGTTGCCACGATAAAAAAACAAACACATAAACATTGGGGAAAACATGCATAAAAAAATAGTTTAACTGAAAAGTCGAGCCAGGAACTAAGACATTTGTCCACCATGCCATCTCAACCCTCACTGTGAAATCCGTTGCTTACATCTGAACTCTAGACTTATCTGTATTTCAGAAAGATACCATGCAGATACCACCCCCCACCAATAGGCCCACGTATCCCAATGCAACAAGTGGAGAAAACCAAAGCTTGACAGACCCTCTATGTCTTATTCAGTGCAGACTTTTTGACTTGTCTCTTTAGGGAAGGCCCATGTGTTCCTGATAACATTAACACTGGCTCTGTTCTATTGAGTAGTCACAGTAATTAGTTTCATTATTTACATCACCGCTTCTTCTCCTGCAACATGTCGAACTGTATTCTGTGAAATAGGCCTGTTAATTGTGCCTCTGCTTGGGAGGATTGCTAAACTAGGTAAATAGTCAGTTGTGTTATGTCTTTATTTGGCTCCCTTCACAACACATTTCTGTGTTTTACCTGACGTTTAGTGCAGCGCCCTCCAGGTCTGTCTGTTCCCGACTCCCTTTCTGAAATCCATCCTCAAAATTATCTCAGCAATAAACCGGTCCGACATTTGGAGCTGGAAGAGGGAGGACCTCTCCTTTCACGGGCTCAGAGGAGATGAAGATGCTCCTGGGCTGTACTGTACAACCCTCTAACACCTGCATCCATTCTCTGCACTGCAGGAGGTGTCAAGTCCTAAGTTAACCTGCTGCTGTTTGGTGCAGAATGGGTTAAAAGGAGCACAAACTGTGGACTGTAGGCTGCATAGTGTTTCTTCATTTTCTCATAAGAATGTAAGACTTAATAATACAACAGGCCCAGGCTTCTGGATACTACCTACCTATCAGGGCTATCCCCGACAAGAAGCCAGGTATGTGCCAGTCAGAATATTGAGTACTAAGCGACCTGCCTGGATTTGCATATTTGTAGGATCATCCAAAGAAATCCCCCGCTCCATCCTCAGAGATGTTGCCAATCTGATATGACAAAAAATGGGGAAAAAATTGATATGAGCAGCACCCTCTTATTAATCCATTGAAAGCATTCTCCCCCTACAGTGATTTGTAGTACACTGTTGTTCTTTTAATAAATTGCACAACATTTTTTCACGGGGCTGTGGCACTGAGTGCTATATTCCTCCCTTTGGCTGTAATTAGCGGCTGGTTGAGAGCGTGGAACATTGTTACTTTGGGGGCATGTACTTCTGCTGTTGAGTTCAGGGAGGAGAACTCACAGCCGCCTGCATCATCATCATTGATCGTTGCCTCTACGCTTCAGAGTGCTGGGATTACGGTATCATCTCCAGCTCATGGTCAAGGCTGCAGTGCTGCCCAGTGAGGACACAGCTGTCCGGTGCTGATGAGTGGCGTGTGTGCTGAAAGGATCTGGCTGATTGATGGTCACCGTGCTGGTCTTTGTTTTAAAACAGGATTGTGACGTGTGCTGGGAGGGGAATGGATCCTTCTAATCTTCTGTCTATTTTTGTGGTAATTTACGTGTGTTAGTGAGTGTGTTAGTGAGTGTGTTTGTGTGTGTGTGTGTGTGTGTGCGTGTGCTAATAATTCAAATTTATTGGTGAACAAGATTAAACAGAGCTCGTTTGGTTTGTGAACTGCTGTTTGGAAGCTTTGGCTTTTTGTCCAAATAAAAACACCTGCCACGTCTCCAACGGAGCAGCAGAGATCAACGCCACCTTCAAAGTAAAAGTCCTACTCGAGTCGTCCATTGATTTATATGCATCATTTATTGGGTCAGTCCATTAAATAACCATCTCTGTGTATTTCAGCTAGAAAAACTCACAAATATAAGAGTTTAAGGCAAGTAACCATAACTGCCCATATGGCCCGTGCTTTATTTCTCTATGTTGGCACAGTGCTGAACTAATACATCCATCACTTGAACTACGCTGCCCCCCCAGGATTCCCGGGGGTACTGCTCTGTTTTGTCTTTATCTGCTGCACAAATAGGGACAGAATGAACACAGAGAACGAACAGGAGGCTCTGACCGTTTTCTAACTTTTCTAACTCTAAGCACAACCTAGCTTCGATTCTCTAAACATAGTAGTTGTACTGTTGGTGGAGGAGTCTGCTGTTCCTGCAGCGGCTTCACAAGTGATTCATAGAAATTGAAATTGTTGTGCATCGTTGGGATGACAGGAGCAGGCCTCTGCGCACATTAACATGTCATATAATAATGTAATATGGAAGAGTGGAACAGATTTACCACTTTAAAGCAAAACACCCTTTGCGTTTGTCTTCGTAACATATTGAGCAATCCATTGTGTGCTCACTGCTCATTGTGGAAAACTGCGTCATAGACATTAATGTAAAAGGCCGATTACGATGTCACAGCTTATTGCTGCAGTTAAGTTGTTTGCCTCAACACGATGTTTGTGTGCAGAGACATCCTCTCAGACGGTGCTGCTGCCAACCTCCCAGGATGTCATCAAGCACATGAGTCGGTGCAATTGCCTCTCAGGAGAGAGGAACCGGAACGCACTTTCTATTCGAATCAGCTGAAACTCTGGCAGCACCATCTCCCCTCATTTCCCCCCCCCGAGCCTGTGCGCCACACAGCGCACGACAGCAGCCATGCCAAACTGTGTCCTTAAACTTCACATTACTTTTCATCCGAGCCATAAAAAAAGTTATTTTTTCCATCTTCCCTCTGTTAATAGATTTTATGCAAACCGTATTCCTGTTGCAATTTGCATTTCATCACCTCACAGATTGGGTCCTTTTTCTTAATTCCCTCTCATATTGCCTTCCTGTCGTTGCGCCCTGTTATTAGCTGCAAATGTTGGGTGCTCCATCTCCCTCAATGACCTGTGCTCATTACACTGAACCCACATCAATAAGCTAATATTTCAACCTGTGCCCTGATGGATGCCGACGTATGTACTAATCACCTTTGTCCTGATGTGGAAACTATTGAAAATCTGTAATGAATTCATTAACTTAATTGTACACGGAGTCCAATTTATCCATCCTTGAGTACGATCAATTATCATTCACATCATTTTTTCCCCTGTTCAAGACAATTAAATAATTGATGTGTATTGCTTCACTGTGGTTTTTAATATTTCATTTAAATTCAAACAGAAAAAAAAAAGTTTATTGTGTTTGGTAAAACCTTGGCCTGACCTCGTGCTGTGTGCAGTTCCAGAACTTGCTTAAAAACTATAATTGAAATATGCCTGTTTTCACACCTGCTCTCCACTTTGTATTAGAGCTGTGCAGACACACACACACACAAACAGAGGAATGTGAAGAATGTGTGAATTGAGTTTTCTCACCTTGGATCAAGTACCTTCACATTCAATGCATCAGAATCTGTTCTGGAAGGCTTCCAGCGACGTGGCTCTCTACGTATCCACCCCCTGCTCAGTCTCTGCTGTTTACTCCAGATGAGTAAAGGCTCTGATGTTGTCCTTCATACAGCTGTCGACATGTGTATATGTTGTGTATGTGATTGTTATAACTGCGGCGGTTGTACATCGGTGAAATATTGATGCCCTGGCAGAGTGCAGCATGGATCCAAGTAGGACATGAGTCACCTGAACGCTCCGTCTTCAGCATCAGACGGCGTCAGGTGATCGAGGCAAATGAGTCCCATTATTTTTGCCGGATGTGTCTTTTGGTTTCTCGCTGTCCTTGCTGTAGGGCTGCTGTTGTTGCAGTGTTGCACCCACAGCTGAGTGAGTGGTGATTGAGCTGCTAAATTCTCTCTCTCTCTCTCTCTCTCTCTCTCTCTCTCTCTCTCTCTCTCTCTCTCAACCTTCAAAAGTGATGAGGTTCACGGTGCTGAAATGCTTTGGCTGTTTTCGTCCACGGGGGATTTTCTTGGTACACACTTGTAAATTGCGGATTTATCATTATTTGCAGACACTTGGTAGAAATGCAAAACCGGTGATGGCCTGATGCTATTTTTTGCTGCAGAGTCCAGACACTGTCCTGCACTTTGAGAAATGTCTGATTGGCTCGACTGATTATCCGATTGGATCAGAGCACCCGTAGTTAAAATCGATACGGGTGCTCTGATGAAATGTTAATTATAAAACACTCCAATCAAGATAATTAACAATTATTTAGCATACTGACAAGACCATATATTCTTGGAAATGTACACACATTTAATAGTTTTTCCAGGATTTTCTTTGTACTACAAATACAGAAAAGGAGAAATACGGCAAGTTAAGGAGGCACAATTCTTTCCAAACACATCATTGTAGCGTTAAAACCCTCATAGAGCAGCTAGGGAAAGTGTGAGTCTGCACATTTTAACATGTATAGAGTGGCATTCTTATATATTATAGGGATATTAATTAAAAAAGTGACAAAATAAGCTTTGAGTGACACTCACTATAATACCATATTTCCAGTGGAGATGTTTACAATTGTAATTTGTCAGGGGGGAAATAAATTGCTTTGGTATTAGTGGAGTTTTAATTATTTCAAGGTAGTCAATTGGTTTTTCAGTTTAGTGCAAACCCAATGAGCCGGTATGAAAGGTGCCTCGGACCCCAGGTCATTCAGATTGGCTCTCTCCGTCCTTAACATTACAACCAAGTGCAACATGGTGTATTTCCCAAAATGTTAATTATCTCTTTAATAAGAAAACTGTGAGGTTCACGAAAAGCAGATTGTAGATGAGTTGCAGAGCGTTTGTCCAGGTTGACTTCACCTTGAGTGAATCTTTCAAAGCAGCCGCTCATCAGCAGCGTCCTGCTTTTCAAAGAGAAGATAGAAAAGAGGAGATCTGGGGAATTGGATGTACCGTCTTTTTGAATGTCATTGGGGAAAACAATTCTTACATCAGATCTCAAGGGCCCATTCCTCAGCCTATTACCAACACGTTTTACCTCGCCCCCATAATATATGTCACATTCTCATAGTGCAGCACTGAGGCACATTCCTTGTAACAACCTTGTGCTGCCTTTAAGGAATGAGATATTAAGTGGGAACGGTTCTAAAACTGTTTTCTGATGAGGGCTCAACGAAATTGAAATGGCCTCGAAATTGACCGATGAATTATCGCCATCTAATAGTGCGGGTTCACTCCTTTACTGCAGCAGTTTTGGATCTATAGCGTGATTGCTGTGCAGGAGATGTGCAGGGTTTTACTGCAGTTATACTCAAACTGCCCTGGCTGCAAATGAAGCACATGCGGATTCAACGTGGACGACACAAGAATTCATTACTCTCACTTTTTTCTAGGATTAATCTGCATTTGAGTGAAAGCAACCATCTCTCTGTGTTTCTCTGTGGGCAAACACTGACCTGTGTGTACAGTGAGTGTGGGCCGGCTAAAGCTCCTTGATGAAACACAGAGGGAGCAGTTAAACAGACGTAGGGGGGGGGTCTCGCTTGACTGATTACACCACGGAAAATTCAATTCAAATGATTCCCAGATGCACTTGGTCTTATAATGTAGTCGGATCCCTGGTTAGCTGTAAACAACCGCTTTGTTTATAAATTATTTCATGGAATTACATTTTTAGTGATTAGCGGAAAGGATCCAATTTGCTTTATTCGGTCTGGTTTGTTGGTTTTAGGGCTGCTGCCTGTAAACCTTGGGTGACATCTTAACAACAACATATTTATTGCAGAAACAAATGAATAAAAATGGTTTATTTAAAGACCGATAAAATGGGCAGACTTGTTTATAACTGCATTGATATCACTCAGGGCCTGAGACACAACATTCACATCGCAGCCGCGGAGCAGGGAGATAGGATTTAGGCAGGAAAGGGAATATTTTAGATTAGAAAACACAGTGGAGCGCAAATCAAGATTTACACAGTAATGAAAAACAGGATTATGGATTTGTTCAAAAGCTTTGGCATGTCACAGCAGTGCAGTCTATATCTGATGGAGCAGTGTTCAAATACTTACTGCACGCTATCACTATAATGTGTGTGTGTGTTTGTCGCTCTTTTTTGAGGACAATACATTATTCGGGGATGTATCACCCCCCCCCCCCCTTGCCTGATTCATATGTGTACGAGCTGCTACCCTCAGATAAACCTTCAGTGAATACTTTAACCAATTTCAACGATGTCAGACTCTCTTTGGCAGGAAAATAAAAATGTTGTTTGGGAAACAATCGCATGTTATTTACTGCAAACGAGCAGCAGAAGAAAGTCAGGGGAATAAAATCCTTCTCAATATTTTGTTATAGTGAAAAGTATTGAAATACACCTCTCAGAGAGCCGCGAGTCAATCAGATCATAAACGGGCTAATTGGTGATTTTGAAGAGGCTCCGTGCTCGGTAATGATGGTGCAGGAATCCCTCAGCTGGCTCAGAGGCCACCTGATGATTTTACATGCTGTGTTAACCACTCTAGTTAAATTAATTATATCTACAACTCAAATGCTCGCACTTAAAAAAAATCGCTTATTAACAATCTCCAAATTTGCTAAAGACGTGGAACATCCTGAGCTGGAGAAATGTTAGATTTCTTACAGCAGCTCTCTCTCTCTCTCTCTGCAATCTAAAACTAGAATGGCACTCGGTGGAATGGACACTCCTGCAAACAGTCCCCTTATGAAACCACATTTAAATTCACAAGATCTAGATTTTAAATTGGATCTGCACCAAACTGCACTCACTCATAAATATCAGTCTCCTAAATATGCCTGATTCACTTTGTTTAACACTCAATGTTAAACAAAGTGAAACTAAATGGTTGGATTGTCCCTTTTAACTGGATCCACAGCAAAATGGAATGGGTGCTTCCCAGACCCATTCCGTGTCTTTCTATCAAATATCTTTTGCGTAATCCTGTTGACTAAAAAAACAAATGCAGATGAAAACATAACATCCTTGGCAGATGAAACTAAACCTCTACCAACGTCTAACAGTTCCATCAAATTTAATCCAGGTGCTCCAAATTCCACACACTCACAAATATCAGTCATTTAAATATGGCTGATCTTTTTTCATCAACATCCATGAATCTGTACCTGGATCAGCAACAACCTTTCAAAGATTGTTCCCTGAGCCAAACCAACTCCGTCCACAATGTTTCCTGGTAATCAGTGTAGTAGATTTTGTGTTATATTGCTCAGAAACCAACAAACACAACAACCAACCAAGGGCACAAACAACTTCTATCAAAGGTAAAAAAAAAATGAAAAATAGGGATTGAGCTAAGTATAAAGAAGTATTCCTGATCTGGTTTGATTTGCTAAGGAAAGTTAAAAATATAAAACATAATGAAAAAAATTGTTTCTCTTAATCTCATACATTCATCAGCTGCTTGGCCACCAGCTGAGCGGCAACCACCAATCAGATCAGATCTGATTCACGCAGGTTTAATGTGCGGCCATCACAGCCTTTAGTTTCTCACTGTTACTCTGATGACTTCACTTACTGCCTCAGCTCCCCCCACCGCCTCAACCTTTCTCTAAGATTTAATAGTGGCGTTTGTTTGTTAGTGGGCGAGCATCTCTGCCTCCGTCACCGCTCACACTTGTTCTGAGAGCTCCTATAAAGATCAAATCTAACTGCAAATATTAAACAGTCACGTTCTTTCACTTCAGTTTCTGTGATGGAGCTGTAGTGTTGCACATTTGGGACATCAAGGCTGGTAAGGGGTGTAGTCATCCTGAATAATGTGCGAATACTCACCAGTCCGGGGTTTTCTTGTTCCTCCATTTTGCTCGGCATTGCAGCGGAGCATTCAGGGAACATGAATTTGACAGACAGATATAGTAAAGAGTCTTTACTAAAGACACTGTAATAAACCAGTGTATTGTATGAAATATGCTGACAGAGCAAATGCAAAACTTGTCGTGCTTGTTATACACGTGTGTTGCAGAGTGCGATCACGACAGGTCTGCTGCTCCCTCGGTTACTATCAGTGGTTAAAGAGAAACAGAGGCAGGCTCATCATTCAAGATCGTATTCCATCTGTGTCTGATTCCCCCCCCCTGTGCACCGCCGGGCCACGGAGAGGCATGTGGATTCAGGGGCCGGGAGCCAAGCGGCCTCCGAGGGACGTTACCTCAACCAAGCTGGGCCCTTAATGAGGCTCACAGTGATTTATGTGGCCTTGTGTACAGAAAGGAGAATCAGGGACCCACAGATTGGTTTGTTACTGATCAATTCCACTCTCAATATTATACTGACAACCGGGGGATGTCGTCTACTTACGGCTTCACAAGGAGGGAAATTAAAGCTCTGCACAGTTTAGTACATGGATCATTCTATGAGTGATGGTTTGCGGTGGTTTGTAATTTTTCTGCTTTTCTTTGTCGGGGAGAACTTCAAGGTGAAAGTTTTTTTTTTCCTGTCAAATAAACTGGAGTTCCATCTGTTGTGAGCTCAGCTTCACTCTCCTGCCTTTCTGCGGCTTTTTCTCGTCTATCAACACAAGTCGATGCAGCGTCTCTCTAACAGTGGCCACACACAAACACACACACACACACACACACACACACACACGCACACGCGCACACACACCCCGCTGGCTGCAGAGCGGATCGACCATTAGTGAGAAGGTCAGTAGTTCGATCTCTGGCTTATTCAGATGCTGAAGTGTCCTTGAGCAAGCCGCTGAACGCTAGACAACTTTGCTGGCTATACTCCGGAGTATTAGAAAATAAAGATTAAAAAATATCAAGAATAAAGTCGTTATAGGAAGGAACGACTTTATTCTCTTAATATCAAAATGTATTCTTCTAAAACTATGACTTTAATCTTGGCCATACTACTCTGTCCGCTGTCAGAAGGATGTGTGACAGAAAAAGTGTTGTGTTTAGATTTATATGTGTAGGCGCTGTGCATTGGTGAGAAACTCTTGTGATAAAAAGTGGTTGATACGACTATTGTCTATATACTGCAGTATATATACACACACACACACTGTGGTGTTCATGCTAATAAACAGCAGTAAGTTATTTGTAGATATCAGAACAAGATACAGTATTTACTGTCAAATCACCTTCTGGTATTTCTTCCTCAGGACCCAGCATGGAACTGGGTCCAGTTCAAATTGGTTAAAGCTGTCGACTTGTTGGCTTCAAATACTTTGAAGTGTCTCCGGAGACCTTTCCCACTTTTATTTCCACCTGCTGTGTCGTTCAGCCTGGTGACACCAGAGCTGCTGGATATATTCGAGCTGCAGATTGAGCCAGAGAAGTCGGTCTTGTGTCCGAAGGGAACAATGGATTATCTGGCTTCAGGTCTGCTTCCTTCCCCCTCAATTTAAAAGCCAACAAGTCTATCTACAAATCAGTTAATAACATGGCAGCCCTGCCTCGGCCAGATCTTTCGGTCTGTTTCAATTAGGGCTCCCCCGGCTGACCTGAGCTTTGAAAAGGACCCTCTCTTGCGGCAAGTCCAAGCCAGCACGTCTTTCAAAGTGAGCGAGGGTCCGTAGACGGAGATTAACAGGAGCCCGAGCTGTGCCGTGGGCTCAGATCAAAGCGACAGGTCGTGGGGTTTCCAAAAAATATGAAGCATTTCTTTAAGGGAGAAAAGTTTTATGATGTCAAACTCTTCAAAAGAAAGCAGGAGCGGCTCTCTGAGGAAATAATACGATCTTCACTTCATTGGGATTTTGCGCTTGTCTCCATATCATCTTTCCCCCCAAAATCAACAAACAGATCTCGGTATGGTCCGTGCAAATATTCTCACAAGCAACTGTCAGCAAAATGTTTGAGCAAGATTCTCTTTCTTAGCTCATATCAACAAAGCTCCACTGTGATATATCCAACAGCAGTGAGACAGAGAGTGGCAGAAGAAAGGAACCACTTTATAATAAGTCCCCCTCACTAAGAGGTTACAATCTCATTACCATGCTTTATATGCAAATTATAATTCATTAGTGAGGACACTATTAAGAGTTGCCAGATGGAGAAAACTCCCCCTTGTGCTTTTCATCCTCCTCCAGTGAAACCCTGGATTTGTATTTTCTCCTATTGAATTCCTCGGAGCAGTTTAATGACAAGTTCAAACTGTAACTCTGTGAAAAACAATCTTTTATTCATGACTTACCAACATTATAACAGCAAGCATGATGTTCAGCTGACAGGATACTTTACAACCTTCTTATTAATGGTTTAAGATAAATCGATAAAGGTAAAGAAATTAAAGGTAGCAAAGTACATTTGATTAGATTTTTATTTATAATCCGACAATTCGAAATGTGTCAATCTCTTTACCTTAACTTTGGTACTTTGAGTACATTCAGAATTTAATACTTATGTACTTTCACAGGAAATTTCACATTAAATGCTGGATTTTTACATTTTGAGCTTGGGTAAAATATTTGACCACTTCTTCTCTTTCTAAAGACATTAGCAGCAGAGCCTCCATGGGTCAGTGTTCAATAACTGTTAACCACAGTGTCCTAAACTCTAGTCTGATTGTGGACCTTTGTTATTGTCAACCCCCCCCCCCCCCCCCTCTGAACTCTTATCCAAATTATTGGTGTAAAACAAACACCTCCAACTGTTCAAATCTTGTGTCCTTATAAAAAAGGCCAACATTGGTCTATTTCCACCATTGTCACAGTTATATAATAGTCACACATGTTTTAGTTTTATATAACCACAGGAACCCAGATCAGAAAAAGCTTGTGTTCTATAAATCATTTGTATAATTTCAGTTTTTTATGGTTTTGGAAGAGACTTGTTTCAAAATATTGCCAAACGATTAAAAGTTCAAATTATTGCTGCCATGGCTCAACGTTAATGGAATGAAACGTTCAACAAATACCATTTCATAGTTTGGACCAATTTCCCAGTAAAATGACAAGTAATTACTACATTGCAGTTTTTACACAAACAAACACACACACACAAACACTGGACGAAGACATATACATGTAAATACTGGATAGTTCCAGAGTAGCATTTTCCTTTACTTTCCATATTTATGCTAAGGTAAGCTAAGCAGCTGCTGGCTGCGGTTCATATTTAAGAGCATCAATCTGCTCAACAAAGAAAAGAACATTACCCATTGTGTCAAATTATTTCTTCTTTTTAAATATCATGCTCTGATTTATAGTTATGTGGAGTCTCGTGTCCAGAGTTGTCGAGTTTTCATTTCCTGTCCAAATCACTGAAACAACACAATGTACACTCTCTTGCTGTCTCATAACGACACTGCAGCTATAAATATGAGCTGTCACAGGACCTGCTGCTGTAACATCTCCAAGTCCTACTTTCCCCCGGTCCTGGAGCCCCTGGTGTTCCTCCCTGTGATCGCTGTCCAGCACTGAGCCTGAGGGGAAACAGGAACTTTGCAAATGTCCAAGTAGCAGGAGTCGGTCCCAGGCTGTCTGCCAACTCTGCATATTTCTCTCTTTGCACTCGGGCACCTCTCGGGCCCACAGACAAGTACATCTACATGCACAAGCACATACAATCTGAATGAATGCATGTTTTCATATGGCACCTGTGCACACACGGACACAAGCCTCCCACCTGTTCTCACTGTGAGCAACAACACTGAGCTCCCTCTCCGCTCTCCCCACTCCGCACCAGCAGACGCTGCCAAACTGCTTCCACAGCCACACTGCGTCTCCGCTCTGTGCAGCATTGCTGGTATTTAGATCAATTTAGCCGAACATATGCTCCTGTTTTACGGGAACGGGTTTATTACGTCCCTCTTTTCGTAGCCTTGCGGGGAACTTTGCACTTTTCTCGGTGTAAGCCATGAATTAGAAACATTTTGGAATTATGGTGTCTTGTTTGTGGGGCATGTGCAACAGAAAGGTCCCTTTATACCGGCAGAAAACTATCGATTTATCACGGCAAAGGTAAAAGGTTTTATTGATCTTGGGGTTAAGCCCTGTTTTTCCCATTCGGACTTGAGAGTTTCATTGATAGACGGCCAAAGCCAGACGGCAAGACACTGTCTAAAACTGCAGAGGGTGTCCTGAGAGGGGACGGAAAGCAAATAGACTAATGTCATCAGCCCTATGGACATCTCATGTTGGGCTGTCTGACAGTGTCCCCTGCAGCAAACACCTACCCACTCAATAACTAATTACACTGTCTTCAGCCTCCTCTCTCCCTCCACCCTCTCCTCCTTTTGAAGGAGGGTCAAAGGACAGGATGTCTATTAATTAAAAAGGCTGAGTAATGGTGGCTCAGGCAAATATTCGTCCTTTCATTCTCTCATTTAAACACATGAAGCAGCAGGATGAAGATTTTAAACAATGAGACGCAAGCGAGCGTTCAAACACAGCAACACTTCCATACGGAGAAGGGTTTGTGTTCATTTTGAAGTATTAAAGTGTAATTCTAATGAAAAGTGTTGCTGGTAGATATCATATGGCATAATTAAACATTTGGTTTGGTTCTTCTAATTCCTACAATAACCTTTGTTTATGTTCTGCTGTAAAGCTGCCAGTGGTGGAAAGCTACCAAGTACAACTCTGTTCCTCGTTGCTTTGAATATTTGGACTTAGTCTGCCTGAGGGTCGGCCAGACTCCATGAGCCTGTCGGTTCAAATTAAACCCTCCTCACAGCACCTACCTGCTTTTATCCTGCTTTTAAACCCACACTTTATAAACACACTTTATTCTTCTACTGTGATAGATTCAGGTGGGATTGCCACTTTGGAAGATCCATCTGTGCCACCATTTGATCGGTTGTTTCCAGGGACAGAACCCATCGCTCAACCAAGTTCGGTAGAAATCGGTTTGGTTGTTTTAGTGGAATCCTGTAAAAAATCGAATCAAACACAGGGAAGTCATAATGTCCTTGGGAGCGGTAATAAAGAATAACAAAAATAAAGTTGGAACTCGTCCCACACGAAAACCAACAAGCTTTTGATGTCCCGAAAAAAAATAACATTTAAAAATGATTTGTCTCTTATTATCTTGTTGTTAAAATCTTGGTTTTTTAATCCATGACCACAACATTCCCCAAATTAAGCCACAATTTCCCTTTACTGAAATGTTTTTTTATGCCAAAACCCCAAACAAGTTGTTTATTACAAATTGTTTTGGTCAAGTGATTTCAGATGTCACTGACTAACCATCTTTCTTTGAGCTTCCATAAAATAAATCTTGCTCATTTTGGAAGTCAGTGATCTACAACACATTATGGAGATTTCGGTAATGTTGTTTTAATTAGGAATTAAAATTGAGGACAGACAGAAAAGGTCCGGAGGGAGAGAGATGATACTCAACAGATGGTGATACCATGGATGCCAGGATGTTGTAGTTACATGGTACAATACGTAATATGGACCAATAACTGTGTAATTACACATATACCATTGTTGTTTCTGAGTGAAGTTTCAGCCAAGATGTCTGTGCATGTGTGCTTTACCTTCCTACCAAGGTGGATCATTTAATATTGTGTTTAATCACCACTCCTGTCTCCACTGTGGCTGTGGGAGAGGAGGTGACAGCAGGCAGAGGAGAAAACACCGTCACTGGTTTCCTCCTGTGGGAAAACCTCGCTGGGACAAGACGGGAGAAGGTCATCTGAGCCTGTAAGAGATCGCTTGCTCCTCGCCTTGGTAGCTTCACGCAGTGCCCCCCCCTTCTGGATCTCCTTGTCATTGGTGCTGAGCAGTCCTGCAAATTATCGTCCTGGGTATAAATAGGCTGACAGTATGGCAGGGCCAGGTGGTCTAATCTGCCAGTTCAGTGTCGTCCTCGCTGCCCGGCACAGAGCTGAGCTTCTGAAGTGGATGTTTTCCCCACATTCACAGTGACCTCGGACTTTCC